>NC_073234.2:70831969-71135000 GCF_029281585.2 Gorilla gorilla gorilla | reverse complement strand
TTCACTTATCACCACATAATGATGACTTGGATAAGAGCAGAGCATATTATCAATGCCTAACAGGTGTAATATGTAGGCTAAAGCCACTCAGAACCCACAGGGTAGGCAGAAAAAAATAGATTAGAACAATGCTCTTCATGTCTGTTGAGCACCTTCAGCTGTCCGAGGAGATCATGAGGGGGTTCTGTCTCTAGGACTTGGGCCGCCTACAGAGTGGAATTAGGATCTGGGTTCAAACCAAGGTTTAGGTTCAAATCCTGGATCTTCCACTTTCCATCCATGCAACGACTGTGCAAATTACACAATCTCTCTGAGCTTTGCCCTTCACATGTTTAAATGTGGCAAAAAAGGCCTGCTTTGTAGGGGCACAGTGATACTGAAATGCATAAATTTCCTAGTTTAAAGTAGACAATCCATAGAGTTCCTCTTTTCCTTCTCAACAGCAAAGAGCTAACAAAACATTCATCCAAAACTCTCAAGAAATTAAGTAATAACATCTTAGATGCATTTGGCAGGAAGCTTATCTGATACTTTACTCTCTCCCATTCCCTATTCCAGAAAAAATTAGTCAACTTCATGAGGATTATTGTACAATAATAATAACAACAACATCAATAAATGTGTATTGAATGCTTTAAGCTGTGCTGGGCCTTTTGCTAACTATTTCTATATTTTATTCCATTTAAACCTAACATCTGCCTAAGGAGGATGTACTCCAGTATTCCCATTTTTGGAGGAAGAAATAACCTAACTTTACACTACTAATAACAGAGAAAGCTGAGACTTGAACCCAGTACTTTTTTTTTTTTTTTTGAGATGGAATCTCACTCTATCGCCAGGCTGGAGTGCAGTGGTGCAATCTTGGCTCACTGCAACCTCCACCTCCTGGGTTCAAGTGATTCTCCTGCCTCAGCCTCCCAAGTACCTGGGACTACAGGCGCCCACCACCATGCCCAGCTAATTTTTGTGTTTTTAGTAGAGACAGGGTTTCACCATGTTGGCCAGGATAATCTCAATCTCTTGACCTCGTGATCTACCCACATCGGCCTCCCAAAGTGCTGTGATTACAGGCGTGAGCCACCACGCCCAGCCTGAACCCAGCACTTCTGACTCCAGAGGCTACCTGTCTAATCACTAGGCTATGCTAGTCCATCATAATTAAAAATAAATGAGAGGAAATTCCAGGACCACTTTTCAGAAAAAACAAAATATGCAAGGGCACCTCTTCAAATCATTATGTAAATTTTCTTATGTGAAAACTAAACATTGTTTCTTACTGTTTAAGTCCTAATTTTAACAGCTTTGATACCACAGGTTTTGTCATATCATCTTGATCAAAGTGAATTACCTACAGTTAATAGCTGCAAACTGATGTTGAGCTGCACTTGCTATATCACTTTTGAAAACACAGTCAACATATAAGTAGAACTTCTCAAGGAAGAAGCCAGAAAAATACATTTGTCTTGCATCTGTTCATTTTCATTGCCAAGTAAATAAATAATCATCTGCTCTAGTATAAGGTTTATCAGCTGCCTGGATGCAACAAGAATGAGTTAAATTCCAAGCCAAACTGTGTAATTAGTTGAGTCAGGTACACAAGGATAATCCAGACAGAAGTGGGCTTAATAAATGGCTTTTATTTTAATTTTCACTGACAGAGCCACTAACGAAATACATTCTCTACTCTCTTCCTCCTTCTTCAAGGAAATTCAGATATGCCTTTATCAGCATTAACTAGCTGCTATTTCCTATTAAAATTATCAAAACCAGGTATATCAGGCTTTGAAAATGAAGTTATGAATGTTTAATGCCTTTATAATTAGAAGAAAACAAGACATTGGTGCCAATGAATTCATTTTATTCCCAATTACCAATTTTGTGGGGATGTATTTCTCCTCTTCTGACCAATGTCTCATATCTTACTGGTCAGTAGACAGCTCTCATTTTACCCAACTAGAAGTGTTTAGAAATGATGATATTAATTAGAAGCTAAAAACCAAATTATATACTTATCATATTGAATAAATATGAAGGTGTTTATGAATTGGTGTGTTCTTTGGAAGAAAATTAATTGTTTAGATGCATAATTCAATTAACAGGTATGAGTAATGGCATAGTATCTTCATTTTGTGGAATAGAAAAGCAATTGCACCCTGAAAGCTCTTGACACCATTTTTTAAATATTAAAATTCTCTCAGGCTATGAACAAGTATAAGGAAAATTTTAGGTGATAATCAATATTGAGCTTTCACAAATATGTGGCATTCGATCATGGTAAAAATATGGGAATTATTGCTCTGTCATTCTCAAAAAAGTTACCATTAAGTGGCTTGAATATTTTTAATTTTCACATTTAAACAATATGTTTCTTGGGATTTATGATCACTTTTTGCTACATAGGTATCTAAATCAAAGATGACCATGCCACTGCACTTGTTGCCAGGGACAGGAGTCCCCTTGGGATCACACTCAACATTGTCCATGACAGAGTTCCTCATTCTGCCCACCACTCCTATCCTGAACTCTTTGTTGTTACGTTCACACATTTTGCAGTTGCATACTCCTCATGTTGTTTGTGCTATGCTTTCTGCCTAGAGACTTTCCCACCTTTCTTCAGTTCACTATCTCTTAAGAGTCAGCTCCAGCTAAGCTTCTCAAGTTGGGTAAGATGCTCTGTCCTGTGGTTCCATAGCACTTTGTGCATACTTCCATTATTGCACTTTTTATTTATATGGCTTTCCAACTAGGGTGTGAACAATACCTGACTCACGCTGGACCAATCAGTCTCTTCTCTGAGAACCTGGAATCAGGACACAGAAATTCTATTTCATCTTTTTTAGAGACTCAATCTGAGAGGCCTTGAAAAGCTGGGATGGATGTGACTTTACACTTACCAATTTAGGGAAAGCCAGTCTTTGAAGAGGGGAGGAAAGAAAGACAACATGGACTAAAAGCAAAAAGAAGCCACAGTCCATCAAAAGGTGAAAAACAAATCAGTTTGACATTACCATTTGCTGTGTTCAGAAACTAAGATTATATACCCACCCTTGGTTTCTACGAGATTCTCCTGTTTCCTTCCAATAAAGCCTTCATTTTTGCTTAAACAGTTTTGAAAGCATTTTATTTTCTAACAAGCAAATGATTCCTAAGACATTATAAGCAGAAAGTGATAAATATATGTCTGATAACTAAATGAATCAATGAGTGCCTTTTAAAGTATTAGGTCAGCAGGAGGAGTCCCTCTCAGCTCCCAATACCCAGCAGATCTTCAAACTTTTTACCTGCCATTGAACGAATAACAATTTTTAAAAGAAGAAAAATGGCAGTGCAGTTTCATAGAATCTGGAGATAGAAGGAACTTGGAAGGTATGCAAAAACATTACCTCCTCCAACTGCCACCACTTTAGAGTTCATAATCATCCTACATCATAATAGAGCTCAGGTTTCCTAGCAAACAAGCCATTTTTTTTTCTCTTCCACCTAATGTGCTTTCTTATACTTTTGACTGAACCACAACCAGGGAAACATCTGTGCTGCGACATTAGCTTTCAGATGAGTAAAACCAGAGTGGTTCTACATCCTGCAGTTTTTGAAAAAGTAGCAATGAGTGTCAATGATAAGAGTTCAGATCTTAAAGACATTCTATTCTCTTTGTTTTCAACCATGATAACACCAGTACCTTCTGATTAAAGGATCAGAGGGCCTCTCAATCTCAGCCTTTCTAAGTGTTTCTCCATCATTTAGAATTACAAATTAGAGTGGTTTAATGAAGCATTATTGGAGAGAAATAAACTGCATTGGGGATAAGATTTTGCATAAAAACAAAATTACAGTTATCAAATTAAATCCTATGAAACTACTAATGACACTCTTCACAGACTTAGAAAAAAATGATTTTAAAATTCATATAGAAATAAAAAATGTCTGATATAGCCAAGGCAATCCTAAGCAAAAAGAACAAAGCTAGAGGTATCACGTTACTGAATTCAAACTATACTACATTGAATACGTGTGGCTACAGTAACTGAAACAGCAGGGTACTGGAACAAAAACAGACACATAGACCAATGAAGCAGAATACAGAGCCCAGAAGTAATGCTGCACACCTATAACCATCTGATCTTAGACAAAATTGACAAAAAAAAAAAACAGGCAATGGCAAAAGCACTCCCTATTCAATAAATGGTACTGGGATATCTGGCTAACTGTACGCAGAAGTTTGAAACTAGACCCCTTCCTTACACCATAGACAAAAATTGACTCAAAGTGGATTAAAGACAAATCTAAAACCCAAACTATAAAAACCCTGGAAGATAACCTAGGAAATACCATTCTGGACATAGGACCTGGCAAAGACTTCATGATGAAGATGCCAAAAGCAATTGTAACAAAAATCAAAATTGACAAATGGGACCTAATTAAACTAAAGAGCTTCTGCACAGAAATATAAACTATCAGCAAAGTAAACATCCTACAGAATGGGAGAAAATATTTGCAAACTATGCATCTGACAAAGGTCTAATGTCCAGCATCTATAAAGAACTTAAACAAATTATCAGCAAAAAAACCACAACCCCATTAAAAAGTGGATAAAGGACATGAATGGACACTTTTCGAAAGAAGACATACAGGAGGTCAACGAGCATATGAAAAAATGCTTAACATCACTCATGATTAAAGAAATGCAAATGAAAACCACAATGAGATACTATCTCACACCAATCAAATTGGCCATTATTAAAAAGTCAAAAAATAATAGATGCTGGCAAGATTGTGGTCAAAAGGGAACACTTGTATACTGCTGGCGGGAATGTAAATTAGTTCAGCCATTGTGGAAAGCAGTTTGGCAATTTCTCAAAGAATTTAACAGAATTACCATTTGACCCATCAATCCCATTATTGGATATATACCCAAAGGAGTATAAATCGTTCCACCATAAAGACAAATGAATGCATATGTTCATTGCAGCACTATTCACAATAGCAAAGACATGGAATCAGCTTAAGTATTCATCAATGGTAGACTGGATAAAGAAAATGTGATATGTATACACCATGGAATACTATGCAGCCATAAAAAAGAATGAAATCATTCACTTTGTTTGTAGCAACATGGTTGAAGCTTGAGGCCATTACCCCAAGCAAAATAATGCAGGAACAGAAAACCAAACACCACATATTCTCACTTACAAGTGGGAGCTAAACATTGAGTAGATATGGACACTAAGAAGGGAACAACAGTTACCAGGGTCTACTTGAGGGTGGAGGGTAAGAGGAGGATAAGGATCAAAAACTGCCTATCAGGTACTATCCTTATTGCCCGGGTGATTAAATGATCTGTACACCAAATCCACGTGACACACAATCTACATATATAAAAAACCTGAATATGCACCCCCTGAACCTAAAAGTATTTTTAAAAAGCATTTTGAGCCAAAAATATATACATTCTTCATACTTGTTCCTCATGCAGATCACATCACAATTTCACAGTCACAAATAAAAATTACTTAAAGGTAAATGCAAAGCAAAAAATAAAAATCTATGATAAAGAATTAACTCAGTTACATAAAAAATCTATGATAAAGAATGTAACTCAGTTACATAAAGCTCTATGATCAATAACTAAAATGCATTGATTATTCATTAGGTTCAGAAAGATGCCTGATCCTAACCTAATACTGACATTATCCTTCCACTCACCCAACTCTAAATGGTTGTTTTTGATTTGTTTTGCTTCTTTTTCAAATTGTGATAAATTAATTGTCTCCATCTCCTAGAAATCCAGATTTATGTTCTCTTTAAACATTTTACCAGTACTTTGGAGGTTAAATTTTTAAGGGCAAATATTTAACGTGGGTCTCCCCATGCAGACACCTGCTTAGAACGATTTCAAAATAAATGTGCATTTTATAGATTATATATAAATAAAGATAACTATGACTTGCATAATGTAAACAGTATAAGTATTTGTAAATTCTAGCTATAAAAATATCTTCCTATGTCAAAATAAGGTTCATCTACCTAAAAATGGGTAAACTATGTCTTTGTTGATTTCTTGCATTTCAACTTAGTGATTTGTTTATTTAACTAATGCTGTTTTATTCAGCAGAGATTTTAGAGGTGTCAAACAGGGTATTTTTTTCAAGCTGTTAGTCATAGAAAAATGAAGAATAAACACAAGCAGGTATTTTCAATCAATTCTCATCTGTTGAATAATTACAACTTTCTGTGAGGAGTTAGCATTAGCATAAGCTTCCCATGCGCATTCTAAACACTGGACTTTATAACATTACCCCAGAATACTTTTCTTTTCATTATCTATTTCTTTATACTCTGTGTTTTCCCTTTCAAAGGTAAAAGCTCATAGAAAGAGTAAAGTATCTTATATCATAAACATCTCAAACCAAGATTATACTATTTTCCCTACTTAATTCAATAAATAGAGAAAGAGGAAACATTGTAGAAACAAAATGGTTCTTAACAACGATTCTTCAACGTTGATTTGACACAAAACAAACATGGGGAAATCCTAGCACTACCGCTTATAAGCTGATTTTATGTACCAGGTTTAATTCTTATTTTTTTTTTTTTTTTTTTTTTTTTGGACGGAGTCTTGCTCTGTCACCAGGCTGGAGTGCAGGTGCACGATCTCGGCTCAAGGCAACCTCCTCTTCCCAGATTCAAGCGATTCTCCTGCCTCAGCCTCCAGAGTAGCTGGACTACAGGTGTCAGGGGCACATGGCAACATATTCAAGCTTATGTACGTGACATTTGAGTTCGGGGCATGGAAAAATACTGAGGCACTGTGTGTATGTTATTTGTGCTGAGAATGTAATTCCTTGACCCTGAAAACAGGACAAGAGTGGAGTGTGTGATAAGGAACGCTGAAAACAGCCTCCTGAGAATGCGGTTTGAGTGCTTTTACGAGGCCATAGGTGTCTCAGGACCCGACCTCAAAAAGCCATCTAGCGGATGTTTGTAGTTTAACAAGTTCTTTCAATAAATACTTGACGGAGGGATGGATTCTGTGGTGGCACTCTCTCAGAAGAGCTGTCCCCTCCCCACTCAGCTGGAATTGTCTGAGAACTCATTCTTGGCGTTCACTGCAAGCTATAAGCTTTGCAACAGGTGCGCGCCACCACGCCCAGCTAATTTTTGTATTTTTAGTAGAGTTTCACCATGTTGGCCAAGATGGTCTCGATCTCTTGACCTTGTGATCCGCCCGCCTCGGCCTCCCAAAGTGCTGGGATTTCAGGCGTGAGCCACCGCCAGTGGCCGGCCAATCCTTTTTACATACTACTTCATTTATTCCTCACAACAACCCTAAGGTGTAGGTACTAAAATTTTTGGCATTGCACACGTGAGGAACTTGACACACAAAAAGTTTAAATGATTCTCCCTAGATCATGTATCTGGTAAATGGTGGTGCAGAACAAAAACCCAGGCATTCAGGCGTGAATGAGTCCATGCTCTCAAACACTCTGAATACCGCCTACTTCATAGGCTTTTGTTAAAAAAAAAAAAAAAAAAAAGAAAAAAAAATGTAAATACGGTTGACTCTTGGATGACTTGGATTTGAACTGCGTGGGTCCACTTCTAGGTAAATTTTCTTTTACCTCTGCTACCCGGACACAGCAAGACCAATCCCTCCTCTTCCTTCTCCTCCACAGCCTACTCAGCATGAAGATGATGAGAATGAAGACCTTTATGATGATCCATTTACACTTAATGCATAGTAAATATATTTTCTCTTCCTTACGATTTTCTTAATAGCATTTTCTTTTCTCTAGCTTATTTTAATGTAAGAATACAGTTTGGGAGGCCGAGGCTGGTGGATCACGAGGTCAGGAGATCGAGACCATCCTGGTTAACACGGTGAAACCCTGTCTCTACTAAAAATACAAAAAATTAGCCAGGTGTGGTGGCACGCGCCTGTAGTCCCAGTTACTCGGGAGGTTGAGGCAGGAGAATCGCTTGAACATGGGAGGCAGAGGTTGCAGTGAGCCGAGATTGTGCCACTACACTCAAGCATGGGCGACAGAGTGAGGAAAAAAAAAAGAATACCGTATGTATTAATAATACATATACAAAATATGTGTTCAGTATGGCTTCTGGCCATTAGTAGGCTATTAGTAGCTAAGTTTTTGGAAAGTCAAAAGTTATACATGGATTTCCAACCATGCAGGGGGTGGGGATCATCTCCCCTAATCCCTGTGTTGTTTAAGGATGGATTGCATATGTCAAACAATCAGCATAGCTTCTGACCCTTAGTAAGTACCCAGTCCAGGGTAGTTATGGTGGCCACCGTCATGGTTATAGGTTGATAATTATGATAGTTAATTACAATTCTTGTTACTGGATTACAAACTAATTTTTATATTTTAATTCACTTTTATATCCACAATCTCATTTTCTGTCTGCTGAAAAAGAATGGCCCTCTTTGTGATTTTTAAATTGCTTCAAGCATGTGTTATTTTTGGCATTCTGTCACAAGCCCTCTACAAATATAATATCAGTCAATGGTCAAAGAATGTGATACATAATTTTTAAGAAAACAAAAACAGTGGAGTTTTTTAACAAAGTAATTTGGGTACTATAGGCATTTGCTGCCTGATCTAGAATTATATTAGCATGAGAAAACTATCACTATATCTCCTGAGTTTTTACAATATAAAGATAAACTGAGATTGTTTTCATTACAGTCACAACTTTTCAGCATACTACATTAGAAAGAAGAAATAAGGAGAGGAGAAAGAGACAGACAGACAGACACAGACAGAAGCTGAACAAATTATAAAATACAAATCTCTAAGTTGTATTTTGCAAAAAGGTAGAAAGATTTTTGATGATCTTGAAATCACAGCTTTTAATCAAAGATTAAGAATTCCAAATAGTAAGCATTTAGCTGATGGAAAAGCTTGAAGCGTAGGTTACTCCACCAAGAAGCTATTCTGACACTGATGAAATTGCATGTTAACAAGAAATGCCTACATTCCAGTAGCATCTCTTTAAATATATGCTCCTGAACATATATTAGAAAGTGGATGCCTAACTTTGATCATTTTCAACTGAGAACAGAATGAATTTATCTTCCTTTGTCTGAAAATCATATGGTTGTTGAAAATTGCCAAGCTTCAATATCCAGTCAACATTAAGCAAAATGAACCAAGGATAGCAATAGCTAGAACCATTACCAAATGCTACCCATAAATTAAAGAAATGTTGTCTCCTTAGCATGTGATTTACTTGGAAAGCTTTTAGTGCTAATTTCTAATGGATGCCAAAAGTCATTTTATTGAGACGAAGCATTTTAGTGTTGAGTTCAGTTCCAGTACCAATGCTGTTTCCAATAAGCTTTCAGATGAACACTTCAACATAATTCTTGTTTTGCTACATATTCTGGGGATTCAATTAGAAAGAATGACAACATTCCTGCATTCTCTGGATTTCACTATAAAGGAATTTGAGAGTCCAGCTTGGGTAAATCAACCAACCCAAAAAGCACTGGAAGCAGGGCTCTTTAAGACTAAACTCTTTCCCCTGATGATAATCATCAAAGGAAGTTATCTCATAACTAAGAAAGCTAGCAATACCAATATAATACAGGTTTTATAAATTTCCTAATGGCTTTCTTCATTTTTGTTTCTCCTGTGATACAATAAGGTCATCTGGGCATGATCCTAGTTAAATATTTCCTTCCCTACTTAAGAACATTTTCCTGGGCATCAGTAATCACCCAAATCCCTCCCCAGTGCCTTCACATACACTAAAAATGTCTCTGCCTCAAGGTACTAAGTGCTAACAAAGTCTATAGGCAGCTCATTTTATTTAAAATAATAAAATTATAAATAATATAAAAATTTTGTACATTGGATAAAGACTGGAAAAGCCTATAGAAAGATCTGAATTATTGAATGAAAATGATAAGATATATTATGAAAGGTGTTCTGAAAAATTATACATACGTATATACACACATACATTTTTCAAGACAAGGTCTTGCTCTGTTGCCCAGACTGGAGTGCAGTGGCAGGATCACAGCTGCTGTAGCCTTGAACTCCTAGGCTCAAGCAATCCTCTAGCCTCAGCCTCCCTCTCAAGTAGCTAGAAATACAGGCAAGGGTGCCTATCTAATTTTTAAAAATTTTTTTTGCAGATACGGGTCTTGCTACATTGTTCAGGCTGGTCTTGAACTCTTGGCCTCAAGTGATCCTCCCACCTCAGCCTCCCAAAGTGTTGAGATTACAGGTGTGAGCCACTCTACCTGGCGGAATACATGATTTTTAACATAATCAGGTTATACTGACATCCAAAGAGTGACAGCTTTTCTGAGAATAAATGGACATACATATTTGCCTATGGCACAGTAATGGAGGAAGAGACCACTATTATAAAAGAAAGAAAAAAATAGATGAAATTGTAACAAATTTTCATATGCTGATTGTGGACTAGTCTGTCAGTTGGTAATCTCTGGGAGACCCAGAATTAAAGGGCCTGTTCATTCATCAAGTTTTTTCCAGAAGTCTCTATCACATGCTCACAAGATGGGGCAGAGATGGTGCCTGGAATAGCCCTCTCTCAATGGGACATGGACACTAAACCCCATCTGACATGAAGTAAAATCAGGAAGACAGTGGGGATAGAGTAGGAAACTCTCCTGCCCCTGGTCTCCAACAAAGGTACACTGGGGTGGAGGGAGGGCTAGCAGCAAAAGCCACCTGCAGCTGAGTGAGGGATGGGAAAGCTGCTTGAACCCAGCGTCCCAAGCCAATATTAATAAAAAGAGAGGCCTGCCACCACTGGGAGAGTTGTCGGACACTTGCCCTCACTCAAGAGCTCCTTCCAAGACCCCTCATTCACAGAGAGCAGACTACGGCTGTAGAGGATGAGGAGGGTGTGTAGTGAGGTCAGAAGTCGGAAGCACTAAGAAAGTACACCTCCTAAAAGCATGTGAGCAAGGCCTTCCTAAGACTGAGGCTAAATAGAGAGAACCAAGAGAACCTTGAATCTCCACCAAATAACATGCAACAGCAATCCACTGCTTGGGATGGAACAACACCGTGGGAAAAAAAACAACAACATGCAGCTCAGGCATGCAGGGCCTGCAGAAAGCTGAGAGCAGAACAGAAACACTGAAAAGAGCCCTGCAGTCATATAAGCCTCACTCTAAGCACAAAGAAGCAGCAGCAGCCACCGCTGAGGAATTTGAAGACTGGTGCACTGAGAGTAACTACAGCAGCATCAACAACAAACCCAGCTCAACCACTGATAACAACTGAGGGCCTGCCAGAAGAAGCAGTGTGCTCATTTCAGCTGTCATTAGTGCACACCTCCATGTTTACTAATCTTTTATGTAAAATATCCAACATTGAATGAAAAATACTGAGGTATATATTCAAATAATAAACCAGTCAACCAACACAACCTGACCCAGAAATGACTGAGATGTTGAAACTATCAGTCAGCAACTTTAAAAGAGCTATAACTTACGTGTTAAATGGTTTAGTGTAAAAGGTGGACAACATGTATTAATAAATGGGAAATTTCATCACAGATGAAATCGCTAAAAAAGATTCAAATAGAAAATCCAGTGTATATATAATGGAGAATTCTTTCCAGGCTTATCAGCAGACTGGACACAATAGAGAAAAGAATTAGTGAACTTGAAGATAGGCTGATAGAAATTATCCAAACTCAACCACAAAGAAAAATAGTAAGGAAAAAAGAACAGATTATCCCAAAGATGTGGGGCCATCAAATGGTCTTGCATACATATACTTGGAGTACCAGACAAAATATAGAAAGGGGAGGACAGGACAGAAAGAGTATCTGAAGAGGTAAGCTTCAAAATTAATGAAAGAAAACAAACCATAGATCCAAGAAGTTCAGAGAATCTAAGCAGTATAAATACCAAGCAAAGCACATCACAGTCAAACTGCTAAAACCATACATAAAGGGAAAATCTTGAAGGTAACCAGAGAAAAAAAGAAACATTTCCAGCAGAGGCACAAAGATAGGAATTAGCACAATTTTTTTTTATCAGAAATCATGTAAGCAATAGACAATGGAATAACATCATGAAAGAATTGAAGGGAAAAAATCTGTCAAGCCAGAATTCTGTTTCTAGTGAAAATACCTTTCTAAAATGAGGGTGAAATGAAATTTTTTTTTCAGACAAACAAAATCTGAGAGTAATTATTTGCCGGTAGTCCAGCATGACAAGCAATGCTAAAGGAGATTCTTTAGGCAGAATGAATGTGGTATAAGATAGAAATTTCTATTTACACCAAGAAAGAAAGGGTACAGGAAAATAAAAAATGTGGGTAAATATAAAAGACATTTTTCCTAATTTTAATATCTTTAAAAGATGATTGTCTGAAGTCAAAATAGGCACAGTATCTTTTGTAAAATATATGAGAACAGTAGGACAAAGGACAAGACAGAGGAAATGGAAATAAATGATAGTAAGATGCTTACACAATACGAGGAAGGCCATAATATTATTGAATCTGGACTGTGGTAAGATAAAGATGTGTAATGCAATAGTTAAAAAGGAGACTAACTAACAAACTGATATGGTTTGGATATTTGTCCCCTCCAAAGCACATGTCAAAATGTGATCCCCAGTGTTGGAGCTGGGGCCTGGTGGGAGATGTCTGGGTCATGGAGCGAATCCCTCTTGAAAGCCTTGGTGCCATCCCCATGGTAATGAGTGAGTTATTGCTCTATTAGTTCATGCAAGAGCTGGTTGTTTAAAAGATCCTGGCATCCCTCTTGCTTCCTCTCTCATCATGGGACATATCTGCTCCCCTTTCACCTTATTCCATGAGTAAAAGCTTCCTGAGGCCTCACCAGAAGCCAAGCAGATGCTGGTGCCATGCTTGTACAGCCTGCAGAACTGTAAACCCAATAAATCTCTTTTCTTTGTAAATTATCCAGCCTCCAGTATTTCTTCAAAGCAACACAAAGCAGACAAATACATAAGCCAATAGGAGAGGTGAAATAGAATCATAAAGAATTCAAAAGAAGACAATAAAAGGGAAACAAATGAACAGAGAACAAATAGGGCAAATAGAAGACAACTAGTAGGATGGTAAAATTAAATATAAACATATCAACAAAGAAATTAATAGTATAAGCACTTCAATTAAAAGGCAAAGATTGTCAGATTGGATGAGAAAAAGCAAGACCCAATTACGTGCTGTCTAAAGAAAACCCACTTTAATATAAAGACATAGATAAATTAAAAGAATGGAAAATATATACCATGCAAATACTAATCAAAAGAAAGCTGGAGTGGCAATATTAATAGCAGAATATTCCTTAATGTTCTGAATAAGGAACACTACTGTTGATAAAGAGAGGCATTTCATGACACAGGAGTTAATTCATCCAGAAGAAACAATAATTCTAAATGTATACACATCTTATTACAGAGTTCAAATACACAAACAATAGGTGATATGACGGTCGTTTTGTTGATTGGTTTGGTTTGTGCCACTACTCAAATGCTGTGACAAAGTGACTGCACCCTTGGTACCCATCACCACCACCACCTTCCTGCTTCCCCAAGTTAAGTGATAATGGTCTTGACGTAGCCATCAGAAGCTCTACAACTAAAGACAAATATTTTTACCTCCCAAGAAAAGAAAAATTTTCATACAAACATGTGTCCCTGGATGTCTTTAAACAAGGAAATTTTGAATCAAGCTGAATGAGAGGAAGTGCCAAGAAACTAGTAGCAACACAGATAGAACTGTGGGGGGAAGGGATAAAACTTCCAAAATTAGAAATTTGATCTACCTTTATGACATTGAGTTCTAAGAACATTTACTTATTAAGTAGGCTTAAATTTGTATCAAGATACTTTAAAATGAAGGGATTAATATGTTAAGCAAACATGAATCCACAGACATCACTTATCTGGTGGCTATCTTGTCTGTGGAGACTTATTATTTAACTTCACACCTATGCATTCCATTATTTCATTCTCACAGGCAGGAGCTGAATGAAGTCAGAAACTTCTCATAGGAATTCAGTCAACAAGGAAAAGTGCTTAAAATAAGGGAAGGAGAAATAATGGTTAACAACAATTTCCTTCAGAAGAAAATGTCATTATTTATTAATAATATATTATTTAGTCACAGATTTTTTTGTTACAAATTGCACCATCCTAGCTCATCGAACTTTTCTTGTAACTAATATGATGCCATTAATAATAGTCTGAAATATTGTTGGTTTCAGGTTAAACACTTATATTAATTCATTCTCACAGGCTATAAAAAAAAAACACTGAGACTGGGTAATTTATAAAGAAAAGAGATTGAACTGGCTCACAAATCTGCAGGCTGTCCAGGGCAGCTTCTGCTTCTGGGGAGGCTTCAGGAAGCTTCCAATCATGGTAGAAGGGGAAAGGAAAGCAGGCATGTCTTACATGGCCGGAGTAGGAGCAAGAGAGAGAGTGGGGAGGTGCTGTGCACTTGTAAACAACCAGATCTCGTGAGAACTCTATCATGAGAACAGCACCAAAAAGGGAAATCTACCCCATGATCTAATCACCTCCCACTAGGCCTCACCTCCAACACTGGGGATTACAATTCAACATGAGATTTGAGCAGGGAAACAGATCCAAACCATATCAACACTCTCATATGGAATAAAACCTTAACATTCCACTTTAGGAGGTTAAGCCATATGAGGATCGTTTATACAGTGTTTTCTTCTTTGAAGAGGAAGAATAAAGCATAAGGTATATGAAAATGAAATACTAAATTGCCACTTGTGTGTAGTTACTCATTCCAACAGTGTTATCCAAAATATTTGTATGCCTCCTCATCTCCCTTAGTTTTATATACCTTACAATTTCACTTTAGTGCCAAACATGAGATTGTTCTCTAAACCCAGCCCTGTCTCAGTAACTTGATTTGCATGGTTTTGTATAAGGTAATTAAAATAAATAAAGACTTCTGAGATTCACTGAGTGAAAATCTAACCAATGTTTCACACACAAAAGGCCAAGAATAAGCCCATTTTAAGTAAAAACGTCATGATCATCAATCAGCTAACTTCCAAGAGAGCAGTATTTTGTTGCATTGCTCTATCTACCCAGCTGCTAGAGTGAAGCCTGACACAAAACAGACACTCCACAAATATTGTTAAATGAGAGAATGTGAGAGACCCTGCAACACAGAAAAATAAATATCCATGAACTCACTGAACCAGGAACCGTCTGAATGCATCCTGTGATGACTGTCATAGAAGTATGAAACACACATATAAAAATCAAGAAGAAAGAAAATAAAGATAGGGCTTCATATAGAAATCTCTGAGCCTAGAATGTTAAAGGAAAACATTGTGTGGATTAATTTGGCATATCAGTAGGATGGGCAAAGATTATTTAAATACAAGACATTTCTCAGGGAAAAAGTAATAATAATAAATTAAACTTCTTTCAGAGCTCTGTACACCCATAGTCCAGGGTTTCTAGTATAGTCAATTCTACTTTTAAGTCAATCACTACAAAGAAAATAAAATTAGTAAACTAAATAAATGAAATAAGTAGAAAAGAATTTTCCTCATGTTTGTTGATATTTGTAAACCATATTTTATTTACCTAATAATGTATTTAGTCAGATTTGTGTCCACTTCAGAGTAATGAGCTCAATATAATTTCACCCTAGCGTTTTGCTCAGAAACAGTCTCACAAATCAACTTAACAGCAACAAAAATAGCAGAAAAAAACCCTTGCATCACTTCATCACATCATTCCCAAACTGTGTATCTCAGAATCTTGGATCCACCATTTCTCACAATGCATTCATGCTTTGCTATAGACTGAATTGAGATCCCCCAAATTCGTATGTTGAAGCCCTAACTTTTCCAATGTGATGGTGTTTGTAGATGGGGCTTTTGGAGGGGAATTAGGTTTAGATGAGGTCATGAAGGTGGAGCCCTCACAATGCGATTAGTGCTCCTAAAAAAAAGAGACAGCAGAAGCTTGCCTGTCTCTCTCTCTCTCTCTCTCTCTCTCTCTCTCTCTCTCTCTCTCTCTCTCTCTCTCTCTCATGAGAGCACATGGAGAAGGAAGCCATCTGTAAGCCAGGAAAGAGCCCTCATAGAGGAACCAAATGGACCAACACCTTGCTCTTACACTTCCAGATGCCAGAATTGTGAGAAACAAGTTCCTGCTGCTTTAGGCTCCCGGTTTATGATATTTTGCTATGACAGCCCAAGCTGACTAAGCCATGCTTTCAGGAACATAATAGGAATAATAGCAAAGCAGAGATAACCATGCTACAGTCCCACTGTTGAATGGTTAGCACTGTGTTAAGGGTTTGAATAAGCACTGTCACATTTAGTCGTTGCAACCTCTCCCGGAAAAAGTATCATTGTCATTCTCATCTTACACATGAAGAAATTGAGGCTCCAAGAAGTTTAAAAAAATGCCCAAGAAATATTAGAGTCATGATTTAAACCAGGGCCTGCTGACTGTAGAGTCAGAGATCTTAATTCCTAAACTATATCACTCTTCAGACTTTTTACTAAGCTCAATTAATCCACCTCCTGATACCAACAAAAATAAAGATTTCAAAATTTTCATGAATACTTTGACATTTACATGCAAAATTATGAATGCTTCTTTTCAAAAGAAGGAAGGTGCCCTCCTTACCCACAAACGTGACAACCTTGAGAACTTCTGTCCCAGTTTCAACAGTGCTACCTGTTGTAATCTAATTATTCCCACTCTCTTGAAATTGCTAATGTTTGGGGAAAAAACATGAAAATGACCTCCAAAGTCCACCACCTGACTCACCTAAAGTAAGTCCTAGCCAGGACTCTGAATTCCAACCTGCCTAATGTATGGCCTAATGATTAAAGTACATGTTCCAGACACACACACACAAAAATGCTACCACTTACTCGCTTCGGAACCTCAGTTAGTGGTTTAACCTCTTGGATCCTCAGTTACCTCATATGTAAAATGAGATCTATGCTATCTGTCCCAAAGGGTCTTTATGCTGGTTACATAAGACAAGATACTTAAGTGCCTCCAAAACCCCCGGCACTTAAGACGCTGTACCACATGTTTGTTCAAGAAATATTAATCATATTGGCCACATATCCCTGTTGCATGTTCTTATCCTGCATGCTTTTTTATGGCAGTCATCATAATTGTAATCAAGTATTCATGTACCCGTTTATGTGATTCTGTCTCTCCACTAGATTATTAGCTCTTCAACAACAGGAACCACACCTGTTCGATTCTCAGCTATATCCTTAATACTGGAAGAGTGTGTCATACACAAAATAAATATATGCCAAATGGATGGCTGAGGGAAGAATGAGTGAATGAGTGTTCCCACTTATGCAGAGATGCTCAATGTGAGGGCTGAAAGTTTCTTAAAGAGTGCAGAATTGGAAAATGAGCTTTGAGCCTTTTAAGCTACGTATCAGCAAAATAATTCCTTCCACAGACTCGGAAGCTTGTTAGGAAGAAGCTTTGAAAAAAGAAGCCTAGTTCTATAGAGATGGGATGAAAAAGAGAAAAAGTGTAAGCGACATTGGCTGAAGAGTCACAAGACCATGAGAAACAGTAGTTCATTGATGAAATTTAAATAGCTGGACCAGGCAAGAGAGTGTTCGTAGTCAGTTGTCACATCCATTGTTGTCAGTGAGCAAAGCAGAAGGGAGTTAGGAGGCAGCTTTGTTTGGTTACATTAAAAGACTTTATTTTTTAGAGCAGTTTTAGGTTCACAGCAAAATTGAAAGGAAGATATAGAAAGTTCTCATATACCCCCTTCCCCCTCAATACACAGCCTAGAGGCAACTTCTGAGTTCCTGTGAGAAGGTGCCTTTGAGAAGAGGAAAGCTTGGTCTCTGATAAGTAAAACTGGCCTACCAATTTCTATATTGTGTTACAATTGTTTCATTGGTTAAGAGGAAAGAAATGAAAGAAAATCTAATATGTGCCCAAGGGAGGTGCTTGAGCTCATGGCATTTGGGTACTGGGGCATTTGGCATAAGATCCATGATTGAGATGAACTTGGGTTATAGTGATAACTGCACTCTGCCTTTTACATGTGACTCCTTTGTGAGGGATTTACAAAGAGCCAACAGAGCAGCAGGCTCTATTAAATGATCTCCAATTATCAGCTTCACAGGAAGGAAGGTGATTAAAATTTAATGACATATCCCAGCTTGTTGCCGTTCAATAAAGCTGCTGTCATCTTCCTGTCAAGGAGAATAAAGAAGTGGGAAATGTTTGAAAGAAAAAAAGAGGAATATTTAAAGGTAAAATTCTTTATCTGACAGGGTAGAAGAATAAATTAGCCATGTAAAGAAAATTATCAAAAGTGCATTTGCCTTATAATTACTAACTTAGAGTCTGCATGTCAAATGGTTACTATTTATGGATTTAATAGGGAAAAGAATTCTCAGTATGTGCTTTGACTTCTAATATGCTTAGTCATGACATTCTTATTAATACTCCTCACATTAAAATCCCTATGCTTTGTACATTTCTTAGTTAAGTGGGCTACTAAACTTGTGATTTAGTTTGAATATAGTGTATGACAATAAAGTAACAATTTGCCTATGGGGTTCAAACTGACATTCTGTGGAATTGCAATAGGCAAGTTCCAAAACCATTTGGGGCAGCTTCTTTTCCAGCAGCATCACTGGAAGAAGTAAACACACTCCAAGGTAAGCAGCACCCGCGATGTAGATCACTCATTTGGGTACATTTGTTGCAACTGAAGTACGTGACCAGGGGGTTCCACCCTAGGAAGGCAAAGGGGGCTCTAAGAAAGCCCTAAAGAGAACTCATGTCAGACTCTGGAGAGGGCAAGGATATGGGCACAAGACATAAATAGTTAGAAGCAAAAAATGTGTGTGTAGCAACTTTTCACCGGTCAATCTTAAGCTATAAATTACATCAATGTGACTGCGACATGTGACAAACACAATAGCTTTATCTCTGTGACTAATTATCTGAAACCAATTTGCAGCGAAGCAAATCATGCAGGCTACAGGATGAATCTTTGAAAGCCTTGATTACACCTAATCTTCATACCAAGTTATCACGGAAACAGATCTCAGGGCAGCACCTACCTATTGAGAGCCAACACCAGCCAATCTGGATAATCCTGGGGCGAGCATCCTCACTGGCCCCATGTGGTCCTAGATCACTGCTCCAGTCAATGGGGTGCCTCTGTTTTTTCTCTTTCCCATCCCCAATTTCTCTCTTCCTCTCTTTTTGTATCTCGTACCAGCCAATTGTTAGAAACACCTGCAGGCATGGCCTAGGTTCGCTAACCACACTTAGGAGCTTGCAGTTTAGGAAGAGCAGTTGTGCCCTCGAAAGTTCAGAAAGATGACCGCAGAGCTACTGGGTACACGCCCTGAGAATAAGTCACTGTGGCGGTCACTGGTGCGCACCCAGAACTTCTTCCAATAGGACCTGCTGTCCCAGCTGTTGGGAGTACTGATGGCTTCTTTTGAGATTGCTTCAGTGGAGCCAGGCTCAGTGGCACATGGCTGTAGTCCTAGCTACTAGGGAGGCTAAGGCGGGAGGATTGTATGAGGCCAGGAATTTGAGGTTACAGTGAGCTACGTTTTTGCCACTGCACTCCAGCCTGGACAACAGAGCGAGGCCCTGTCTCTGAAGAAAAAAGAGATTGATTCAATGGCAGAGCACTGCCTCATCCAAAGTCACATCCCAAGGTTATGTCTCTTTCCAGAGCAGCTAACAATCAATGACTGAGTAATGAGGGCAGGTAGAGGTGTTGTTGATCTCAAGAGCACTCTACCATAAGCATCATGCAGGTGAAACATGCAGATTCTGCTCTCAGGGACCCAATCTACAACACCTGGTACCATAAATGATCCCAGGAAAAAATGTCCTAAGATGGGGTTTTGGAGCTGGATCATGGATCCATGCCCAGCTAGCAAAAAGGACTTCTCTCTGGTGCTAGGTAATGCACAGA
This sequence comes from Gorilla gorilla gorilla, assembly GCF_029281585.2. Taxonomy (NCBI): domain Eukaryota; kingdom Metazoa; phylum Chordata; class Mammalia; order Primates; family Hominidae; genus Gorilla; species Gorilla gorilla. The sequence continues at coordinate 71,115,012 of NC_073234.2, read as the reverse complement.
TAGCCCCTGACATAGGGCAGCAATTCAATTCTTAAAACTTTCAGCAGTGGTCAATTGGGATGGTATACTAGTAGAAGGAAGTATATTAGCTAGTGTCCGAGATATATAGGACAAAGAGTGGCTACAAGGATAACAGAATTAGTTGGCTATTGCTATGCTAGATATTACAGAGGAGGCAGCAGTGGGAGTGTGTGTGGGGTGGATGAGTAGCTGAGTGATTAATTACTGATTAAAAGTTATGCGTGAATCCAAAGAGCTTCCTTGACAGATTACAAAGAGGTTTCACCCTTGCAGATAAGGCAGAGAAAGCTGAGGACCAGACCCAGGATGTAATTGCCAGAGCAGCTGAGTCCTAAATAAAGTTAAACTCCTATCCAAGCAAGAGCTACTATGCCAAGGTCAGATCCTTGCTTGGAAAAGGATGGGACTATGACACATTGGATGAAACATCTCAGTTGATGCCCACCAAAAATCTTAGATCCCCAGACCAGAGTCCCCAGAGCTCTCTGAAAGCTACAGAAGCAGCCCATTCTTACCTATCCAGAGCTAACACTTCTCCTATCCTTGCTTGAAGATGATACAAAGAGCTCTCCCCTCTAGCAGATAATATATATCCCCTCAAAAAAGAGACTCTACCAGAGCTGCTGCAAGTTCCAGCCAGCTTGGACAAACAGCAGTGTACATGAAATTGCATTCCGAGGGGGCTTGGTCAAGAAGGCCAGAACATAAGTTTGGATTTTTAAAAGATTAATTTGATAGTATTCTCCTGGGAAATAATACCTAATCCGTTGGCAAAGACCCCAGGAGATGGTGTGAACTTGCTACTAGCAAGGCTTCAAAAGGCATGGAAGAAGCCAAGACCCATGCTAAATGAGGTGAAAAAGTCGGAATTGGATGACAGATGGTGGAAAGTGGCTTAAAGGCTTAAAGAAGAGGCACACTGAAGTGGTTATACAATGTAAGGCCTGAAAACCCACCAGATGATTATGTTTCTTAGGAAGGCCTGGAGGGTGTACAATTTGCTAGGGCCATAGGAGCAAACTAGTGAGAGGGTAGGTCAGGGCTGATGGGAGGAGAGACCATTACACTGCTAGGCTCATGGACTGCAATACAGAAGATAGCATCTTGAAGCAGTAGAGGCTACTTAGCAACACTTAGGTGTCAAAGTCCAGGTGAGCGTAATTATAATAATGAGTAGTAAGGCTGAAGTCAGGGGGACTTGAGAGGGTTATTGTGATGGTCAACAGAAGACAGTCTCCTAGAGGCCAAATAGTCAACAAGAATATGATTCACTTTGCAGCATCAAAATAAATCAAGCATGGATTATGAGGAGTTTGAGGGTGATGTCTCGTATAAAATGTCAGAATCTTTTGCAGAATTTCCAGACCTGAGCAAGTTTTTGTATAGAGAACCCACTGACTGAGGAAGAGGGTAAGTCTGCAGAAGGAAGGAGCTCTCCAATACCCTCTAACACCACAGTCAAGTGTACACAGAATTTATTGCCCTGATCCTTCCCTAAGGGGACCTGTGGCCATTTATGCTAGGGAAAGATACAAATATTTTTAGGACCACTGGAAATGGTCTGAGTTGACATAGGTACCTGGAGTCCTGAAGAATCATCATGGCCTGTCTCTTAGAATGGGGGTAATGAGAGCCAGGTAATACGTGGAATCCTACCATGCTTTTGTTCATAGTGATTCCACTGGATCCACAGCCCCACCTCGTGATCATTTCTCAAATCCCTGAATATATAGTTAGAATAAACATACTTGATAGGTAGGTACAACACCCATGTTAAGTCCTTAGTCAATGAAGTGAACATTATCATAATGGGGACTAAGAAATGAAAGCTACCTCTCTCCGTAGATGGAAGCTTTGCTATAGCCTCACTTATGGGGTACCCTTGAAAAACAGTGGTCAGAGAAAATCCTCCCAATGAGGAGCAGCACTTTGCATAGTGCACCTGGTTATCCACTTTGTATTGAAGAAAAGTGCCCAAGGTTGAAATATATATGAAATTATGGGGAGTGAAAATGGCTTGGGTGACTGGTCAGGATCCTGGAAGGAAAACAAAATTGGAAAATCAAGGACGAGATGTCTTGGGTAGGGACATGTGAAAGGACATATGGAAGTGGGTATGAAGTGTGACCTAAATTTGCATGTTAGTGCCCACCCAAGAGCACTAAAAAACCAATCAGTAGGCTTGGTGCGGTGGCTCATGCCTGTAATCCCAGCACTTTAGGAGGCCGAGGCAGGTGGATCACAAGGTCAGAAGATCGAGACCATCCTGGCTCACACGGTGAAACCCCATCTCTACTAAAAATACAAAAAATTAGCCGGGTGTGGTGGCAGGTGCCTGTAGTCCCAGCTACTCGGGAGGCTGAGGCGGGAGAATGGCATGAACCCGGGAGGCGGAGCTTGCAGTGAGCCGAGATTGTGCCACTGCACTCCATCCTGGGCGACAGAGGGAGACTCCATCTCAAAAAAAAAAAAAAAATTAGTTGTTATCAGTGAGCCTGTATAATCAGCTGTCCCAGTGCTGATGTTGTGAGCATAGGAGAGAGCCTAGGCAGCAGGGATGGAGGCTGAGTTAATAGCATGGGTCCAACAGCCCACCAAAGGGCAATCTAGCTCCTGCCACTGCAAAAGATCCACCTGCCTGGACAGAGACCAACAATGAGTCTTTAATACAGCACATGACTTCAAGGAAACTAAGCTGACAAATAATTTGTAGTGCCAAGCTGAGTATAACAGATTCCTTCTACTCTGAAAAGGCAAGAAATTCATTCTGAGTGAAATAGACAAGTATTTTATGCTTTCCTGCCCATAGGACGTATGGGCTGTCTGATTTACTGTCACAGGATCCCACATAGCATTGCATCAGACTAGGGCACACACTTTGAATAAAGGAGGTATGAAAGTGGACCCATGACAATGGGATTCACTGATCATATCACAAAACACAGCAACCAGAAGCTTCCAACTGAACATAGCATCGGAATGGCTTTTTTTTTTTTTTTCAGAGTCTCGTTCTGTCACTCAGGCTGTCAGGCTGGAGTGCAGCAGCGCGATCTCGGCTCACTGCAACACCCCCCCCCCCCGCCCCAACCCTGGGTTCAAGCAATTCTCTGCCTCAGCCTCCCAAGTACCTGGGATTATAGGTGCCCACCACCACACCTGGGTAATTTTTTGTATTTTTAGTAGAGATGGGGTTTCACCATCTTGGTCAGGCTGGTCTTGAACTCCTTACCTTGTGATCCACCTGCCTCAGCCTCCCTAAGTGTTGGGATTACAGGGGTGAGCCACCACGCCCAGCCAGAAAAGCCTTTTAAAGGCATAGTTGAAGCAATACTTGGGGATGCAATATTTTACAGTCTGGGGCACCACCTTTCAAGATGCAGTACACGTGGTAAATTGAAGTATTTTATATGGTGCCATATCTCCAAAAGAAAGAATACATGAGTCCAGGCACCAGGGGATAAGAAACGGAGCAACACCACTTCCTGTCACTCCCAGGGACGAGCTTGAGAAATTTGTGCTTTTCTCTTCATAAATCTGGGCTCTGAAGGTTTAGAGGTTCTCATTCCTAAATAGAGATCACTTTTGCCAAAGGATACACAGAGAATCCTATTGAATTATAAACCATTACTGCTGACTACTCACTTCGGATTTCTTATGCCAAGGGACCAGCAGGCAAGAAGAGTCACCATTCTAGCAGAAGAAATATTTCCTGATCAACGAGAGGAGGTAGGGTTGCTGTTACACAATAGACGTAGAGAGGAATAAGTCTGGTGTCCGATCAATCCACAGGGTACCTTTTGGAACATTTTTGGCTAATTTTTACTGTAATTGGACAAGTGAAGCAACCTGGGCCTTATAAGGGCATGGCGATCAGGGCTCAGATTCCTCAGTGAATAAGATCTGGATCCCAACACTAGGTAAGCCAGTAGGACCAGCAAAGATGCTAGCTGAATGTAAGAAAAATCTAGAACGGGTACTTGGAAAGGGATATGAATAGCAATTGTGGCCCTAGGACCAGTTTCAGCAGTGGAGCTATCACTTCATTGTGCTAACCTTCTTCTTCCAAGTTTCCCCAGGAAGAAGTCCTCTGGAGTCCTGATAGAGCTGGTCCCAAAATAAATAGGAAAAACTGAATTCAGGTTGGGCGCAGGTGGCTCACGCCTGTAATCCCAGCACTTTGAGAGGCCGAGGAGGGTGGATCATGAGGTCAGGAGTTCAAGACCAGCCTGACCAACATGGTGAAACCCTGTCTCTACTAAAAATACAAAAAAATTCGCCAGGCATGATGCCATGCAGCTGTAATCCGTGCTACTTGGGAGACTGAGGCAGGAGAATCACTTGAAGCTGGGAGGAAGAGGTTGCAGCGAGCCAAGATCGTGCCACTGTACTCCAGCCTGGGCGACAAAGCAAGACTCTGTCTCGGGAAAAAAAAAAACAAAAAAACTGAATTCAAGCAGCAGGAGGAATTAACTGCCCAAATCTCTCTCCAGTGAAGAACTCACCCGCTGCTGAGAATGCTGTTGGCAGATAGCTTTTAGTTGTCAGACTATTTAGCGATTGCCTCAGCAGCAGAGCACTGCCTCGCCCAAGGCCACCTTCCTTTCCAGGGTGGCCCACGTCCAGTGATGAAGGTAAATAAAAGCCTGGCATCTCAACACAACTCAGGGAAGCTCTGCAGGGTGCTTCTAGCTAGAGTCTCTGTGGGGTCAGCCCAGGCTGTCATTAGGCCAAATAGTTGGCACACATCACATGCCAACTTCTCCCTCGGCCCAATCCTGCTTCCCATTCCTCCCTTGCATAGGTATTGATCCCAAGGACACTCCTTAGTAAACACTGGCACACTAGACTCTAGTTCAGAGTCGGCTTCCCACACACCAACTTCAGTTTCCTCAACTATGAAGTATTAATCAGTCTCACAGGGAAACCATCAAACGGCATATTCTCCATATGAGCACTTTCAAAACCATAAAGGCATACATTTATAATGCTACAATTACTATTGTTATTATTTAAATAATTATGCTCCCAATTCTTTATTCCTTATATTTTTCTAGTATGATACACTTTTTGATCCTGCTAAAACGTGAAACCTGTGTGGTTCTAGCTCTAGGGTGTGGTGTATTTGCTATGCTGAAATGGCAAAAAGGGTTTTGGGGATAAACATCAACCTTACTTTGCCTCCGCAAAATAAAAAGCTATCTGGTACTAGCACTTTTTTAAAAAGTTATTGGCTTGTATCATGTTGCCTATGCATTGCTATAGAAGCCGGAAAAAAAAAAATCCTTTATCTACCCTCACAGATTTTTTAAATAAACAAAACACAGCATTAACCAAAATAAAACCACTGGCCTTAATCAGGTTGTTCTTTGCCATCAGTGCTAACTCAGTGAAGCAGGAGTGGTTACTACCTGTTCTCTCCCTGGGGGTAAGCAAACAGTCCTGCTTTGCTCTATTAATTAACTTATAGGCAGGAAATGGGTGTCAAATATGCTAGCATCTCATCTCTGTAGTCCTGTAGTCATAAAATGTAGTCAATTGCTTTGCAAATAGCCAGCTGCTTCAATCTGTTGTGGATGATCTGGGTAGAAGATAAGGCAAAAGCAGTCTGGATGAGGTAGCTACTCTCAAAGTATCCAGTGGCTTGATCACCTATGAAAACAGCATTAGCCTACCAGTTTGATATTACTGTCATTTGCTTAATGCCAGACCCTGAGTTCACAGACAATTTAAGCAGTTCACAATTGAGCTGTGAATGGAGATTCAAACACAATTTACCCATTTGCTGGGCCACTTGATATTGAAACTCTGCAGAAAACTCTATCATCGATACTTTCCCATCACCTGCATCACAGACGGTTCAAAGCCATCTGTGATGACAAATTTCAGTCATCACCTTCTCTCATCTGAGCATGCAAAGGCAGCAGCCCACAGCAGAGAAGGTCACCTGGTTGGAAGATGTCACTTAGGAAGTCTGCCAATGCCCATCACAGAGCCTGAAGCACAGTAAAGGTGCACATGATAAATTTCCACTGCAGGTGAACAGTCCAACCTCCACCTCCCCTATCCAGACCCTTTCTGAAACCTCAAACACTTAGTAAAATAGGATGGATAATTGCATCAAACACTGAAAGCAAGCTGAAATTTTTGGTTGATATTTTGTGAACTAGTCTTAAAAAATTAGAATCAGGTACAAGTCATTCTATGGTAAGTAATGTTAATATTTCAGGTCAAAAGGTTTTAAACTGTTTTCAGTAGCAACATTAGATCTTTCTGATGTGCCCCAGACATTCCTCACATTTTTAAGAATACATATTTCAATTTTAACACATACTGATAAGAAAACAACAAATGCATTCGAGTATGTTGTGTACCAAAGAATATCATCGACACTTACAAATTAACGTGCTTGCCAGGTCAGTAAAATTCCCATGCCCACTCTGGGCAAATCCAAAGTTCGGTAAATGTGTCTTTAGTTTAGAGGCTATACCCTGCCTAAATCTTTTAAAAATTCAATCCTGCCCATATCAGTTCATGTAGAATTACAAAACGAAGTGCACAACTACACAAGTGCTCAACTCAGTGAATGTGACACAAGGTTTATGGGCATCCTCCAGTTCTAAGTAGTTGTCATTATTAATTACAAGGTTTCAGTGCTTGTTAGTCATGTGATCTAACAACTAAGACACATGATAAGATTTTACTTTAAACTCTTTGAGCTTCATGGACCAGTAAGATTTTACTGGATAATAAGATACCCCAACACTTAGTAACTAAAAAATTTATTTAGCACAATATTATGCATTGATCAGCAACTTGGACTGAGTTCAGCTGGGTGGCTGTTCTGTCTCTTCTGAGCTCACTCATGCATCTTTTGTCCACTGCTACATTACTACTGCTGATTTTTGTCTCTCTCACATGTCTAGGGCTTCAGGTAGGACAGCTCATCTTTGTTCCAGGTGATCTCTCATCTCATCCTCCAGCAGGAGACCCGGGCTTGTTTACATTGTGGTGGCAGAGTTCAAAGAGTGAGAATAGGTGTGTGCAGACCCTTGTGATCCAGACTCAGAACTTCTCCACCATCACTTCCACTGCATTCTACTGGACAAAGTAGGGTAGAAGGCCAGCACAAATTCAAAGCCTGGAGAAACAGAATCCCTCTCTTGATGATAGGAAAAGAATTGTTGGCCATTTATGCAATCACTTACTTGATGCTCTTGTCTGTAAATATCAGAAAGCTCATGTGATTGTTGAATTGAATATAATAACATATAAAAAAATCACAGGATGCTTTGGAAATGCTCAATAAATATTGGTGACTTTTTCTTCTCTGTTCCCTTTCAGATTAAGTAGGTGGGGTCACAAAGCAAAGAGATAGCTTTGCTTGTGTAGCTTGTCAAAATTATATTATTAATTTAAGGTTTAAATGGAAGTTGCTTTTAGTTAACTTTATTAAATTATGTAATAAAGATATTAATCATAAATCCATATAAAATTAACTTAATTATATACACACCTATGTATGATACCAAGTCACATACACAGAGAAATCCTATACCAACCGATATCACTGTGAAACTTATGTCTAAAGAGGCCCATGTGAACCAACTCCTCTCAGTATTCAATCCCTGGAATCTGGGCTGTCCCTAAGACTCACAACCAATTGAATACAATGAAAGTAGCACCAGTTTCCAGGCCCAGAAGTTAACAGAGTGGTACTTAAGGAAGTTCCACCTCCTTTGTCCTGGAGCACTAACTAGCCTGGCCCTCCACATAAGGAGGCCAACTATTCCCCAACAGCTCCAGTTGTTCTAGCTCTCAGTTATTGGAAGCATCACAGATGAAGCACCATACAGCAGGGAGCAGAGATGAATCATCCCTCCAGAGGCCTAGATTCCTGATCCACAGAATCATAGATACCATTGGAATAATAAAATACTTTTAAACCACTAAGTTTTGGGGGTAGTTTGGAATGCAGTAATAGATAATTAGAACAACCAGGAAATCTCTGGCCATAGCTGAATATTTTCACTGGGCTGAAAACCATTACCATAAAACTGCTGCTAGTGACACACAGTTCACTGATCCGTGAATCTAAGAGGAACTCAGTAATCAGGAAGGCTGGCATGATTGAAAGGAGATGGGCGAGGGGAGTGTGGTGTCACTATGGTGTCAAGACCCAGTTGGACTCATAGCCTGTAAGGCGAGGTTTATGAGCGGAGCAGCTGTGAGGCTGGGATCTGCTCAGTCAGCTGGTTCCCAGAGCGCTTAGCTCAGTATCTTCTGCAGGGTCTCCTGAAGGTTCAACAGAAAACCAGGTTCATGAGCCATGAGGTGCTGAAGCAAAGCCAGGTGCTTGGGCCTGGGTGAACGCTCATTGCTGCACTCATCTGGATATACAGAACACGGTTAACACCATGACCTGCAAGTGCTGCCGGGGCCAGCATGTTGGAATGAGGCGATCACAAACAGGGCAAATGTAACTAATGCTTTAATGGCTCCCTGAAGCCTTGATTCTCGCTCCACAGTCTGGTTATGCACTGTCAGAAAGTCCCAGCAGCAGAAGAATGTGCCAGCCCAATGTAACCTGCCGTAAGGAATGCAGCATCCTTTGAAACAGAGACTAGAAAGGAAAAGAAAGTCTCAGAGCTGCTAACACTGATGCCAGATCTACTATCATGTAAGTGATGATGCTGAGAAGGAGTTATCTGAGCTCTTCATCCACATGTGTACATTCAGATACAAGCTCTAGACATTTATTGAACATCTGCCCTGTGTTCCATATTCTTCTGGGGTCTCTAGGAATATGGGATTAAGTTTCTGAAAAACAAGGTGCTAGCAATAAACCACTGCACCTCCTATTGGACATGATCACCCGATTCAATAAATGAGTATTTTATTAGAGTGGACAGTAACTTTTTAAAGCACTTCCTATTTGTCTAGTAATGTGCAAGAAGTTTAAGATCTGATAATGAGGAGTCAAGAATGGGTTTAAATTGTGATACCAGGAAACTGCACACATCATAAAGAAGACTAAGTGCTATGGGAAGACATAGAAGGAAGGGAGTAATTTTGACTAGGGGATCTGGATGGCTTCATAGAAGAACTGACCTGTGAACTAAGACTTAAGGACAGGTGACGAAGATTTCAGAAAGCAGAAGTGAAGGAAACACACATTCAAGGCCAGACAGAAAAAGGTGCATTCCAGGCAAAGAAACAGAGCAAAGGAACAGAGGTCTAAAACAATTCAGAGTGTTTCTGGAGGGGAAACATGAAGTGACAAGAGATGAAACGAATGAAAGGCGGCAGGATAATGGAAGACAGAGCTGGAAGGGAAGTTGGAACTGAGAGGTGACAGCGTGCTGGCAGTCCTCACAGCCCTCGCTCTCTCTCTGCGCCTCCTCGGCCTGGGCTCCCACTTTGGCAGCACTTGAGGAGCCCTTCAGCCCACCGCTGCACTGTGGGAGCCCCTTTCTGGGCTGGCCAAGGCCAGAGCCAGCTCCCTCAGCTTGCCGGGAGGTGTGGACGGAGAGGCCCGAGCGGGAACCGAGGCTGTGCCCCGCGCTTGCGGGCCAGCTGGAGTTCCGGGTGGGCGTGGGCTTGGTGGGTCCCGCACTCGGAGCAGCCGGCCGGCCCTGCCAGCCCCGGGCAGTGAGGGACTTAGCACCCGGGCCAGCGGGTACTGGGTCCCTCAGCAGTGCCAGCCCACCGGCGCTGAGCTCGATTTCTCACCAGGCCTTAGCTGCCTTCCCGTGGGGCAGGGCTTGGGACCAGCAGCCCGCCATGCCTGAGCCTCCCACCTCCTCCGTGGTCTCCTGTGGGGCCCCAGCCTCCCCGACGAGTGCCACCCCCTGCTCCACGGCACCCAGTCCCATCGACCACCCAAGGGCTGAGGAGTGCGAGCGCACGGCGCAGGACTGGCAGGCAGCTCCACCTGCAGCCCCGGTGCGGGATCCACTGGGTGAAGCCAGCTGTGCTCCTGAGTCTGGTGGGGACGTGGAGAACCTTTATGTCTAGCTCAGGGATTGTAAATACACCAATCAGCACTCTGTATCTAGCTCAAGGTTTGTAAACACACCAATCAGCACCCTGTGTGTAGCTCAGGGTTTGTGAGTGCACCAATCGACACTCTGTATCTAGCTACTGTGGTGGGGCCTTGGAGAACCTTTGTATGGACACTCTGTATCTAGTTAATCTAGTGAGGACGTGGAGAATCTTTGTGTCTAGCTCAGGGATTGTAAACGCACAAATCAGCGCCCTGTCAAAACAGACCACTGGGCTCTACCAATCAGGAGGATGTGGGTGGGGCCAGATAAGAGAATAAAAGCAGGCTGCCTGAACCAGCAGTGGCAACCCGCTGGGGTCCCCTTCCACACTGTGGAAGCTTTGTTCTTTAACTCTTTGCAATAAATCTTGCTGCTGCTTAGTCTTTGGGTCAACACTGCTTTTATGAGCTGTAACACTCACTGCGAAAGTCTGCAGCTTCACTCCTGAAGCCAGTGAGACCACTAGGAGGAACGAACAACTCCAGATGCGCCGCCTTAAGAGCTGTAACACTCACCGCGAAGGTCTGCAGCTTCACTCCTGAGCCAGCGAGACTACGAACCCACCAGAAGGAAGAAACTCCAAACATATCCGAACATCAGAAGGAACAAACTCCAGATGCGCCACCTTAAGAGCTGTAACACTCGCTGCGAGGGTCCGCGGCTTCATTCTTGAAGTCAGTGAGACCAAGAAACCACCAATTCCGGACACAGAACCACACCATGAAAAGCCTTGAATGTCGTGCTAAGCTGATTGATCGTATTATACCAAAGTGCTACATTGTGAGGTGCTGGGAAGGACAAAAAGACTAACTCAAGATCATAGAAAAATGCATGCAAATGGACAAAAAAAAGTATTTTTGCCTCAAACTGCAGGCAGCTACCACCACCATGGAGAACTTCACGTGGTCTTAGCACGATCAGCAAACTCTTCCATGCACTTCCATGCAGTCACTGCTACACCCGGCTCCCCAAACACAGTATAATGTGCACATGAAGATTTGTGCAAAGCAGTAAATGAATTAATTTTTCCCTGCCTATCCAAGTTGAAAATTGTTTCTCTTGTTTGTATCATAACATATTGCTTGCTCCTGAAGCTATTCAGATGCTTTTGTGCTTTTCTCTGAGATTTGAAGGAATTTATGGGCAGGGAGCAGACGGTGCCTGTTCACATATACCCTGACACCTAGCAGGGTGCCTTGCAAACAGCAGCTATTCATTTTTGGTTGAATGTATAAATAATATGGAAGATAAAATGTCTAATTATATTACAACAATGTGTTGATCTAAGTTGAAAATAAACCTATTTAAATTTGCCATCAAATCCGGTATTATTTGTGGTCTTTATTTTTTTGTTCAACACTTAACAAAGAAGAGATGCTTTCCAATATTCCCTTTCTCCCTATAATTGTGTGTGTGAGTCTGTGTATGTACACACGTATGTCTTTCCATTCCTTTGTCACCCACAAAATGCACCTTTTTTTCTATTTCATGTCTTCCTTCTCAGAAACGTGGAGTCAAACTAAATGAATCTTATGTTTTTTATCTCCTAGTGTAATGTGATTCTTTAGACAAATATTCTCACCTCCTTCCTACACTTCTCCCATCCTCTTATGAATGCAAATGGCCTTTAACATCCTTCCCTAAATAACTCTCAGACTACCTTTCTCTTTTATCTTGTTTCCATGGATTCTTTTCAATTGGTGGCAAAATGTGTTGAAGTCTTTCTGAAAGGTCATTTTACTAATAAGATATTCTCCTTTTCTAAGTCTCCAACCTAGATTCTATCAGTTTGTGATCATATTCCCATCTTCTCTACGGTTTTATGTACTCCCTCTCTGCATGCTTTGAACTAGGACAGTAACTGCCCTACTCATTTTCTTTTTTCCAGTAATTGTCCCCATATTACTGTTAACACAGATTTCTAACCAGACTAAAAACATACCCCTCACTAGGTATTACTGTCTATGGACTATACTTTTAAAAGGAAAACACTGCCTACACAGAATGTCTTTGGACATTCTATAGCATTTAAAATAGTGATCTTGGCCTTTTTTTCCTCATTTACTTCCTAAATTATTGTTTTAAACATTGTTAAATTTCACCTCTTTAGATGGATACCTGAAGTTTTTCATCATAATTTTAATTAGTTAATGTGATTGCCATCCCATACATCATGAGTGCTGGCATTACAAAATAAAACAATGATATTACTCATTATATGTATCCAATGGTATCTAAACACAATAATAATCAATATTCTGTTTACATAAATATGAACAAGCTCATTTTATACCCTTCTTGTTTTCCTCACTGTATTTCTCTCTCAGCATCTTACCTTAGTATAAACATTTTCAGGTTGGAAATTCTTTTGTTGATTGTCCCATTTCTCTACATCAAAATATGCACATACATTTAATTTTCCCTTTGGCCATAAGACCTTGTAAGTGTTAAAACTTATTTTGGATTAAATTATTATTACATTTATTATTAATACATTATAACAAATATATTATAATTTTGATAAATAAACATTACATATAAAATATGCACCTCTTAATAAGATGGTTGTTGCTGTGTCTTAGTCCATTCAGCCTCTATAACAAAATACCAAATACCACAGATGGGGTAGCTCGTAAACCACAGAAATTTACTTATTAGAGTCCAAGATCAAGGTGCCAGCAGATGTTGTCTGGTGAGAGCTTGTTTCCTGGTTTGTAGATGGAAACTTCTCTCTGTGTCCTCATGTGGTAGAAGGGGAAAGACAGCTCTTGGGGCTTCTCTGATAGGGCACTAATCTGATTCATGAGGGCTCCACCCTCCAGACCTAATCAGCTCCCAAAGGACTCTCTTTCTAATACCTTGGAGGTTAGGTTTCAACTTACAAATTCGGTGGAACATGGGGCAAAAACATTAAGGCCATCGCAGGCTGTTTTGCATGTTTTGGGATTTTTTGGTGCCAGGGAGATGTTGATTCTTGTATCTGAGATCACTGTTACTTGATGCTACAGGAAGAAAACCTGAAGAATCAACTCTACTTTTAGTTTTTGTGTGTGCTGTTTACATCAGGGGTCCCCAACCCCTGGGCCATGGACAGGTACCTTTCCATGGCCTGTTAGGAACCAGGCCACACAGAAGGAAGTGAGTGGCAGGCAAGTGAGCAAAGCTTCATCTGTATTTACAGCCACTCCCCATCAGTTGCATTACCACTCAAGTGCCACCTCCTGTCAGATCAGCAGCAGCATTACATTCTCATAGGAGCACAAACCCTATTGTAAACTGCACATGTGAGGGATCTAGGCTGTGCATTCCTTATGAGAATCTAATGCCTGATGATCTGTCACTGACTTCCTTCATCCCCAGATGGGACTGTCTAGTTGCAGGAAAACAAGCACAGGGTTCCCTCTAAGCATACATTATGGTGAGTTGCATAATTATTTCATTATGTATTACAATGTAACAATAGTAGAAATAAAGTGCACAATAAATGTAATGCACTTGGATCATCCCGAACTCATCCTCCACAACCCTGGCTGGTGGAAAACTTGTCTTCCACAAAACCAATCCCTGGTGCCAAAAAATCTGGGGACCATTGGTTTACATGAGCTAGTAAAAGTGGAAGGTGGTGTTGTATCATAGCAATGACTCAATTCTTTGAACTCTTTTCATGTTGTAAGCCAAAAATTACCTAATGGTCTATAAAACATATTTGTTAAAGTATCAGCTGACAACCTACTAGATCCCCATTCCATTTTGTTGAAAGTAAGTAATTGGAATCCACCATATTTGCAAAATGATTTGCCACTCTGTTCTTTAGAGTCATTCACCTTCTCTGTTTCTGGGAAGTACATAAAAAAGGCTTTATCAAAACTTAACTAAGTATTATTGCTTATACTTGTTACTGTTTTTACTTAAAAGCACCTTATTTAACCAACGTATTTAGAGAGGGGAGGTATGTTTCTCAATCTTTCCTGAGGGATACACTATCTCTAGCTTCCAAAGCTGTTTGCTATTTAAATATGTCCTTTGATCAGAAGGCTCAGCTTGTACAGGAACAAGAGCTGTTCAGGGAAAATGGTCTCCCAACACATGGGCTTTGACTATATTTTCATCAAACTCTTGGAGCTGTGGATTAGCTCATTAAATTTATGGAAAATAACTGCCATATATTTTAACTGGCATTATCAAGATGCATTATCAAGTCAATTGGCCAAATAAGACTTCTTTCTGTTAGAAAAAAAAGGGCTGCCTTCATTTTTTAAGTTCAAATAAACACATTTTCAGTAATTCCTATTCAAGAATGAATTCCATTCATGCCAACACTGATATGGGTCAAAACATCTTGTTTCTAATTCTATGCTTTCCCCTTATAAGAAATATGGCAGGAAAGATCAAAGGTCCATGTTGGCTTTTGGTGCCTTAAGAAAGGTGGAGTTGCTGGCACCAATATTGCAAATTGTGTGCTTGTTTGGTGCCTCAGCAATTTTTAAACTTGTGGCACAATACCACTCCGAATGAGAGGTATGCCTTATGTTTTTAAATTGAGAGAACTGCAATTGTAGAAGGGAAGAGAAAAAAGACAGCTAGTTTGATGTCACAATCACAGGCACATGCTCAAACAATTTTAGGAAAATGGAGATGAAGCACTGGAAATATTTTTTTAAAAAAATAACTGTTGCACCCTTGTGTCCCTTGTAAAGTCCCTATGTACCCTCAGCATATCCCAGCTGACTTAGTGTAAACTGGCAGTGGGTACTGGGAAAGAACAAAATCAGACTTGGTGAATGATCAAAGGAAGGTCATAGAGCCAGAATATCTATACTCTCCAGAAAAATAACTTTGTGTCATTGCCCAGGACATAATTGTACTTATATTTCAATAACTTTAAATATAATGCAGAAGCCACATCATTTTGTCCTTCTAGTTTGAAGAATACTATGCTAACTTTGTTACCCATCAGAGCATTCACAGTTTTGCATTAAAAACACTATAAATATAAAGGAAGAATTAGAAAAAAATGCATAAATTTAGAACAAGAATAATAACAGCATGATAGGCAACTCAAAGGATGCTTGGTGATTAAAACACCTAAGGTCTTATAATTCTGCAATAAGAACAGTGGCCTGGATTCTTACTTATAATGATAATGGTGGCGAATTAGAAAGCATTTGGTCCTGGAGGTACAATAAAGGCAATTTGAACACTAATAAAGGGAAGCTGTCAAGCAGATCCAGCTAATGATTTATAAAGATAAAGAAACTACTTTAGTGGAGTTTTTTTATTTTTTTCCTGCTCACCACAAATTATTTCAATTCAAGTGTAACATTTGATTTTGAGAAAGAAAATAGATCAATTTAGCTTTTATTTTTGCTCTTATTCCATATTCCAATTATACTTCCGCTTTAGTGTGTGAAGAATACAAGGCACCAAACATCACCATAATAAAAGCAAGTCTAGGATTTTTTTTTTGTAGCTTTTTTTTAATTTTTAATTTTTGTAGGCACACAGTAGATGTATATATTTATGGTGTAACTGAGATGTTTTGATACAGGCATGCAATGTGTAATAATCACATCATGGAAGATGGGATATCCATTTATCTTTTCTGTTACAAACAATCTAATTATACTCTTGTAGTTATTTTTAAATGTACAATTTAGTTATTATTGACTATAGTCTCCCTGTTGTGCTGTCAAATACAAATGCCTATTCATTCATTCTATTAACCATCCCCACCTCCCCCTCTCCACCCTGTTGTGCTATCAAATACTAACGCATATTCATTCATTCTCTTTTTTTGGACCCATTAATGGTTCCCACCTCCCCCTCTTCACCATCCCCTCCACTATACTTCCTAGCCTCTGGTAACCATCAAGTCCGGGATTCTTGAAGCCAGTTTTGTCACAAGTGCACATCAGCATGAGAGTTGCTAAGCAGTGTAGAATGATATTTACTACATGAAAATACATTAGCTAAAAACAGAATATGTGATTCTTGTGTTCAGAGAATGCCAATAAATACCATGAGGAAAGCAAAGGGAATCCATTATTTATAATGGTAAGTTATGCAATTAATAAGTTAAAAATTACCTCCAACATCTGCTTTTCTATATATTTGAGTAAATATCCCTTTTTATACCGAACCGAATGTGAGAAATAATGGGAAATGCATAAGAACACTATTCTGAGAAACTTTGGTTTCGTATAAACAGCAAGTAGGCAGGCGCTGACCCAGTTCTTCCCCTTACTCTACATAAAATGCAATCCAAGTCCTGTGCTCTGGAGCACCGAAGAAATGACAGGTTCTTCCTAAACTGCTGAATATTCAAATCCTGCACTGCTGTGGGTCAGAGTCACAGTGACCAGAGATGAGGTGGAAATCACGGTGCCTATTCTTCTGTGATCACATCTGCAATTGGGACAAATTGGGGGAATGTGTCCTCTCACCTATGGTGTCACCAGGAACGAACTTTCTACATATGAATCTGTAGCATCACCTAATTACCATCCCACAAAGGGTTCTTCAGAGAATCAAAAGGCTTCTTATTAGCTACAGCTGAGATTTAAAAGAATAGGCAAAACCATAGCATTGAAATTTTTATTAAAGGCTGCTAATATAAACTTCCAGTGATCTGAGTAGCTGAATTCTAAGATTACAAATAAACTAAAGGAAAAGAGAAAAAGGAGAGAAACCTATTGTTCAAGTCTCTTTTTAAAAAATTTCCTAAGATAGAAATGTAGAACAAAGAGACTTCTAAAGGTTGCCTTAGATTCTTAACAGAATATAATATAAGAAATGTACATGCAGATAGCGGGGAGTAGGGGATGGGAGTAGATAGGACAACATATACAGGTCACTGACGTTGTCCATACTGACTACATTCCAAGCCATTTAACTGAAACAGTCGTTCGATGTCTTTACCGCCTTGACCTCAACTTGCTTTTCTTACTATGCAAACACTTCCTCTTTGCCAAGTCATTTGAAATTGTGGAAGTCTGAGTTTACAGATGCTGTAGGCTCATTCTAAATACCTGAAGTGTGCATAACTTAGAACCTACACAATGCTGAACAGCACAGATTATAGTTTGGCAGATCAATCTAATGAGAACGGAAAACAGTTCTTGTTATCCACTGCATTCCCATTCCCACTGGAATAAATTGAAATAATCACGCACATACCAAATGCTAGAGAAAGGAAATACAGGGTGGGGTCTAATGCCAGTGCTCTGAAGGGAGACTGGCTCCAATCGTGTGTTGGCATACCCTTGAAACCCAGCTTTCTTAAGAGCTAATGTGAAATCACCCCCTTGCCACAGGGCCCAACCAGAGGAAATGAGAAAAAGGCAGTGGACAAAATGAGTAGGGAGTCCCTTAAGACACGGGGAGAGCATAGCATTCCTCCAAGGGAAAGGAAGGGAGAGCTGCTGGGAATCGGAAAGCACTGGGACAACAGCTGAGAGAGAAGGAAAAGGCGAGGCTCCAGCCCTCAGAACTTAGGCTCCATTCCCTCCAGGCCCTCTCCCTGCAGCTGCCTTGTTGCTATTTTTTTTCAATTCAGCCTCAACTTTGCAGACTTACTAAGCTGTTTGTTTAAAATACATTCACACTCATGATCACAGTGAGAGAAAATAGACAATCTCTGGTAGATGTCCAGGCTAGAGGAGGATGCAGCAATATGTGTCAAAAACTTTTAAAAGTACATAATATTTGCCTGAGTAATTCTGCCTCCAGGATTCTGATGAAAGGAAACAACCAGGTATATGCATAAAGATATATATGTACAGGAATGTGCCTCACCACACTAGTTATGAGACCAAAAAATTAGAAACATAAAACTAAATTTCCAACCATATGGGGATGATTCAATTAATTTTGGTGGCATCACAATATGAACTAATATGGACCATTAAAATGATCAAGTGAAACTATATTTATTAACGTAAACATATACTTTTATTATGTAAGCATTTTAAAGGAGATTATGCAACACAATGCAGGGGCTTCCCATTTTGTTTTTAAAAGACATGACTGAGTGAAAGAAAGTCTTAAAGGCCTTGCTCGTGTAATAAAATCAGTTATAAATTCAATTGTAGAAGGAAATGTTGATGATCCATTATTAAGTTTGAGAAGCAAGTAGCAGAACAGTATTACAGTCTGTCT
This sequence comes from Gorilla gorilla gorilla, assembly GCF_029281585.2. Taxonomy (NCBI): domain Eukaryota; kingdom Metazoa; phylum Chordata; class Mammalia; order Primates; family Hominidae; genus Gorilla; species Gorilla gorilla. The sequence continues at coordinate 71,096,791 of NC_073234.2, read as the reverse complement.
CTCAGTAAATAAAATAATCATATTATTAATATATGTGCATAATATTTGTTCATTATATATATGCATGCATCAGTAAAGAATGAGAATATACACCAAAATGTTAACAATAGTAGGATTGCACATGGGTTTTATTTTCATTTTTGTACCTTTCTGAATTTTTCTAAATTTTTACAAATACAATTTTTTATGATCAGAAAAAGCAATGATTCTTTAAGTCTTACATGCAACGCTGCTGTTCATTCCCCTGCAAATAAAAGGCACAAGAAACTAGTACCAACTTCCCACTTTCTGACATCTAAATGCTGCTCATTTCACATGTTTCTTTTTGGCATGGAAAGCTAAGGTATAAAGGAGGGGAACAAAGTGAAAAATACCCAAGGGAGAAGAGCGAGGCATCCATAGGTCACATCCTGATGCACATGACTCATTCCCACAGATACAATAATTAGGACCAAACCTTCAGATTGCACAATGTCATTATCATTTAAAAGGTGAAAAAGAACTTATCGCCTTTATGCAAAATAAAAGTCATCTTGAGAGATGGTATCATTATTCTATTACTACACTCTTATGAGTTGCATAAAGTGATGTCAAGAAGGCATATATCACCTCCGGTGGTCCATATGCATCCTATTGAAAAATGTGCATATGTACTCTGCATAGATCTTTTTTTTCTGTAATAGATTAGGAGAGAATGTCTGACATGCTTAACTAGATTTCAAAATAGCAAAGGAAACGGTCAGACATGGAGTAACTGCAGTAATGAGATAACTGTGAAATACCTCACACAATGTTTGAGATAGCTGAACTTAATCTATAAGAAATCACTGAGAAATAGAGAGGAGCCAAAAATCTGGAGTTCAAAAACTTTCCCATTTTTCTAAAATGTGGCAAGTAAACTCTAAAACCATAAATGAGTAAGCATGACACCAAGTGATAAACCATTGTAGAACGGATTACTAAGCAGGTGGTTTGTGAGCAGAAAAGGATCTCTGATTACACTGGAAGCCAATATGGGTTTACGGGGAAAAAAAGCCTTAACTAATCTCATTTTTAAAATAGGACCATTAAACTAGGAAGTGCTATAAATATGTTTGCAAATTTAATTTTGAAAAGTCATTCATCAAAATCTCTCATAAAATCCCTGTATACAAGATGGAGAATGTGACCTAGATGAAAGTCCAGAAGGTGGACTGTTAGGATTCACAAAAAGTAGTGACTGATGAGCCCATCTCTTCCTTGAACGGAAGCCTCCAAAGTGTGGGTGTGTACTGATATGAATGTGTGAGTGTATTGATGTGGAGGTACGTGTGGATGTGTGCCTATACATGAATGGGTGAAAGGGCTTAATGGAGAGCTACCACTACTCCTCCTCCTACATATACACACACACACACACACACACACACACACACTGCCTTGCTAATTTTCCTCAATTCCTTACTTTTTTCACCCTACACATGAATGCTTCGTTGAGTCCCTTCCATTCCTCCTCTAAAGCATGTACCCAGTTTGTCTACTACACATCATCTCTATTACTACTACTCGATTGAAGCCATCACCACCTCTCACCTTGACCACAACAAACATCTTCTAGCCAGTTATCTATTCTGATTCTCACTTCCTACAATAAATTTTCCACAACAAAGCTGGAGTGAGCTTTTAAAAACTTATATTAGATCATCCCAAGCTTGTGCTTAAAATCCTGCAACTCATTAGACTCAGATGAAAACTTCATAGTCTGGCCTACAAAGCTCCATGTCTGGCTGCTGCCCACCTCTCCCCATCAACAACCAGGTCACTGTAACACTCTCCACCTCACCCCCTGTACTGTAGCTACTGTCACCTTAATGCCTTTGAACAAGCTCCACCCTTTGCCTGGAATCTCCTTTTCTAGGGACCTCCCATTCTGCTTCTGTTTTTCTCCTAAGAGTGAGGAAGAAATGATAAACAGGTTGGGAAATATGAGCAAGGAGAATTTATACCTCCACTAAGCAAATAAATAAAAACATTACAGACCAGCCTTAATAATTATCTAGAAAAGTTACTAAACATTCACAAAAAACAATCATTCGTTCACTAACGTTTATTGTCTACTTTGTATGTAAGAAACTGTTCTAGAGGCTTGGGATACTCCTCATGGAACTTACACTGTATTGGAGAGAAAAAAAAATAAGCAAATATATAATGCCTGTCAGCAATGAGTGTTACTAAGGCAAAGCAGGGTAAGAGCAATAGTGAGGCTGGGGAGAAGTGGTTGCTTTTCTAGACAGGGTGGACAACAAATGTCTCTCCAATGAGGTAAGACATGCGAGTAGAGACCTGGCAGAGGTGAGGAGACACAACCTGGAGAATATCTGGGGGGAAGAGAATTACAGGAAGAGCAAGCAGAAAGTGCAAAAGCCCTGAGGTGGCAGTGTGCTTGAGCATACAAGGAACACACAAAACACACAGGTGGTAGAATGCAACAAGAGTATGGACTGAACAAGTTAGAGATGCATAAAAAATTACAACCTAGGCATAACCAGGGGTCAGATCAAACAGGGCCTTGAGAACAGAAATCATCCATTATCATGTGTATGCTGTTGTTTTGAGCGGGGAGATGATATTTGGCATAACCAAGCATTCCTTTGGTTTTAAGTGGGATAACTGAGTGCTCAAACATAGGAAAAATATAAATATTGCTATGAAGGAAGTCAGGAAATAAATTTGTTGATTAAAAATAGATGCTTCAGAAGAACCCTTCATTTAGGGACCCACCAAGTAATATCCATGAAAACCCGCATGATCTGGGAATATCATTCCCCTGTTTTTCCTCCATTCCATACAACGAAGATGGAATCCAAGGCACATCCATTTAGTCCCCATTTGTTACCCCATCTTTTCTAAATATCTAAGATGTTTTTAGTTTGGCAGACTTTTTATTTTGCTCTGTAACCCGGCCATTGCCTTCAATCATGTTTAACCTGACCTACATCACTGGGGACACTGTGGCTGGAAAACTAACTGCACACAAAGGTTACTTTATGAATATTTGTTGAATGAATGAATAAACAGTGTATCCGGCTTAAATTTACCATCTGTAACAAAGAGACACTGTTCACTGGGCCGGTAGTAATATTTCTTTAAGAATTGAGAATAGTCTATATTTATTTTAGGCAAATGATCTAAATCAAGCTCACCTGCACCCTCTGTAATTCTTACTCAGAGAGGAAGACTTCCACTTGCTCTTTAGAATTTAAGGGCATTAACAATCCAGCAGAAACCGCTTACCAAGAGAACCAGGAAGAGCAAAACACATTTAAACCAATCAGGGCTCAAAGGGGAGAAATGGCATAATGGTTGCTCTTACAAGTGTAAATTATTCACACCAGAAATGCTGAACAGAAGGAAGGAAGACGGAAGGAAGGGAAGGGAGCAAAGGTGGGCGTGGGGAAGCGAAGAGGGAATGAGGAAGAGGAGGAGATGGAGAGAGAAGAACTATTTAGGTTGGGAAGCCAGGAAGAACCCACCTTGGGCCTTACTTTCTTTGCTTTCAAGTCTCGATGGCGAACATTTCTGACAGGATGGCAAGGCTTAGTGAGCACCAATGGGTCAGGGTCTTCTGTTCTCTCTCAGGATCCTGCTCCTCATTGCAAAGTTGCTCACCAATCTGCAAAGGGTCTCAACTTGGAAGCAGCTCCTGCCCGCTCCATCCAAGGCCGTTGAGTTTACGCAGATTTTCTTTTGCAGCGGCCCCACGGGTCTGGAGGGCAACATGGGAGTGCGTTCCAGCTCTGCACCCAGGGAAAAGCCACTGAAGAGCACAGACGATTCCAACTCCCCAACCTGTCCCTCTTGAACCGCTCCAGGTAGAACTGCTGGACTCAGCAAACAAAAATACAGGACGCTCTGTGTGTTGCTTAGCAAACCTAGCCCTAGAAGCCCAGAGAAGCTGGGGCGTTAACCATACTGGGGAGAGGCGTGGGCAACTGAGAATGGAGGGGACCTCTGAGGGAGGGCCCGGAAAAAATTTTTAAAAGCCAGTCCCACAACTGCGCGACACGTCCCAGCCAAGGCGCGGCGGGGAGCCTTGGACAGGAGTGCACTTGAAGGTGAGGGTGCAGAGTGGCCGGTGGGACTTGTAGCTGGTGTTCTCGGCCATGCCCTGGCCCCAGAAGTCGTTGGTGAAGATGCCCCAGCAGAGCGAGGCGCTGGGCCGCACGTCGGGGTTGTTCACGGTCGCCCACGAACTCGCCCTGCAGGGAACCGCCTTAGCGGCAGCTCGCGCCTGCCAGCAGCGCCGCGGCCCCGGCCATCAACATCTCCTCCTCCCCACTGCGAATGCCCCGATCGTGCTCCCCAAAACACAATACATCCACGCCCCCAAAAAACTGGGAACCCACGCGGGTGCCTTCTGTTTACGGCAGCGCTCTCACTGCAGGCGCTTGAGTACCAGATGGCGAGAGTTCGCGCACAGGTGGAGTGGAGATCCTGGCGCTAGGCTACTCAGGAGAGGAGGGGAAGGGCAACCCGCGGTCCCGCCTGTGGTGCCCGGCTGTGCTCACCCCCACGCCCCAGACGCCAAAAGGGGCTGGGGAGGGGCACATCTGGCGGACCCCTCGCGGAGGACCAAGCGGGTTTAGCAGGTGCGCAGCCTGGAACCCCTACGCCCACCTTCCAGGGAGAAAAGTGCCGCTGCTTCTCGGGAAGTTCCCGGCTTTTCAGCACGCTGGACAACAGCAGCGGCACCTGGGGAGAGGCTCTCCACCCCGCCCCGCGCTCGCTTCCAGTCGCCAGCTTCGTGCTCTTCTGCCCGGACTTTCTCTCACCCGCCGGGCGCTGCGTCCTGCAGTCCCAGCCTCCCTTGGGGACAAGGAGCACCCTTCCCAAAGCCAGGAGAAGGGGTCTCCCTGGACAAGGACATCCTGCTTGCCCTGCCTGGGTGTGCTTAGAGGAGCCACCGGCGGTTTAACTTCACAGCCCATTTATTGGCCCGCACTTACAAAAAGCTCCAGGTTTGATTCTTGGTTTGGGCCTAGGAGCTGAATTGGCTTCTAAAACACTTCTTTCATTTTTATTTATTTCAACTCTTTGGGCAATCCGGGATATGACGAGCAAATTATTCTTACACAAGGCAGTCACTTGGGTCTGATTATTCATTTCTGGGCTTTGCAGGTGTTTGAACTGCTTCTGCTCAGTCAATATGCAAAGAACTGGGTAATGCCTTTGGTTTTGGCTCCTAAAAGTCCCTGTCTTCTTCAAAGGTTCTCCTTTTAAAATACTAGCTATAGTCTATCAATAATTAGCTGAGAGTGCTGCACACTAAATAAGTTTCTACATTTGAAAGTCTCCTAACTCTTTCGGGCCCCTTGCAAATTACCACTGTTGCATGTTAGTGTTGGGCCTCTGATGAGCTTTCCAGACCCTTCTTCAAAACCATTGGACTTATTCCCAGCTCTTGAGAGTTCTATTGGAAGGAAACCCTCAGGTATCAGTCCTCTTTAGAATTGTCTTGCCTGAAAAGGGACATCTCCACCAAGGTCACCTCCTCTTTCCAGGGTAGCATGAATCCAATGACTGATGGGTGTTGGGTTACGGAGGCCTGCTTGACCCTCCTGCCCTCGCTAGCAACAATTCTGATCATCATTCCAGCTTCAGATCTTTCCAAGGTGTCTCCACTGAGGCCATATATGGCTCAGCTGCTCCTTTTGACTAATCCTTTTTTCCCTCACTTTCCACAGGTGGTGATCCCAAGAGCACTCCCATATACACATCCAGCACCTTAAAAATCCATCAGACTCTGCTTCCTAAGGATCCCAACCTGAAAAATTGGTGCTAGGAGTGGCCCCAGAAAGCATATGTTAAGATCAGCTCTTGGAGTTGTATTACCCACCAACCCAGCTGGAAAAAGTATACCATCACTGGAGCTAGCTGGAGCACAGATAATGCTGGCACAAGGTATCAGTTCCACTATAAAAATGTTCACTGGTGATAAAAGGGGATGTTATTTGTAAAGTGAAAGCACTACACTGTGCAATGTTTCAGGCTTTTGGGAAATGCAAGAGAAATTGTAACCCTAGGGACAGTGGAATTTGGTGGCTCGCAGTTGATGCTTTGGAGAAAGTTAATGAAAAAATTGGAGCGATTAGTTGGCAATTAAAAGCTAAATGTAAAATCCAGAAGGCCTCTTAGCATATAATGAAATTCTCATCTTCTGCAACCAGACAGCAAAGAAAACTGAAGATCAGGCCTGAGATTTAATCCGTAAGAGTGGCAGAGCCCAAGAGAAGGTTAACTTCCCAAAATAGGCTGGTCTGCCATGCCAAGGTCAGCACTTTGTTTGGGAAAAAAATGGGATATCAACATATGAAATAGGCATATTGAGGCTGATGCCCATGAAAATAGTAAATTCTCAGTTTCCTCTGGAACTCCTGAGAGTGCAGAAGTGGCCCAATGCTCCCTACTAAGGGTGAGTCCCCAATCTCATTAACCTTGAAGAAGATGCAATAGCCTCTTCTTTGCAAGACACTTTGTTTACCCCTAAGGATTTGCTTCCACTTCTCCTCTGACCACTAAAGTTGGAGACCTTGGTAAGAAACATGCCCTCCTGAGAGTGGAAGAAAAAAATCCTACAAAGATGAAAAGACTTGTTAAATCAGTAAAATATTTAGGGCTCAAGTAGTAGGACATTGCTTTCAAAGTAAATGACAAATTGTTGCATCCAGCAACTCTCACCTCCAAGAAGAAAGCACAATACCTGGTAGGCCTCTACTATTTGTGGAGACAGCATATTCTACACCTAGGAATACTATTCCAGCCCACCTACTGGTACCCCAGTGGCTGCCAGTTTGGAGAGGCCCATAGCAGGAAAGGATTGTGCAGTAGGTCCAGGCTGTGGCGCAAGCTGCCCTCCCCCTGGGGGCATGTGTGTGGACAGAACCCTATGTTAAGTGTCGGTGGTAGGAAAAGACACCATGTAAAGTGTCTGGCAAGGCCCTGGAGGAGAATTATAATGCAGACTCATAGGGTCCTGGGACAAGTCCATGCCACCTGCAGTAATAAATCATATACACTCACAAACATTCCTGATGCACTACTGGGCCCTAGTAGAGACAGAGTGCTGGACTCATGCAACTCTAAATGACCATGCAGTAGAGTGGCCAATTGTGATCTGGATTCTGCCAGACCCACCAAGTCATAAGGTTGAACAGACATAAAAGCATTCCGACATACAATGGAAGTGGTACATCTGGGATCAAGTACAAGTGGGGCCAGAGGCAGCAGCCTGTACTGTCTCCCAGAGTCAATTGTTAAATTTCCAGGCATTTTGGAAGCCAGTTGTTAAACACAACTATCATTACAAATTAAATTATATAAACTTACAATTAAATAAATTATATTAAAGACAAAGGCAAGAAATACTCAAACTTTATTACTTCTTAATGATTTTACTTCATTTTACTACTACCTATGCTTTTGAGATTATGTCTTTTATGTCTGAATGGTAGAAATACTCTATAATAGTGTGCTACAGTGTATCTCTTTACCACTTTACATTCAGTGCTGGTATGTTGATAGTTTGAAATAGCTGTTTTGAAGGATCTATATAACTTACATTGTCAACTGCTACAAATGAGGGCTTGATTTATTGTTTTTTGTAGACTGTCTATACAGTTGTACAGTTGTGTAGATTGTCTACACAGAATGTAATAGGAAAAATCGTAATCATGTAGATTTTATGTATTCATTTGTTTATTTTAGAAACTGGATCTCATTCTGTCATCCAGGCTGGAGGGCAGTGGCAGCCTCAACCTCCTGGGCTCAAGGAATCCTCCCGCCTCAGATTCCTGAGTAACTGGGATAATAGGCACATGCCACTATGTGTTGCGGGAAGTCAGGGACCCCAAACGAAGGGACTGGCTGAAGCCATGGCAGAAGAATGTGGATTGTGAAGATTTCATGGACATTTATTAGTTCCCCAAATTAATACTTTTATAATTTCTTATGCCTGGCTTTACTGCAATCTCTAAATTGTGAAGATGTCATGGACACTTATCACTTCCCCAATCAATACCCTTGTGATTTTCTATGCCTATCTTTACTTTAATTTCTTAATCCTGTCATCTCATAAGCTGGGGAGGATGTATGTCGCCTCAGGACCCTGTGATGATTGCGTTAACTGCACAAATTGTAGAGCGTGTGTGTTTGAACAATATGAAATCTGGGCACCTTGAAAAAAGAACAGGATAACAGCAATGTTCAGGGAATAAGAGAGATAACCTTAAACTCTGACCACCGGTGAGCCAGGCGGAACAGAGCCATATTTCTCTTCTTTCAAAAGCAAATGGGAGAAATATCGCTGAATTCTTTTTCTCAGCAACGAACATCCCGGAGAAAGAGAATGCGCCCCTGAGGGTGAGCCTCTAAAATGGCCCCCTGGGGTGTGGCTGTCTTCTATGGTCAAGCTGTAGGGATGAAATAAGGCCCAGTCTCCCATAGCACTCCCCGGCTTATTAGGACGAGGAAATTCCCGCCTAATAAATTTTGATCAGACCGGTTGCTGTCAAACACTGTCTCCTGATAAGATGTTATCAATGACAGTGGTGCCTGAAACTTCATTAGCAATTTTAATTTCACCCCAGTCCTGTGGTCCTGTGATCTCACCCTGCCTCCATTTGCCTTGTGATATTCTATTACCTTGTGAAGTACGTGATCTCTGTGACCCACACCCTATTCGTACACTCCCTCCCCTTTTGAAAATCCCTAATAAAAACTTGCTGGTTTTGTGGCTTGCGGGGCATCACGGAACCTACCGACATGTGATGTCTTGCCCAGAGGCCCAGCTTTAAAATTTCTCTCTTTTGTACTCTGTCCCTTTATTTCTCAAACCGGCCAATGCTTAGGGAAAATAGAAAAGAAGCTATGTGAAATACTGGGGGTGAATTTTGCCCAATATCTGGCTGAATTTCCCCCAATAACCATGCCTGTCTAATTTTAAAAATTAGAGACAAATTGTCTCTGTTTGCCCAGGATTAGATTAAGCTTTAAATGTGTGTCATTTCTATCACCATTATATTGTGTATGGCAAAAAAAATGAAAAATATTCCAATATTTTAAAAAGTGTTATTCCATTCAGCCAACAAGCTAGTTGCATCATTAGCAAAGGAGTGAAGTTCCAACATATATCTTTGTTGTTTCACTTTTGTCTTACTCATTAAAGTTGATGGATATAAAACTATCAGTTGACATTATTATCAGAACTACATTCATTCATCAGTTGCTATCATAGGTTGGCTATGGATACAATAATTTGTCAAAAATCAGCAAAAGCATTCTATAAGAATATATTGGCTATATGGAATTTAAAATAAATTATATTGTTTATTTTACTATTATTTGTAAATGAATACTACATATCCTTCATATCAGTAAAATTATAAACTTATGTATGTGCATATATATGTATACACACACACACACACACACACACACACTTTTTTTGAGAACCAGTGGTTAAACTGGCTAGGGGAAGTGTAGACCCTAATGTTATCCACCAATTTTGCACCAGCACTCTACCTGCTTTTCACACCTGTGGCCACATAGAGGATCTGTTTTGACCAAACCCAGTGCTTGGTTCATTCTGAATTATGCTTGGTAGATAGGGATCGGCTTTACAGCCCCATTCAGGAGCAGCTACAAATGAGCCCAAAAGCCTCGGCTCCAACTAATGAAGGTTGATCCAGCTACTGCTGCCTCTGAATATACAACCTGACAGCAACAAAACCAAGGTAAGATCCCAATATCATACTTCCTCCGGGAAGCCAACTGGACACATGGTGGTGAGTTTATTGAGCCCCATCTTTCCTAGAAGAGCCCATAGCTTGTTCTTACAGGAATAAACAACTGTTCCATGGATGTGTTTGCCTTTGTAGCCCAAAGAACCTCATCCATCATTACTACCCAGAGGCTTACAGAGTGCTCGATTCCATACAACATAGCATCCAGACATGTGTCCCATTTCACTGTGAAGGAGGTGTGGGAATAAACCCATGATTATGGGGTATACTAGTTGCATCCCATGCCACAAAATCTGGAAGCAGCCAATGTGATAGAGCACTGTCACATCCTGCTGAATGTGCAGCTCCAGTACCGGCTCAGAGGCCAGTCTCTTCTTCAAGTATGAAGCGGTCTCCTCCAGAGACTCCTATAAGGTGCTATATCTCCAAGAGGAAGAAACACGTGGATTCAGGAAACAATGGGAGGCAGCAGGAGTGGCTCCATTTACCAAGACTCCTCATACCCCGTGGGGAATGTTGTGCTTTCTGTCCCACAAATCCTGGGCTCTGCAGGTCTAGAGATTTTCAACCTCAAAAAAGTCATACTCTAGCCAGGGAACAATGCAAGGAACCTACTGACCAATGACTGCTCCCTGGCACTTTGAACTCTTTGTGGTCCTGAGACTGTCAGATGAGAAAAGGAATCCACCTCTAGACAGGGGTAATTGACCTTGATTAGTAGGATGAGATAGGGCTTCTCTTACATAAGGAGACAGAGTGGAATATGTGTAAACTCAGGGATCCACTGTGGTGCCTCTTGGTATTCCCTCACCCAAATGTAACTCAGCAGACATGCACAGCAACCGTGGCCTGCTAACAGTATGATTACTAAGGACCCCAATGACTCAAAAATGAGGGTTTGAGGGTAAACTACCAAGACCTGCAGCAGTGACAGCTGAAGGTGAGAAGAATGGAGAATGGTGGCGTAAAGACCATAAATACCGATTGCAGCTGCAACACGAGAGTAGCTGCAAACACAAGAGTGGTTGTTCATCCTGCTAACCATCCTCTTTGAGCATTCTATCAGGAAGGGAGGCCGCTGGGAACCAAGGAGTCTGAATATGCATGGAGAAGTGGACCTGCATGGTGCAAGGGGTGGACTTTGGACGCCATGTAGGTGTGTTTCTCAGATCTTCCTTCAAGCAAGAAATTGCCCTGAAGGGTTCACTTGCTGAGATGCCTTAGGGATCTGCTGCAGCATTCAAGTCAGAGACACATTCTTCCTGGGAAGTTGATGACCAAGCACAGTGGAAGTTTTAGGACCTGGCCACTTCTTTCCAGTTGGAGACTTTTCTTACAGGTAGTCTCTGCCCTGAGCTGTCCACTAAACCGGCCTAGACTTTCTCTAGCTGTACAGTCCTCTGAGGCTCTTACGCATTCGTCCTTTCCCTCTCCTTTCATAGGTGGCAGATCATCACAAGCATGAAGGTTTTCCCTCCCTTTTCCTACATCTTCTTCCATTTATCTCTCTTTCCTTTATCTTTTACCCTCTGTACATTTCTTGTACTTCTAATTTTATCTGGACATCTGCTTCCCAGACGACCAAACTAACTCATATAGCCACTTGATTGGTGACAAAGATACAACTGCAATATATCTTTGTTCAAAGAATTCAAATGATCACCTTTTAAATAAATGGCACTGGGTCAATGAATTATGGGAAAGACATGAATCTTGACCCCTGCTTCACCCTATACACAAAAATCAATTCTATTTGGATTTTGGACCTAAATGTTAAGAGTAATAAGTAAGTTGTTTTAAACAGAACCCAAAAAACACCAACCGGAAATGAAAAGTTTGATAAATTAGATTTCATTAAAATAGAGAATGTCTAATTGTGAAGACACCATTTGGGGAAGGAAAAGGCAAGGCCCTAAATGAAATAAGATATTTGCAATTCATATATCCCATAAAGATATTATGTCCAGAGTATATAACAATCTCATTTAAACCAATAAGAAAAAAGATAACCCAATTTTTGCAGAGGGAGTTTATTGGGTTTATATGGCTCCTGTAACAAATTACTGCAAACTTGATGGCTTGAAATAACAGAAATTTATTCTCTCACATTGTTGGGGGCAAAAGGTGTGAAATAATTATCACTCGACTGAAATCAAGGTGTTGGCAGGGTTTTGTTCGCTTCAGAGGCTGTAGAGGAGAATTCATTCCTTGCTTCTTCTGAAGGCTGATGGCTTTCCTTGGTTTGCGGCCACATTACTTCAATATCTGTTTTGCAGTCACATTTTCTTCTCTTCTCTCTGTGTCAAATCTCCCTCTGCCTGTCTCTTGTAAGAAGGCATGGGATTACATTTAGAGCTCACCCGGATAATCCAGTATTATCTCTCCATTGTAAAATCCTTGATCACATCTGTATAACCCTATAAATAAGATAATATTTAGGTTCCAGGGGGACCACATTTTGGGGGGCCATGATGTAGCTTACTTTAGGGGAAAAGGGTTTGAATGGCACTTCCCAATGAGGATATCCAAGTGGCTTACTGTAAAAACTGTCTAAAGTCCCTTAAAATTAAAAAATTCTATCATTCTGTAAAAGTCAGTATTCCTAGAGTTAGATATTGTAAGAACAATGTGACAGTCTTTTTTTTTTTAACTGTTATAGTTGTTATTATTGTTTGGGGGATAATTCAGGAAGTTTTAACAACAAAAGCCATTTTTAAAAACTGATGTGAGGCAAAGAAATAAAAGAAGATTGGAATTAAAAAACATAGACATTGGGAATGAGTGAGATAATATGGAATCAGGGGAGCAAGAAAAAGCAAACACTGGTAATATTAAAAATTTTTATACCACGAGCTGAGATCTACAAGTTTCCTAAGATGGCACTGTGAATAAATGTATTTCCCTGTGGAAAGTCTCAACACCATCACCTTAGTGTGATTAAGTCCTAAGTACCGGAGCCAGCAAATGTAATCTCCCAGTGTTATCCAATGGAAGAGGAAACATTCTACTGATTCCAATTAGGCCACGTACAAGGAATGCTTAGTTTTATATGATCCCCCAAAACAAAAACATATTATATGTAAGTTTTTCTTAAATACAGGCATCCAGAGGAATAAATATCTCTCCTCTGTCTTATTGTTATACCACTGACTTAGTGAAAGCACTGAATAGTTAATCCCGTGACAAGGCAGTCTCTCCACCTATGCAACGGAAAACTGCATCTCTCCTTTCTAATTTCCAGCCCTGGTTTCATAGGGGGCTATGAGGACTAAGTAAACAGTGAACAGGACTCTCCCTCAAGGCCCAACAAACTGAAAGAGCAAATTTGCAAATGCTCACTGGGGTACACTCAAAGGTACCCTAACCATACTATTTACACTCAGAAACATCCTAACTATATAATTGAAGCCCTAGCAGTGTCTCACTTCCCCCCAAAGAGCAGTTCAAGCCCAGGAGCATCAGAACATTATTAGAAAATGTGCCTGGTAAGATGGTTATTAAATAAAGTATGACTCATTTAGGTGGCTTTAATCTCTCCTATTATGTGCCAAATAGGAACTGAAAGTGGTTTAGCACATAAATCCATTTAATCTAATTTGTAACATAAAACATCGAATTCCATTTCCATATTATCAGTGTGGCAGCAGGCATTTCGGTACAAGCCTTCTGGCTGAGCAACGGGCCAATCACCAGAGGAGGGGCCACTACCTCAAGTAGCATAAATTTTACTTGAGATAAAACACACATTGTTGTACTGGAGAAAAGTCTGTGATCCAGGCAAAAAGGCATTGACCTTGGAGTTTGGGGACCTAGGCTCTGATTCTGGAACTAGCACTAATGAACTGTCACCTCCCCCACACTGTCCCTACATTTCTAAATCTGTGGATGAGAGAATAGAATAGGACATTTTCTAAGAGCTCTTCCATTTCTAAGTAAAAGGATTGGTAGAAAATTTAGTCATAGAGGAAACACACCTGCTAAATAGATTGCAAAACTATTTATTTCACTTTATCTCCGCTGCCAAGTTCCTGCTTGAAGTTGTTGTCACCTCCCCGTAAGGCTCCTGCACTGGCCTCAACAGAAAGCTTCATGGCTTTTCTTGGCACACACAGCCCTGATCCATAATGATCTTTCCAAAACACTGTCTGAAGTTGTCTTTTCCTGAATACCTATTCCAATTGAATTCATGAAACTTATAGCTCATTCATGTTAGAGAATAAGTATTGAACGTGGGTGAAAAGAAGAAAGAAGAGTAGTAGAGATTCCAAAGGCAGGTAGAAGAGTTGAGATTTATGTAATAAAACAAGGCTCCGTAGACTTTCTACCAAGGAAATAGCATGATAAAACCCATTTGAGAAAATTAGTTCTACCGGTGGATATAGAGCACACTAACAAGAAAGAAAACAGAGAAGCCAGCCAGAGTGCTGTGGCTGCCTTGCAGGAGGGGGCTGACAAGAGACCCGAATGAGCCTGTGGGCCTGTCAGAGGGAAGTGGAGCTGGGGGTCACTCCGTAGAAACCATTGCAACAAAACAGGAAAAGAAAAATACTAAGAATGGTTTCATCAGCCTTAAGAGACAACAAGAATGGGAGCAAGAAGGAAATAAAGTATTTTGGGGTTACTACTTTCGTACCTTAAATATCTGGAATTTCAAAGAAACTACAGTTGTAACAAGATCATTCTAATTTTATGGAGTTGTTATACATTTATGATGCTTTTAAAACCTAAATGTATAACTAGAAATCTTTTCTAGCAACAACAAAAAAATTTCTGTTAAACTGGTAGCTCACTGGTGATGAGCATCTTTAAATGTCCATTTCTCTAATGCTTTATTATTCCAATAATGTCAGGTTACATATAACATTTTATTGTTATATTACTCATAGTCTTAGGTAAACATTTTGTGATACTGTCATTAACTCAAAGACCCAATTTTCAGTGTTTTGTCTATATTTTAACTCCCACAATATTATAGCAATTATAAAATTGTAGTTACACCAATACAAATGATAACATCATCTTAACTTTAAGAGCAATTTTAACATATAAAACATATTCTCTTAAGTCTTAACCTGTTCCTTGTAAGAACATTATCATTTTTTTTTTCATTATTGCTATTCTAGGTCAGGACAGAGTTAAGAAACACATTACTTGAATTTGCTATGTGACCAGGAAATCCACACATTTTTCAGTAGGTGTTATTTTGGTTCAGTGAGTTTCATTTCAATTTCTTTTCTGCTGTGTCTGGTTTCACAGTATGATTAATGACCTAACTTGCTTTGGTCTCCCTGCAATTGTCTTGAGAATTTACAATACTGGATTTATTCACTTACTATAAATGCAAAGCAGAAATGCAATTTTCAATGTAAATGTTGCCCTTAAAACACACAGATATTTATCATTGACTGTTTTTTCATCAATTTCTTGGATTTTGGGCACAGAAGTGTTCTGTATGGTAACCATTAACTTGTAAAAATAAAATATTGTATATGAAAACTATCAGATTAACAACATTGCAAATTAAACTCTTTTTAGCTAAAGAACGTAATGATAGAATCCAATCCTCACGCTACGTATGCCCTCTGAATTCTACCTCAGAAAGTCCACCTGTAAAACCAAGAATTATTTCCTGAGGGTGAAGAATATTAACTAGAATTTTAATAATAAAGTAATGTATAAAGTGAATGTCATAAATAAATTGACATCTTGTTATTCCAGATGATCAACCTGAGAAACCACTGGACTTTTTCCCCTCTCAATTCTCTTACCAACCCACTGGAATTCACTTCTCTGAATTGTATTACATAGGTTCCTCTCTAAAATCACTGTCATTCCAGAGTGAACAGGATTCAAAACTTATGATTCTAAACTGCAGGTCTCCACAGCTCAGGCACAGTGTGGCTCAGTTGGCTCCTCTCTGCCTCCAGTTCTTGATTCCAAATACACGAATATGTTTATCGATTCCTCCTACCTGCCAAGGCCCTTCTCACCTCCAAGCCTGCATACCTGTTATTTACATTGGAACTCTCTTTTCTGTTTTGATTAACCCTACTTGTCTTCGAAGTCCCAGCTGAGGGATCACTTCTTCAGCAAAGACTTAGTTCCCCCTAGATTAGATTAGCTCTCCCTAATATATGTTGTCATAGTTCCCAGTCTTAGCATAACAACTGTCAGACTCTCTTTAATGTCTGGTTTCCCCTTCAGAATGTAAACTTCATGACAGCTGGTAGACATTAGGTGACTTGCAGGACGTTATAAGGATTAAGTGAAATCAAGTATACAGTGCTTAGCCACACACAGAATAAAAGGCTTTAATATGTGGAACCTATTTTTATTATAGCAGTTTACATGCTTGGTGTCAAAATGTTAATATGATAGCAATGCTATGAAGCCACCTGAGTCAAACAAAAGCTACCTCAAAGTACCCCAACTTAGGAAGACTAGAGTGGTCATATCTCCAGAAAATCATCAAAGCCAAGCTCAGTTGTCTTGGCACTCACTGATCCTATGTTTGCAGTCACAGTTGTCCTTTAAGACCACTTCTCAAACCTTACTGTAAATTTCTACCCTTCAATTAGAAAATAGTAAGAAACATAATCAAAATAAGTTAATGAACAAGATAATTCAGAAATTTTTTTTGTTTCAAAAGATAAAACAAATGAGTAAATATGTCAATGTAGATGGGAAAGATAATTTTTACCATTGGAAGAATGAGATACTTTTCAGCAATAAAGTAGAACCAACCACTAACAAACATGACAATACAGATAAATCTTAAAAACATTATGCAACATGAAAGAAGATAGACACAGAGTACATAATACATGATTCCTTTTGTATGAATTTTAGATGAGACAAAACTAATCCATGATGACAGAAAGCAGACTGCTGGTTTTAAGGGGTAAAGAGAGTGGGATAGAATACAAACAGGCATAAGGGAACATTTTGGGGTGATACAAATGTTCTATATCTTTATGGTGATATGAACAGGAGGCAGGGAAATACTAGGTAGAAAAGGGTGGTGTCCCTGGAGAGGGCTTCACCCTCAAGCCTGCAACCACCACCCTAAGTGAGAACATGCATTCCTGTTTTCCCACCCAAATGTTGCCTTTTCCAAAACCACCCTGGCCTGCCCTGTCCCCCATCCTATACCCATAAAAACCCCAGGTTCCACTGGCAGAAGGGCAGCAGAGTGGCAGAGCAGCATGGCAGAGAAGGAGAGAAGAGAAGCATCTGAACGTCAAGAGGAGAAGCAGCTGGATATCAGAGACTACAGTTGGAGAGGAGTTCAGCTGGGGACAGTCAGAGAAGAGTTTTGGCCAGAGATGGCCAAACTTCAGAGGAAGACCACCTTCCCACTCCATTCCCTTTCCAGCTCCCCATCTAACTGAGAGCCACTTCTGCCACTCAGTAAAATCCTCCACATTCACCACCCTCCAATTTGTTTGCACAACCTCATTCCTCCTGGATGCCAGACAAGGACCTGGGTGTGGGTGCAAGAGGCTGTCACACTGATCCCCCACTGAGCTGTTTAACACTTAAGCTGTCCACGGATGGCAGAACTAAAGATGCTCACTGTAACACACACCCTCTGGGACTCCGGGGATCACAGCAATCCCCAGATGCTGCCACAGAGCAGTACAGAGTTCTACTCTTGCCAGCGTCCAGAAGCACTCATCCAGGCTTCTGAATCTCCTCACTTGCATGTGCCCCTGCCACAGGGGTTTGAGAGCTGCAAGCTGAGTAAGTGAGCCACCCCTTCAAGAGTCCCACGAAGGGGTCAAGGGAATTATCCTGTTTTAATTGGAGTGGAGTTTACATGGGGGTATGCATTGGTCAAAACTCAGAACTGTACATTTAAAGAGGTACATATGATAATAAAATTATCACATGTTAATTATACACCAAAAAGCTGAAAGTTACATTTAAGAAAGAGATTCTCTATGGTGCTGAAAGAATTAGAAAGATACAAGGTTTTTTAGGAGCATAGAGGTAGTACTAACTTGTATTTGTATCTTTTAAACATTAATCAATGTGAAAAGTTCCCTTTGAAAATGTGTGTGTGTGTGTGTGTGTGTGTGTGAGTGTATTTCAGTTTGCTGCTATTCCTGAACTTCAAAAACCTTGAATCTTGTTAGGAATTAAATATGAATTATCTCAGTAGGAAGCAGATGCGTTACCTTGATGATTTAGCATCTACTTGGCTGCTTAGGTGAAACTGTATTTTAGATTACTGACCAAGAGTTTCACTTGTTCTACTTTCATTGTTAGATGCATTTTTATGTGACATTTGTAATTAGTTTTATTATATTCACACTTGATACATTTAATAAATTAGCTATCTTTATTTTCTATGCATATGAGATGAATATAAATATGTATATTTGTGCATGATTCATTTTTCTTTGAGATAAATACTTCAGTATTTACTTTTGGTCTTAGTCTGATAGGAGTGTCATAACAAAATACCACAGACTGGTATAAACAATAGAAATTTATTTTCTCAATTTTGGAAGCTACAAGTCTGAGGTCAGGATACAAGCATGGTGAGGTTCTGGTGAAGCCTCTCTTCCTAACTTGCAGAATCTGCCTTCTCATTGTGTCTTCACAGGGCATTTTCTTGGTGGCATGCAAGTGGAGAGAGAGCGCCCATTCTTCCTCTTTTTCCTTATAAAGCCACCAACTTAGTCAGATTAGGACACCACCCTTAAAACCTCATTTAACATTAATTACTTCCGAAGAACCCCATCTCCAAATACAGCATCATTGGGATTTAGAGCTTCAGCATACAAATTTTGGAGAGGGGCACAATTCAGTCCATAGCTGCAGATGACTGGTTTTGAGCATAACAATTCACTTGTTTGTTTCTCCAACAAATATTTATTAAGCACATGCTGAATGGTGGGTTCTGGAGACCCAAAAGTTGAAGAAGACATAGTCCAAGCCCTCACCATACGCATAGCCTTTGTGTGACAGTTAATTATAAAGGCAAAGGGAGAATAGCTTGTAGATTTGGAATGTGAGATAAATGAAACGGGCCCTTTGTTTCATTACACCTTTTATTGAGTAAATGAGAATTAAAGGAAAATAGAAGTGAATGAGAAGTAACATTTCTCCAATTTTTTATTTACAGAAACAAGAACATATATTTTGATAACTTGGTATTTCTGTTATAATTCAAAATATAGGACTGAACACCTGGACTTATACTGCATCCCTTCCTCTTTCTCTCCTCTCCCCACTGGTAACAGTGATTGATGGTGACCTGAAATACGGAGTTGTCAATGGGATATAAGATACAGTATTTTAATTGGACACTAGATAGGTCTCAGTCCCAGTCACCCAAAGAGTTGCAAACCCTTCAGAGCGTTTTTATATATATCTGGTTTGCTTAGGAAATCAAAAGCTATTTGAATCTCACTAACCTCTTCCCTTTTTAAAAAAATGTTAATTTTTTTAACACTAGAAAAGTTTATCTGTAGCAACAAAAGAGTACATTTGAAGATGAGTTGAAATGTAGCTGCAGGAAAATTGTCCAACATAAGAGAAAAAAACCCTGTAAAATACTCTAAGCTTCCTAGTATTTCTTAGTGTTAAATTGTAAGATGTATTTGTTCATTGTTTTCATGAGGGCTATAGTCATCATAATTTGAGTCAAAACAGGTATTTTCAAGGTCTTAACATTTCAACACAAATTTGTTAATATGACCAAGAATATTCCACCAAGAAGTCTACATCTGCTGGTATGCAGCTCCGTAAACTTGGGCCGGCCACTCGGCCTCTCCAAATTTAAATGCTTGTATGATTAAGATAAAGGCCCAACATATTCAGAGGCATGAGGCGTAACTTTACAGCAAACAAAAATGTCTGTGAGTTTACATACATTACCTCTCTTAATCCCTAAAACAATGGTGAAGTAGTGTTTATTAAATACATTTTAATGTATGAAGAAACTGGGGCAAGAAAGGTTAAGTGACTTTCCTATGGTTTTCAAAGCTACTAAGAGAAGACACAGAGTCACTGTGAAAACAAAGGCCTGTCTGACTCCAAAGCCCTTGCTCTTTCCACTTTCTCCCCAGCCTCTCACCTCTTCTTTTAAATAACAGCATTTTCACTTTTCAGAGTAGTTTTACATGCATGGTCTTATTTGATCATCACAATTCTCCTGGAAAATAGGAAAGGGCAATCATATTTTCTCTGTAATACACAATGGAAACAACAACTTAGAAACTTTCCCAAGATCACAACACTAGAATATGTCAATCAAGTGTTGAATCCAGTCTTCTGATCCCCATTCCAATATGCTTTTCATTACAAATCATTTTAAAAGATTAAATTGACTACCAATTTATAACACCTGTATTTTCTCTTTCACGTCCATCATCTGTGTGTTCTTGACCCTTATGTGTTCCTTTAGAGATGGTTTTCTTTTCAGTTAGGGCGCAGAAATTCTTTTTCTTTTGAGACGGAGTGTCTCTCTGTCACCCAGGCTGGAGTGCAGTGGCACAATCTCGGCTCACTGCAACCTCCGCCTCCCAGGTCCAAGCGATTCTCATGCCTCAGCCTCGAGAGGAGCTGGGATTATAGGTGTGTGCCACCACACCTGGCTAATTTTTGTATTTTTAGTAGAGGCAGGGTTTCACTGTGTTGGCCAGGCTGGTCTCGAACTTCTGACCTCAAGTGATCTGCCCACCTCAGCCTCCCAAAGTGCTGGGATTACAGGTATGAGCCATTGTGCCGGGCCACAGAGATTCTTCTGTTTATGCATACAAACATCTTTGACAAACACCTCTAAATCTGAGACATTTTAAAGTCAGCCAGAGGCAAGGTCATTGTCATAATCAAGGCAGAAAGAAATTTGTGTCAAATTTATTTTTATACTGTAATGTTTTGATTATTTGAATCCACTGTATTTTCCAGTGGGCTTTCATTTCACTTCTGGTTCTCAATATCCCCTCCTTTTGCAATTGCAGGGAGCAGATCTTTCAGTGCATCTAGATCTTTTATACTTGGGTGTTTTGGAAGAGAAAATCACAAACTAAAACAGGTACACTTGTTTTTGGTGTTAGCACTGCTTTTTCCCAGATATAAAGCACTACAGCTGTTTATGATTTAGGAACCACTCTAAAACTCTTCTCTCCTGTTTTCATCAATAGTACTAGGGTTTGATAGCTTCATATCCTTCTAGGGACAGCTCCTATCTTTGAAAACATAGCAACTGATTGGGAGTTTCACTTAGGACTCTAGTCTTAAGAAATGAATATGCATTACCCAATGCCTCCTTATCTTAGCCAAGCCTTATCTGATGCTTTTAGCAAGGTACTTTTCTTAAAGCTAGGAGCTTCATCTCTTGCCCCACTGTCAGCGAGATCCATGAAAAGGAGAGTGCTGAGTTTATTAACTGTCAGCACTTACTCCTTACGTACATAACTTTCACTCCCTCACAACTTAATTCTCACAATACATGGTAAATATTTTTAGTCCTCATTTTTAGATGATGAAACTGAGGCTCAGGGACATAAAGTAACATGCTCAAGATCATACACATTTTATGTGGTAGGAACAAGATTCAAAACTAGCCCTGTGATTCCAAAATCATTTTTTTAAGTACGTTACATAGGTGCAATGCAGCTCTCTACTATAGTGTTCTATATTACGCTATACTATACTGTACTATACTATACTATACTATCCTATACTACTCTAGACGATACCACTCTATACTATTTCACTCTACAATATACTATGTGACACTACACTATATTATACTATGCTATACTATACTATACCATACTATATTATAGCACAATATACCACACTGAATGTGATATACTATACTGCAATATATTATTTATATAAACTATACTATATTACATTACACTGCATTACACTAACTATACTAGTCAGCAGATTTAAGTAAGCAACACTGTTTCTGGAACATACATACAAAGTCATTACAGAGAAGATACCTAACATTCTGGAATGATTTACTGATCACGTGGTATAGCCCCCATGATACTTAGCATGCAGTGCTAGTCCAGTAGCTTTCCAAATTCTGTTGTCTGGGAAATGTTTAATGGTTTTGCTCAGGCAATTCTACGGTGCATGGCTAATGGTAGATCCATTTTCAGTTTGGGCTCTAAGCAGAAGGAAAAATTTTTCCCTAAAGAGATTTCTAAACACCTCTGATTTTCATAGTTTTGGAAGAACATATTGTAACATGAAATATATGAATATACTGCATAAATAACGTTGTTACGATGCCAAAGGAAATTATTCTAAAATAAAGACCAATTTACCCGCAATTATTCTTCGACAAATCAAGCTTTTCTTTTTCTTTTTTCTTTCAGTTTATGTCCAAATGCATATTTTTACATGTTAACATGATAGCAAGATATAATTTTATATCCAGCTTTCATTATACTAAGCTTTTTAAAAGAAATCATTTTAATGGGGGAAAGAAGGATACTTCCAGTGATCATGTCAAAGGCAACTGCATGGCAAAGATGAAAAAGTTGATGAGGCTTGCCTGGAATATGAATACTTTCTGTACCTAGCAACAAACAAACACAAAGAAAAGAAAACCAACATCATCTAATGTATTATTTCCTTTTACTTAAGCCACAAAATTAGAACCATATCGATACTGAGAGTGAGTGAAGGCCAGCAAGTAAAGCCCAGCAAGCAATCCCTGCTTTTCCTGCCATAAGACCCTTGGCTCATCCAAAGTTAAATGCTAGCCATCTGTGTTAGATTCCCAGCCATCCAAACCTACTAATATTCATAAAATATTCCCAGAGCTGGTCAAGACAGTAGACCAAAATCAAAAGCTTCTGCCAAGTAAAAAAGGTATATCTGTAGACAAGTGTGATGCTGGAAGGACATAAACTTCACTGTTCTTTGATAAACAAAAGTGAATGAGTCCATCAGCCTGCGCCATGTACTCGGAGGAGGCTGGGATTTCGTTTTTGTGTAGGTTGTGCCTATACAACGTGTAGCCATCTGTCCCTTCCAAGCAAAATAGGAGCTACTTGGGTAAACATTAATATCTACAACAACAAAAAAAGTGTTTAAAAGTGAGATAACAAAATGTGTGTTAAAACTGGCTGGTGATAATGAAGGAATTCGAAGGGGAGTGAAAAATACCTAGTGTGGGAGCTGTCAGGGCAGCCTGCAACAAGCCACGGGAATTGGTATTAGGTCCAGTCAGAATTTTGACATCTTCACTAACAATCTTGAAAAGCAAGTGAATGGCTCATTAATAAAATGCACAGATGAAGTGCAATGATGGATTGGATGCAAAAAAGCAGAGACATTAGTGATGTTAGCAAAATGAGATGCATCTTCGGGAAATGCTCACTCATCTATTTAGACTGAAAATCACCATCTGAAACTCATTTAATGGAAGCAGTCAGTCCAGGGAGCACCACTACCAGTAGAGGCCTGGAGGGAACGCTGGGAAGAAAGTTAGATAGAGATGGGAGGCTGAGCCAGCACAATCAGAGCTTCTGTCCGGAAAAACATCATGACATTTGGCCAGTGTTCATGAGCTTCCCACAGCTCTGGACACCCAACCAGAGCTTCCAAAATCCACTCTGCTTCTGCCTGGTGGCCAGCCTGTCCTCTGACTTCTCGCTCTGGTTGGGAAGATGGATCCAGATGGGCTTCCCATCAATGCTCTGCACAAGGAGAAGTTGGTGATATTTAATACTTCACTGCTTTGAGACCAATAACTCAGCCAAGGCTAAAAGTGTGAGTCCAGACCCAGGATTGAAGGCTAGGAGTATTCCTGAATAGCCCAAGGAAATGTGCCATATCTCTGGCTTTTAGCTGATTACAAGTTTTCTGGGGTAAAGTTGGATGTAACCAAGACTCGAATCATTTTTTTCTCCAGTATTTACAGGAAGTAGATCATGGATACTCTGCTGTTCACTATGGTGTATCACTTCCATCAGTTGATAGGCAACTCCTAATGATTCTAAACAAAATTTGCATTTAGATTCACACTTGCCTTACAACCTTAGGCTGACCTTGCTCCCTTAGCTCCCTTCTTAGTGGTCACTTCTGCCAGGATCCTACCATGGTGGTTGCTCATTAGTTAAGAAACAGCCATTTTAGCTATGGACTGAGGAAGTTGGGAACAAAACTGCTGGTTCCTCATTACTTTGTATAAATGTTCTCCTCAAAATATCAGTGCACAAAACTCATTATGTTTCTTAATTTTTCTAAATCAGGTTAAATCTGCATGCATTAAGGAGAAAGTTGATGTCTTAATTTACAAGAAGGTTGGAGGGCATATTCAATTCAGAAAAATTGAAAGAGGGCTCTTGGTTTGAGTGTATCATGATTGCCACCCAAAGGACCACTTCTATAAGCTCATGTCCTGCCTCAAAGGTGGGTGTCATTGCTGTTCACAGTCCTGCTGCTCATGGTACCCACTGCTTCTACAAACATGTGGATTGACCACTGGTCCTGCCGAGGTTTTCAAGGTTGCAGTACTGTGGATTCATACACCTAGGTAGTAAGCATAGAACCTAACAGTTTTTCAACCCTTGCCTCCCCTCCATCCCCTTCTAGTAGCCCCCAGTGTCTATTGTTGCCATCTTTATGTCCGTGAGTACCCAATATTTAGCTCCCACTTACAAGTGAGAACATGGGGTAGTTGGTTTTCTGTTCCTGCATTAATTTGCTTAGGATAATGGCCTCCAGCTGCATCTATGTTGCTGCAAAGGACGTGATTTCATTCCTTTTTATGGCTGCTGAGTATACCATAGTGTATATGCACCGTATTTTCTTTATCTAATCCACCATTGATGGGCATCTAGGTTAATTCCATGTCTCTACTATTATGAATAGTGCCATGATGAACATATAAGTACATGTGTCTTTTTCGTAGAACAAATTATTTTCTTTTGGATATATACCCAGTAATGTAAATGCTGGGTTAAATGATAGAATAGTAGTTCTATTTTAATTTTTTTTTTTTTTGAGACAGAGTCTTACTCTATTACCCAGGCTGGAGTGCAGTGGCAAGACCTGGCTCACTGCAACCTCCATCTCCCGAGCTGAAGCAGTCCTCCTTGCCTCAGCCTCCCGAGTAACTGAGATTATAGGTGCCTGCCACCACACCCAGGTAATTTTTATATTTTTTGAAGAGATGGGGTTTCATTATGTTGGCCAGGCTGGTCTCAAACTCTTGGCCTCAAGTGATCCGCCCCACTTGGCCTCCCAAAGTGCTGGGATTATAGGCATGAGCCACCATGCCCAGCCCTGTTTTAAATTCTTTAAGAAATCTCCAGACTGCTTTCCACAGTGGCTGAACTAGTTTACATTGCCACCAACGGTGTATAAGCATTCTGTTTTCTCCACAGCATTGCTAGCATCTGTTGTATTTTGACTTTTTAATAATAAGGCTCATGATTTTCAAATCCTGAAAAAAATAGGCCATTTGGGAGCAGGATCCAGTCTATTATTTAAAACCAAATTTCCTCTAAAATAAATTACTTCCTCACTATTTTTAAATGTAAGTCAGATAGCTTATTTTAAGTTTATGGCTATTTAACACTTGGAAGAGGTAAGGATTACTGCATGAGCATAAATATAAAATACTACATGCCAAAGGTGAGTTTTCCAGAGAAGAAATGGCAACAGTAGGCAGAATCGACAGTTCTGTGTGTTTTAAATTAGAAGTATCTGATGGGCTGTGGATTTGGATGGGGCAACCTGAATCTGTGCTTCTTCAAGGTTAGGGTTAATTGATTACTGTTCCAAATCTGTCTTGGAGAACCAAGATCACACTGGTCACATTACTTTAGTCCAGATCTCTTTACCCCACAGTTCTCTTTAGGGCACAGAGTCTACCCCTTCCTTCCCTGCGACATAAAAAGACTAGCTTCAAGGTGCAGCCCTCTGAGAATGGAGGGTTGTGGACTACATCCAACATGAATTTTAGACAGTCTGGCCCACCTCTGATGGACCAAGCTTGTTTCATAGCCCGTGATGGAGCCAGAAACATCGCTTGTCAAATGTCAACTGGATACCACCATGAAGCATGCAAGAGCAAATATCTGACATTTTCTAACCCCTGCAGCCTTTGCTTCTGTTGTTCCCAACATGAATCCTCCATCTGCTCCACTGGTTTTTCCCTCTCAGCCATTACAGGGACTGATGCTGAGATTTCATTTAATGTCACCCTTAATTAACCTGAGAGGACAGGATAAAGTCTTTAGTCCCCTCCTGGGACTAAGAGAAAAGAAGAGACTAAGGGTTGGAAACTGAAAAGCCTTTTATGTTCCTGGCTCTTCTGCAGGTAAATCTCTCAGAAAATTGCTGTTTTATTGTTTCCAGGCATTGAGCTCACATTACACCAGCCCAAGCCAGGAAGGCTCTGTCAGCCCATCCATCAGCTTTTATAGGGTGAGGACCTCTGGGAACTCGGAAACCACTCAACAAATTGGAAATGTTAATGACATGGTCCAAGTAAACACCAGATCTTCATGGCTGGACATTTCCTTCCTGTACCTTTCCCCAGCTAAAAATGACATGGTACACTATTGTGAGGGGACCTTTTAAAAAGTGTGTGTGAATACATGCATGCATAGGTGCATTTGCATGCTTAAAAGGGAGGACTGACCCAAAGCCATGGGGGATTTCCAAAGGAAATTAACCTTTCTTAGAGAATCAGTCTTTCCTCTCTGGAAATTGGACTATATACAACCCCAAACTATTACAACTTCACTGCAGTAATGAGCTGTCAGATATTTCCCATTGTATAAATGAATCTTATTATTTAATCAGTTAATAGTTTGTGTCTGTTTGTTTGGTTTTGCTTTTGTTTTGAGAGGGAGTCTCACTCTGTCGCCCAGGCTGGAGTGCAATGGCATGATCTCAGCTCACTGCAGCCTCCGACTCCCGGGTTCCAGGGATTTCCCCGCCTCAGCCTCCCAGGTAGCTGGGATTACAGGCATGCGTCACCATGCCTGGGTAATTTTTGTATTTTTAGTAGAGACGGGGTTTCACCATGTTGGCCAGGCTGGTCCCAAACTCCTGATCTCAGGTGATCTGCCTGCCTTGGCCTCCCAAAGTGCTAGGATTACAGGCATGAGCCACCAAGCCTGGCCTCAGTTAATAGGTTTTAACCAACATCAACATAATTCAACATCAGAATGATGTAAGTTGTCTAGAAAACAATGTTGACAATTCAGCTGAAAGATAAATAGGAGCCCTCTACGGTGTTAGACTAACATCTAT
Source organism: Gorilla gorilla gorilla (assembly GCF_029281585.2). Classification (NCBI taxonomy): domain Eukaryota; kingdom Metazoa; phylum Chordata; class Mammalia; order Primates; family Hominidae; genus Gorilla; species Gorilla gorilla. The sequence continues at coordinate 71,069,762 of NC_073234.2, read as the reverse complement.
AGTACTAGTCTAACATCTGTCTAATGTTGGAATATGTTGAGCATTTTTACAAATATTTAATGAGTAATGGACTATTATTTTTCTGAATGACCTTAAATATTACAAGGTAAAGACCAAATTCACCTGCAATGCTCAGGTGTATGTTGCACTGCAGCAGTCCTAAATGCCCTGGCTCACCATGGAGAAATCAAACTGCTCCTTGACAAGTGATCCAATACCTTGCATTGCGTCAAATAATGTAACAGGAAAAAATGTAAAAAGACTGAAAGTGACTACGTTGTCACTGTTCTTCCAGGTTGTCACAGTCAAATCGCTTTTGCTGCTTTTATTCAATAAATACATACTTTATCCTAATTCTGTAATGATGTCCCTAAATATGTTTTGTTCCTCTCTATCCACAACAGACACAGTGAGCACATGGCAGAACAATATGAGAAGCAAGAATTTCATGCTGACATTTGGAATTGACTCCAGCCATTGTAATTGTGACTAACCACTGGTTATTGGTTTTTAAAAATAAGTTGTCTAAATTAAACACTACTGTTTCAGACATTGTTAAGAAGGGTAAGTTGTATTTGATTTGATGTGTACATTCACACTCTTCTTGAGAAGTTTTGAGCAGATTGTCCCTAGACCAACAAAAAATTGTATTTTATTTCCACTCAGAAAGAAAAACATATTTTTGATATTTAAAATTATTATTATTAAAGTCAGATTCTAAGAAGTTTCTCAGAATACTTTATTTGTTGTGGAACATAAGTTCTACCAGATTATGGAAATCTAAATGCTTCTATAGAAATAGTATTCAAAGATATTTCTTTCCAGTTCCAATGATCTCTCAGTAATTTTTAAGGGCAGGGTGGCAGGGCAGAAAGGGACTATAGGGAAGTGAATATATTTGTTGTTTTAAAATGTTCTTCCCATTAAGTTACAAATTTTACTGAAGATACTGACAAAGAACTTCTTTCAAAGAAGAATTCAGGTAATTATAGATAATATCTTCATTTGTTCACTATTAGGTTAAACCTTATGATACTGCCATTTTCTTACATGAAAATTGGTCAAATATAGGAAATTTTTCATATATTAAACCTAATATTTTATTCTTTCACTTATCATTATGTATTTCCTTGCTGCACGTCAGTATATGATGTGGATTTATAATAAAAGACAGACATAATAAATCCATTAGCACAAAGAGCAAAAGAACAAGGGCTGTGTAACAACAGAGAAGGGAAAATTGTTTTTGGAAAACCAGGCTAAGGATCACTATCACAATTGATCAAAAAATCTAATTTAGAATTTCCTGGAATCCATGACAAAACTGGAACAAATGTTACACTGCTTTTACCTAATAATGAGATATATAGGTACTTATAGAAGAATGTCAAACTTTTTCTGGCTATTAAGAGAAATATATCAAATAAGCATTCATATTAGAGGGATTTCTAAAATTAATACCTAGTATTTATGGAATGTTGTATAGTTTATCACTTTTCTCTTATGAACGATTCAATTTAAATTAATGTATCAGTTGGAAAAGAGGAACTTAGAATGTTGAAAAGAGGACTTCAGAGAGAATCTGGAAGTAGAGTACATGAAGAAAGGGGTATTTTTCCTAAGGAAGGCTTTTCCCTCTGAGGACCTTCTGATTCACATACTTATCATGCTAACTAGGGCTGTAAGGTATGCTACTTACTGGAAAGTTATTTTACATTGCAAACTGTTATATTGATTTTCAGGTAAAAAATTAAACTAATGTGTATTAAGCCATTTAAGCTGTTTTTTGTTGTTATTCCCCAAGAACTGGACAAACTGACATCAACTTTCTGGATTTGTTTAGTTGGGAGAACAAACTTGAGGATGTAGGAAGATAAAAGGAACCTTGGGAACTTTTGGGGTAGATTTCCTTCTCTAGATATCCTCCCACTCCATTACAATTTCAATACGGATTAAAGAGAATGCTTTCTGAATTAATGAAAGACTTCTATAAATCAACACATTTCTCAGTGTGCTTAGACAAATCATTATGCCTCTACGAATCTTTAGGTAGAAAAATAAAAAAACATTCGTAGTTCTTGTATTATAATCCCTTTAGTTTATGCACTCACCACTGGGCTATATGGTGTTTAAATAGGAAGTGTTGAAAGAATAACCAACCACTGAATGAAACGTGTGGGTGACTCATTAGATAGCTAACTTCCCTTTGGGTTAATAAGAGAAGTTCTAACATACATGATCTAACATGATGAAAGGTCTAACATGTCCAAAGTAGCAGAAGTCTTTAAGCACTAGAACCAATTCTTTCTAATCACTGTCAACAGTATTTACAAAGTATTCTTCCTAAGAGTAACTGATTGAAACCAATCCAAACCTGTTTCTCCCTAGCCAATCAAAATGTTCAAGGGAAAATCTGAAGATAGACACATTTATAAGCAACCATAAATGGTGAAATGCATTTGCAAATATATTTAACACAAACGTAAAACTGGTCAATATCCCCAGGGTAATAATCATTTGCATCTTCATCTAACAAAATTTATTTGTATCTTTATAAATGAGAATTGTTGTATTACTGTAAGTAATCTACAAATTAGAGAATTGTAAAATATCTAAAAGATAACAAAAAACATAAGCCCATAAAGAATCAAATAACCCCAGTAGGAACCCCTAGACAGTGCCCAGCATTCCACTGACAGGACATCCAGTAATTCTTTGCCTGTTTCAAAATCGTTCACCTTTCTTTCTCAGCATTTTAATTCTCAAATTAAAAGACTTCGAAAGCACACATCTGTGGAATATTTTTCAACAAAAACAGGTAACAAGAAACATATTTCTACCTCCATAATGCCCTTTTCTCTTCTCGTCACCACTACTACATTAGGCTAAGTTTGCAGAGTTCTGTTATTTAAATTTTAAATTTAACACAATAACAACCAGGATTATCAGTTTTTAAAAGGATCATGTTTGAATTTTGCATCACCAGAAAGCAATTTATAATTATCCTACTGATAGCCTATGATCTTGAACCAATCTGTAACTCCTTCCAGTGGGTTTTCAACAAAGAAAACAGAAGTATTACAAGAACCAGTGAAGGACAAATGAGTCTTTTCCTACTAATTCTTCTATTACAGTCCTTATTCTTTCTTTTTTTCCTGGTATCAAAAGGTATTTTGCAACGTTGGCTAAGGCTCAACCCCAATAATCCTAACAATATTGGTAGGTTTTTTTCTCCCATAGGGAATCTGGTACCTCACAGAGTTCTTCAAACTGTGTCTGCTTTAAGCATAAGACACAGGTGCGTCTGTGTCCTAATTAGCTCAAATCTGATTATGAACAAAAGAGTCCCCAAGGATTTCAAAGATCATTTAATTTGACAAGTGCATTATAAAATATATATACCTCCTGATTAATTTGATTGGTGTAGCATCACAGAGGAAGAAATCATGTTTCTGAGTCAAAGGACCAAGGGTGACAGTAGTTGGCTGGGTGACAGGGAATATCTGAGGGCTGTAGGGAACACCTACCAAGTGGGTTTGTTGGTTTTCAGGGAGAAGAATAAGTATAGCCATAGCTTACTATCAAAGAGTAGCATCTCTATCTGTAAGAAAATTGTAATGTTGGCTCTTAGAAGTTAATGACAATTCTTAAAGAAAGAGAAGTTCGTTTAAAGAAAGAAGAGTTTAGCATTACATTTATTTTTGTTTGTTTAGGTCACAAAATCTTACCTTATTTAGGATCTTTGTTCTAAGAAATCTCTCAAAATTTTGGTGAAATACTACATATCTGTTAGGGAAGCTATTTCCTAGTTTAGTGTCTATTATTTAATAAATTCCTCTATTTCTCAGTTAAGGACATTCACCAAAAAAAGATAAAAAAAAGATAGAGTGCAGCAAATGTGTCTGCCTGTGGATGTACTCCAGAATGTGACTTTACTTTTTACTGTCTTAGTAGCTGCTTTTGATGAGCACAAGTTCTTGATTTTAATGAATCCCAATTTACGATCATTTAAAATTACTGTTTCTGAGTATTTTAAAGCAATATATGCCTATCTAAGGTCATGAAAATAACATTTTACCTTTCAGATGTAAGTCTATGATCCATCTAAATTGATTTTTCTGTAAGGTGTGAGGTGGGGGTCAAGATTCCTTCCCACTCCTCAACATTCATATCTAATAGACCCAGCATAATTTACTTAAAGGTCCAATCCTTTCCCCATTGCCCATACTGCTGTGGCACCTTTGTAATTAAAGAAAAAAAAAAGAAGAAAGAAAGATAAAACTGTTACAGGAGTAGGTCTGTTTCTGGACCCTTATTTGTTTTATTGTTCTCTTTGTCTATCCATGCACCAACACCACATTGCCTCAATTATTATTCAGGGATGACAAAAAACAGATAACATGGAAATAGAGCTAAGAAGAAGATATATTGCTGTCTTGAATCTCAGGGACTTACACGTTGGACAAACATCGTAGATGAGGATGAGTAAGACATGGTAGAGTTTGTAACTTCCTGGTATTAGAGTAGGCAGATAGTCAGAAATAAGCAGGCAAGGGAGCCCCTCGGAAAAGAAGTCCTGGAGATGCCGCCCATTTACAGTCAGCAAAAAAACAATGGCTACACTGGCTACTTCTGGCCTTGTGACTGGGCTTCTCCCATCCAGAAGGGGACTTATCAGGCCCTGGCCAGTGATAATCATGGTAGGGACTTTCCCTGCTGAGGAGCATGCACACTCCTCCAATAACCCACCCTAGAGTAGCCTTTTCCTCATCGTAATAGTAAAAAACACAGCCCTGCATGGATATTTTAAATGCTAATGAGACATGCAATGTGTGTATTAGTATGTATGACCACAGGGCATGCACACTCAAGGGGACTGCCTAAAACATGATTGCAAGTGACACCCCCTCACATCCCTTCATGAATAATCATGTAAGATTAGAGTTCCCCAGCACTAGCTGCTGCTGGCTTATTCTCTTTTGAGTAGCCCGCTGACTCATCTTTCAGAGTGTACTGTCTATTTAAATAAACTCTGCTATTGTTATTTTTCCAGCCAGACCAGCCTGGAGCTGTTTTCCAGCAGGGTCAACCCATTCCTCTCTTGGAGTATACTCTTATCTCGTTATAAACCTTTGCCTTACATTACTAATTGTCTCTTGGCTAAATCCTTTCTCCCAAGTTAGACAACAACCAAAGATTCCCTGCACCCTTCCTTTTAACACTGGTAACCATTGAAACTCTGCCATCAAACTTTGGTGGGTACAGTTGTAACAGAGATTATGACACACTGAGTCTTGCTCAGGATTAGGACGGATTTGGCCTGGTCAGTAGTTGATCCATATGGAGTAGATATAAAACTCAAGATTGAAACTGAAGATTGTAGTGGGCTCTTGGGCAATAATTTCTAAGGAACTATCCATACCAGACAAATCTTTATCAAAATATATGATAAATGTATACTATAACTGTGAGAGTAATTTAATTTCTCGGGATTGATATTTGACTTTTTTTTATATAACAAAGGAAAATGAAAGGCAACCTAGTCAAGAAAAATGTGACTGGTTGGTTTAATTATGGTTCATCTACATGATGTAGTACTCTACAGCTGGTAGATATCTTGTTATAGCACAATATTTAATTGCATGGAAAACATTAAGTTTTAAAGAGCTTTTTATAGAATAGTAGATATAGTGTAATTCAAATTTACATTAAAGATGTATTTATATACATAGACAAAAGACTAGAATAAATATATCTATGCACTTACAGTGGTAATTTCTGGGTGATATGTCAGGGATATTTTTATTTTCTTTTCACATTCTCCCGAATTTCTTCAAGAACTAGTAATATTTTAATAATAATAATAAAAATAATTCTTTTCTTACATTGTAGATTCTATATTCAGGCTTTCTGCTTTCGCGACACTGGGATAACATATTTACTAGTGATATCGGACATTCCTGAACTGTACATATAATTATGCACCAGAAGCACAAAAGGCGGTAATTTAATAAAATGTTACTAAAACAAATTTCAAATTTTATAAAAACTTGTTCTCATTTTTGTCTCCATTCTAGTTTCTTTCAAGAATTTGGTCCATCCTCATTTGCGTAAGTGACTTAATCTGGATAAGCCTTAAAGAAGCACTTCTGTAGTAATTATGTCTTAAATTGATGTCAGTAGACAAAAGTTGTCTCAGACGGTTATAAAATAGTATTATAATAACAAATGCTTTAAATGTTAACATAGGCTAAATAACAAGGCTTTCGTCTAATTCCTTTGTGGTCTGTTTTTTAGGCATACTAAGTGTCCCTACTTTAAGAGAGGAGAAGACAGCTTGATGGGCTGGCACATTAGTAGACACCTTCTGTAGATACTTTCAGACATCAATATTTTTACACTGTTTTTCTGTAATACAGAAAAGTATTGAACCAGGGAATGATTAAGATTCAAAAAGTTTCATATTTCAATATTTATTGTTTCGTCTCTGAGAGTATGTAAGGTATCTTAATATCATAAATTAAGTCAATCCCAAATGCATCACCTGGACCAGATGGAACATAGAGGCCAATGAACCTAGAGGAAAGCTTAATCAAGCACCAAGTGCTCAGAAACCTTGAATCAAGTTGAGTTTCTTTTATGTCTGTCCCTTTTAGCCATCTCTGTGGAGTCCAAGCTCTCTGCCTTGAAGCATTCTTCTCCACTTCTCTCCATTGGCAGGCAAACCCATGTTGGTTTCCTCTGAAAAAGTAGACAACTCAGGTAAGAAAGGGGTGAAAGGGATGGCTTTGGGGGTGATTTAAGGAAGAAGAAAAGGCCTGCACCTTAGAAAAATATGATTAGGGCCACTCTTTGTGGTTAAGACATTGTCTCCACAAAACTTCTGTAAAAATGTAAGCATGTTTCTTGGAAAGATTAACACACTGACCTGTAACATCTACTAAAATAACAATGTCAGTATTTTAGTTAGCATTTTACACACACACACACACCAACTTTGAGCATGACTGCTCATCCAGCCCATTCCATTGTGCACTGCATGGCAGATTATTCCCCTAGTACAAGTCTATTAATCTGATGTGCAGAGAAGAGGAGTTACTGCAGTGTGGGTTTCCTGCAAGGAGACAGTGTCCTGTGTGTGGAGACAGACCCAACATCCAAGGAAGAGGTAACGCTGTCACAGGGTAAAATAACTTCGATGAAAAGAGGAAAAGATGAAAACATGAAATTCATGCTCCAAATTTTCAGTTTCATTCTTCAGTCACTAATTTTCAGGTCACCAAAAATGCACCGCACCTGGATGAAAATGAAGCTTGTCTTAGACCACCTTTGTTCCAGACGAATGTGTCACTCCACTCGTTTAGTATTCCACGACTCAAATATTTTGCCTCTGATTTTTTTGTATGGAATAAATTTGAGTAGTAAAATGCCAAACGAATGGTGAATTCCACATTAAAAACTTTTCTGATCGGATATGTAAAATGTCCCAGGTAACAGATACTATAGCATACAGCAATGGTAATTTACAAGGCGCCTGAAAGAGTTCACAGATTTTCAAACCTCAAAACAAATCAGGTGATTTCCGCACTTTGGGATATCTAATTAGGAGCCAAAGCCAGAAGAAGCCTTACACACTTCTCTGCCTATTGTTAGCAGGAGTATTCAAACTTGTGCAAAAAACAGAAACTAATCATCAGACCCAGTGACCCACTTGGATGAGAAGAAAGAGTAATTTGCTTGGCATCTCCCGGACTGTCTCAATAATTTAAATTAAAAAAAAATCAACTAGTAAGAAATTTTTCAGGAACCAACTTAGCCCCCAGACCCAAACCAAAACTCGAACCTGGGACTTTTTGTAAGTGCTGACCAAGAAATGAGCTGTAAAGTTAAATAGCCGGTGTCGCCTCTGAACACACCCGGGCAGGGCGAGCAGGATGTCCTTGTCCAGGGAGACCCCTTCTCCTGGCTTTGGGGAAGGTGCTCCCTATCCCCACAGGAGGCTGGGTCTGCAGGACGCAGCACTGGGCGGGTGAGAGAAATCCTGGGCAGAAGAGCACGGAGCCGGCGACTGGACACGAGCAAGGGGCGGGTGGAGAGCGTCTCCCCGGGCGCCAATGCTGTTGTCCCGGGTGCTGAAAAGCCGGGAACTTCCCGGAAAGCAGCGGCACTTTTCTCCCTGGAAGGTGGGTGTGGGGGTTCCAGGCTTCGCACCTGCTAAACCTGCCTAATCCCCTAGGAGGGGTCCGCCAGATGTGCCCCTCCTCAGCCCCATTTTGGGGAGAACGATGGGGGCGGGGGCGTGGGGGGTGAGCACAGCCGGGCACCGCAGGCGGGACCCCGGGGTGCCCTTGCCCTCCTCTCCTGGGCAGCCGCGCGCCGGGATCCCCACTCCACCTGCGCGCGGACTTTCGCCATCTGGGACTCAAGCGCCCGCGGCTTGAGCGCTGCAGTAAATAGAAGGCACCCGCGTGGGTTCCCAAGGGTGTTTGTGTGTTGGGTCTGGGGGAGCATGATCGGGGCATTCGCAGTAGGGAGGAAGAGGTGCTGCTGGCCGGGGAGAGCTGCCTGCGCTAAGGCCGCTCTCTGCAGGGCGAGTTCGTGCACGACGACGTGTGGGCGACCGTGAACAACCCCAACGTGCGGCCCGGCGCCCCGCTCCGCTGGGGCATCTTCACCAACGACTTCTTGGGCCAGGGCATGGCCGAGGACACCAGCCACAAGTCCTAGCGGCCGCTCAGCGTCCTCACCTTCAAGAGCACTCCTGTCTAGGGCTTCCCTTTGACCCAGGGCCGGGTGTAGTTGCGGGACTGGCTTGAAGGGAATTTCTATTTCTCATCACGCCTTGGCCTCTCTGCCTCCCTGCCTCCCTGCCTCTCCCACTCCAGCTGTTCACGCCACCAGGCTCCCAGGTTCTCTCCAGGCTAATCTGGGTTCCTGGGACCAGGCGGGAGGCGCGCGCTGGGGAGTTCCCTTCGAGTTTCCAGAGTTTCCCGAGGTGTCTGCGTTCTAGGCTGTTTGTTTCTCTGGACAGACCTTGGAATGGGCGGCTGGAGCCGCCACCTCACTCCCCTTCCGCCAGCCCCTCTGGGTGAGCAAGAAAACCAGTCCTACACAGTTGGCCCCAGAGGTGTGGTGTGTGTGGAAGGGGCGGGGGAAATGCTGTTTTCAGGGCCGTAATTTCTCAGTCTTGTGGGAACCTTTGCAGGTGGGGATGTCTCCCCACCTCCTTGAATGTGAGCCTCCTTGAATGTAGCTAGGATCTGCCAACGCTGGGTGGATTGGGGGGGAAGCAGAAAAGGTATCAAAAACGGAAGGATCTGAGATTCCACTCTTCTTACAGAAAACGGTTACCTTGCTAACATTTTATAGATGCTGTCAGAAGACAGGAGAAGCCTGGGCCAGAGACAAAGTACTTGGTTACTTTATTACTCAGGACAGAACAGGCAGCATGGGCTTCAGGTTCAGTTGGTTCTTCTTGCACCCCAAAGTCCTATAGATGATACAGCAGTGGACACAGATGGATATTTCATCCACACTAGTCTATGTCACGGCAGGTGATCCTCAATCTTTTAAAGGGGTTCTTAGCAAGCAACCGCCCCCAACCCCCACTCCCACCAAACACACACACACCAAACTGCCTTTCCCCAGATGATACATTATTATCCTGGTCAGGAACCACATCTGGCTTCTGCTCTAAAGGAAGACATTATCTCGATCTTCAAAGACCGTTTGCTACACAAACATTCTTGAAAAGTCATCCAGGACAAAAGCTGTAAGAAAAGGTATGGAAATGACATGGAGAATTTCTCCCCAACAGGAGGGAAGGTTGGAGAATTTCTCCCCAACCTCCACCCTTGGCTGCCCCAGGCGCCTCCAACCTGACAAAGCCACCAGCAATCAAAACCCTCCTGGCATCGTGGCTAAGTGGTTTTCCTTGTGTATCCTTGAGATGTTTCTTATGTGAATAGTTTAAAGTGTAAGGGGGAGCCAAAAAGTATTTTAGGGTGGAGTGTTCAATTTAAATGATGCCGAGCCTCGGAACTTTTATTTTACAAAGAACATAAAGCACTGGTCTTTGAAAATTATTTGCAAACCATGTTTTATCTTAGTTACACAGAGAAGAGAAGGAAGGCTACGAATGAAGGACGGCTGATAACTTAAGCTTTACACTGGAGTGTGAAAGTGTAGGGGAATAACAAAGGGTCATAGTCCTGGGCCATGAGAGTTTTGTACATATCATGTAGATGAATCCATGGCTGAAGTCTGGAGACTTCTTATGAAGAAGTTTATTTTAATCAATAAATGTTTTTCTATCTTCTTTTGGAGCTACTTGTATATTTTTCCAACCTTTGAGGACCCTATCATCCCAATTTTAAAACGGGGAATGCCTGATCATGTCAAAGTAATGGAATTGTGTGCCTACTGACAGCAGAGGTTTTCTAGCTATTTTTTCAACTTCATCTCCACCTTACTCACTTACTCACTCCAAACCAGCACTTGTTTTTCTTGGTGCACACGTTACCCACTGCTATCTTAGGACCTTTGACTTGCTATTCCTCTTTCTGGAAAGCACTTCTTTTTTTTTTTTTTTTTTCTGAGATGGAGTCTCAGTCTGTCACCCAGGCTGGAGTGCAATGGCACCATCTCCACTCACTGCAACCTCCGCCTCCAGGGTTCAAGTGATTCTCCTGCCTCAGCCTCCTGAGTAGCTGGGACTACAGGCATGTGCCACCACGCCCAGCTAATTTTTGTATATTTAGTAGAGACAGGGTTTCACCATGTTGGTCAGGCTGGTCTTGAACTCCTGAGCTCGTGATCCGCCCGCCTTGGCCTCCCAAAGTGCTGGGATTACAGGCGTGAGGCACCGTGCCTGGCCCTGGAAAGCACTTCTTTAAGATGAATATGGCTTGCTCAGGCTTTGCAGAAAGTCACTCATCAGAGAATCCTTCCCTGTTATCCTAGCTCAAGCAGCAAGCACAGCTCCCTGACCCCAACAAAACTCTCTTATTTTGCTTTTTCTTTAATAACACTCATCACTTTCCAGCATTAGATATTTATTTTTTTATTCTTCCCCAGACACAGCGCAAGCTCCTACCATCTAAAATACCTGCTACACAAAGTAGGTACTCAGGAAATGAATACATTAGGGGAATGGTAAGCAACTTTTCACATAATTTTTAAGATGATGCTTTTAATATGAGAATTAGCTCTCTTTGTTCTCATTTCTTGATATCTTACCTTTTTCTCTCTTGCTACAAGAGAAAGCAGAGGCAGCCTGAGTTCCCTGCACTCACGCAGAGAGTGTGGGTGGGTCCTGATTACTGGCAGACTCTGATATTGAGAGCAGCTCTGCTTCTGAGGGTATAGGGAAAAGCAATGTTTTTCCTTTTGTACTCTTACCACTGTTACAGGTGACTTCTGACACCAGAGGTACAGGAAAAACAAACTGTTTTTCTCTATGCACTCTTACAACACTTCTGGTCACCAAAATGTGTAGAGGTTTCTCGCTCACTAAACAATTCTCCACCTTTTGGCAGACACTAACTGAGTGTCCTGCAATTCAATTCTGACAGTAACCCAAGTTTGCATGGACCCCCCGCATACAGGTTAATGGTACAGGGCCACGAGATTGCTCCCGACTTCAGATGCCAATCACAAGCAGTAGGTTCCTGGATTACCTATGACTTCTGTCTGACCTGGCTACAAATCAGACATTCTTGTGACTCCCTGCTCAAATTCAAAATTTACTAAGAGCTGCTCATAGAACTCAGGAAAGCACTTTATTTACTACTACTCATTTATTATAAAAGGAACTCAGGAACATCCAGATGGAATCGATTCATAGGGCAAGATACGGGGAAGGGGCAATGAGCTTCTATGCCTTCTCGGGTTGTGCCACCCTCCATGTACTCAGCAAGCTGGAAACTCTCCAAACCCTGTTAGGGGTTTTTTAATGAAGACTGTATTACATAGTCATGATTGATTAAATCATTGGCCATTCCTGATTAATTCAACCCTTAGTTTCTTTCTCCTTCTCAGAGGTTGAGGTGTAGGGCTGAAGGTTCAAACCCTCTAATCACATGGTTGATTCCTCTGGCAACCAGCCCTATCTAGAGGCTATGCAGGAGTCCCCAACCATCACTCACGTTATTGATGCAAAAAGACACTTACCACTTTTGGAGATTCCAATGGTTTTAGGAACTGTGTGCAGAAGACTAGTGATAGACCAAATACATGTATTTCTTATTATTTCACAGTCCACCCTCTGGTCTCTGGCCACACACTTCTTACGGCAAAACAAAATAGAACTCAATAGATATGGGCACATTACTAGAGTCCCATTGAGTCATTAACAGTTACTCCAAGGCATCATCACGTCACATTGCATAAGCATGTCTCCCAGGGCCAGGCCGCTCAGGTTTGCAGGTTTCCATTCAATCTCCTCAGGGTCCAAAACCAGGATTGGTCTCAGCAAATGTATATATTCACTCCTTCAGGAATCTGGTATAATTGAGCTAAGAGACAATGTTATCTCTTGCACTGAACCTCTTTCAAGGTATTAATGTAACATTATATTTCATTTATTGCATAACTCATTTATTTATTCCTTTACCCTAAGCGACAATTCCTCCTTGTCTTTATTCGTAATCAAGCTTTTTCACCTTCGTGAGGGATATTAGGCTTGGCGACTATACTGGTCTAGATTACAAGGCATAATACCAGTCTAGCAAGAACCTCCCTCTCAGTTCACTCACATTCATATAGGGTAGGGTTACAGAGATACAGAACTAATAGGATATTTTTTACCATCAGACAATACAGTTACATTCACAGCACCAATTTGCCAGATAAGTGGGGGGCAAAACCTGCCCTGTCAGGATTTTAGGGAATTCTAGTATAAAGGTTTTAAAGCATAGTAGAGTTTCTTGATTGGAGTCATCCTTGCTTCCAGCACTTGCAGTTGCAGCCTTGGTTCTGTATTGAATCACTGACCATTGAATCAGATAGGGAAAAACGATCAAGTCAGGGTGATGTGGGGAAGACAGAAAAAAGTATAGTCATCATTACCAGCATCTTCCCCATCCCCTCTTGACGATAATCACATATTCATCCCAGCACCCTTTCCCATCCCCTTTTCCTCACATCCACCAGAAAAAGAAAGAATCTATCTAATGGGGACACTCCTTTAGTCCCACGCATATTGTGTGACCCATACACTGTAAAGGCATGTACGCCAGCCCTTTGTGGCTTTATCTCCCCTTGCTTTAAACAACCAATGTTTCATTTGCCCATTACACTTCTCTGGCACACTATTATTCTGAGGAGGATGTCTCTGCCCATTGTTAGACATTGCGGGCTGTAAAGTCTGTTCCTTGGTCTGAATAAATATGGTTTGTCAGTCCATACTGGTGTAACATCCTCTGTTTGGGTTCTTTAAAGCATTCTGAGCATTTGCACCTATCACGGGGTAAGCAAAGACAACTCCAGAGTCAGTGTCTAATCCTTCCAAGACCCAGTTGTAGCTCCCCCAGGGCTATCAGCATCAGTTTCACTTGCCAGCTATGATCAGGGCCTTCCCTCCATGGAAATCTCCCCCTTAGCCACTTGCAATCTCTGTCAGTTTTGCTGGCAGACAGACCATTCTTTTTGACATTCTGTGCTTCGGAATATGCAAGAGGACCATGCCTCGTTTCTGCCATCTCTCTACTGCTGCAGTATTCTCATGTCAACTCATTTCATGGACCCAGTTCCTCTTCCTCTTTTCCCATGCCTTCTCCTTAGAGCTTTCTTTAAAGCTAGGTGATAATGTGCTGCATTAAGCTCAGATCAGAACCATGAACTCTGCTTTCACCTCCAAGTGCACCATCGTGTTTGCATTGGTTCCTGGAATTACATCCTTCGGTACTTCAGATACATTGTGATGATGATTAGCTCATTTGCTCCTGGTATTGGTGAAAATGTGCTAAAAGAGTAACTAAAATGATTAAGACTGAAGGGATTCACCTTAGAGGAAAAGCAAGAAGAAGCAGATGTTGTTATTTATTGGCTAAATAATCTAGGAAGACTATAGAAACCACTTAAAAGCATTTGAGAGCTGTAATTATGGCAAGAGAGGGGGAAGAAGAAAGACAACTGGCTAGAGAGGAAGGCAGGGGAATGTGCTGTGTATTGGGCTGTGGAAACTCACAGGAAAGTGTTACAGAACCCAACAGTGGAGACACCAGAAACAGATGATAAAGGAGTATATTTAATTCTTTTTCTCCCTTGGATTTTATCTTAAACTGTTAAGTGAATGTATATTGACTTACCAGAGAGAGCTAGGTTTGGCTGGAAGATGTAGCAGTTGGCCCTCTGCACTCTGCCCTAAAATTTTCCAATCTCTGGGCTCCCTGCGGCTCTAGTAAATTACAATTTCTGGGGAGTAGGTCAGGAAATCTGCACTGGTAACAAGCACACTAGGCAATTCTTTGATACACAAAAGTTGGGAACAACCAGGTGTGGTAATAACTAACATTTATGTAGCATTTACTGTTTTATACATGTAATCATTTTAATCCTCATAACAACCCTAAGAATTAGGTGTTATTATTGCCACTGTTTTGCAAAAAAAGAAAACTGCGACAAAGAGAGGTTAAGTGATTGCCCAACCGACACAACTAAGAAGCACCAGTGCCAGGATTTGTCCGTTACCTGACAGTCTGCTCCTAAATCCACATTCTTAAGGCCCACAGGAGGCTGCCTCTTTGGGAAAAGTTAACTTTGAAGTCCTATTGGCTTCATGGGCTAGAACTACTAGGAGGAAGGGTTCCACTCCTCTTTTATCTAAAATGAAATGATCCCTTATTTTTGTTTTCAAACAGAGGTGAATGAACGATTTAAGGCCCTCTGTGTACATGTGTGAGCATGTAGTGATTTGAACACCTTAGATTTGTCCTAGATTTGTGCTAACTTGGCCATGGGGCTTATGTCTTTTTGTATTGAGAATAAAAGGCTGGGATATTTAAGTTTGAAAGGAGCTTCTGCATTTGAAATAGGGAGATGCTTTCATGAGGAATATTTATTGCTTTTCAAAAATTGAAACTGCCTACCTGAAAAAGGAGTTCAACCCAGGCTTAACAGACTGGACGCCAAGAAAGCATCTCATAGAAGTCTTTCCAAGTTGGTATTTATTTAATAGTAATTTTTTTTTTTTTTTTGAGACGGAGTCTTGCTCTGTCACCCAGGCTGGGGTGCAGTGGTGCGATCTCAGCTCACTGCAACCTCCACCTCCCAGGTTCACACCATTCTCCTGCCTCAGCCTCCCAAGTAGCTGGGACCACAGGCACCTGCCACCACAGGCACCTGCCACCACACCTGGCTAATTTTTTGTATTTTCAGTACAGACGAGGTTTCACCGTGTCAGCCAGGATGGTCTCAATCTCCTGACCTCGTGATCCGCCCGCCTCGGCCTCCCAAAGTGCTGGGATTACAGGCGTGAGCCACCGCACCCAGCCTTAATAGTGAATCTTATACCGTAAGTTTTCTGGGTTGGTTTTGGTTTGCTTTGTAGTCTATTATCCAGGATTCTTCTTTCAGTCTTTGTGTCCATATTTTTCAACTCATATTATATACTATAGAAAACTAATATTCACAGTGATGCACTGAGACACTTCTAAAATATCAAAAATAAAGACTTACCCATGGGGAGGGTTGTATTCTAGTAGCAAGTGGAGATAAAGAATAAACAAATATAAAAATAAGTTAAACAAGATAAATAAATGGTAATGATAAGCACTATGTAGATAATTAAAATAGGCTGTTATTTTAATGTCTATTAACATAAGGTGGTCAAGCAAGGCCTATGTGCAGAGGAGGTGACATTTAAATGAGATCTGAGTGACAAGTGGGAAAGAACATTCCAGGCAAGAAAAGCACCCAGTGTAAGGGCCATGATATAGTTTGGATTTGTGTCCATGCCCAATATCTATTAACATAAGGTGGCCAAGCAAGGCCTCTGTGCAGAGGAGGTGACATTTAAATGAGATCTGAGTGACAAGTGGGAAAGAACATTCCAGGCAAGAAAAGCACCCGGTGTAAGGGCCGTGATATGGTTTGGATTTGTGTCCATGCCCAAATCTCATGTTGAACTGGAGGAGGGGGCTGGTGGGAGGTGATTGGATCATGGGGGTGGATGTTACCCTGCTATTCTTGTGATTGTGAGTTCTCACAAGATCCGATGGTTTAAAAGCGTGCGGCACTTCCCCCTTCACTCTCTCTCTCTCCTGACCTCCTGATGCCATGTGAAGAAGGTGCTTGCTTCCCCTTCACTTTCCAACGTGACTTTAAGTTTCTTGAGGCCTCACAGTCACGCTTCCTGGTAAGCCTGTGGAACTGTGAGTCAGTTAAACTTCTTTTCTTGATAAATTACCCAGTCTCAGGTAGTTCTTTATAGTGGTGTGAGAATGGACATTAGACCACAGGCCACAAGGTGAGATCAAGTATGATAGGTTTGGAAACGGAAAGATCAGTGTGGCTGGAGTGCAAAGGGGGAGAAAGAGAGTGCTGCAGATGAAGGGGAGAGGCGGGCTGCAGCCAGAAGCAGAGCTCTGTACACCAGGGCAGGGCAGTTTGATTTGCAATGGGAAGCAGTTGGAGTGCTTTTAAGCAGAAGAATGGAGTCCTCTAAGTTTTAAATGCTCTCTTTCTGCAAAGTGGACAATGGATTGTAGGTGGCAAAGAAACAGGTGGCTCACGCCTGTAATCCCAGCACTTTGGGAGACCGAGGTGGGCAGATTACCTGAGACCAGGAGTTCGAGACCAGCCTGGCCAGTATGATGAAACCCCGTCTCTACTAAAAATACAAAAATTAGCTGGGCATGGTGGCGGGCGCCTGTAATCCCAGCTACTCAGGGGGCTGAGACAGGAGAATTGCTTGAACTCAGGAGGCAGAGGTTGCAGTGAGCCGAGATCGCGCCATTGCACTCCAGCCTGGGCAACAAGAGCAAAACTCCATTTCAAAAAGAAAAAAAAAATTACGGGAGGCCATGTTTTTGACTGAACTCCTGCACTAGGCACCAAGAGACCAGACCAAACCACAGTGGAGTCACTCATACTAAGTGCCACATAATCAAACTGAAGCATTCAGAAAGCAGATAGATCCCCAAACAGACCAATTTTTCTGACAACAGGAGATTCCGGTCTACCTGCGTCAGCATAATAAATAAGTTTCCTCTGCTTTAACCCTTCCAAAACAAACAAAAAAAAAAGAAATCTGAAGTAACCTGATGTTAACCAATCAGCTTTTTTTTTCTATTGCTCTGTTTCCTTGTTCCCACCTTATAAAGCCCCCTGTCCTGCCACGCCCTGTGGGAGCTCTCATTCTATTTTATAGAACGGAGGCTGCCCCATTCATGAATGGTGAATAAAAGTCAATTAGGTCGGGTGCCATGGCTCATGCCTATAATCTGAGTACTTTGAGAGGCTGAGGCAGGAGGATTACTTGAGCCCAGGTGTTCAAGACTAGCCTGTGCAACATGGTGAGACCCACCCACCTATACCAAAAAAAAACTTAAAAATTAGCCAGGCTTGGGTATTGTGTTGGTCTGGGGTCCCAGCTACTCAGGAGGCTGAGACGAGGGGATGGCTTGAACCTAGGAGGTCAAGGCTGCTGTGAGCCATGCTCACGCCACTGCCACTGCACTCCAGCCTGGGTGACAGAGTGAGTGAGACCCTGTCTCAAAAATTAAAAACAAATACCATTTAGATCTATAACTAAATTTGTTGTAATTTTGTCTTTTGGCAGTCCTTTTTCATCTTAGGATATTACAATATGTTGCAAAATGATTGTGATAGTATGTGAAAGTTGTTTTGTTTTACTGTCTTTATTAGGAAAAAAAAATTAAAGGCAACTCATTGTCTTTACCCCAAGTTTTGTTTTTGAAATTGTGCTGATTTGGACTGGAGTCTATTGGCCTACTCTTCTAGACCATGGAGAGAATATACAATATCCTAGAAAACACGGAAAGAACGAGTGTGCATAGCATGTTTCTTTCTTTCTTTCTTTCTTTCTTTCTTTCTTTCTTTCTTTCTTTCTTTCTTTCTTTCTTTCTTTCTTTCTTTCTTTCTTTTTGAGACAGAGTCTTGCTCTGTCACCCAGGCTGGAGTGCAGTGGTGGGATCTCGGCTCACTGCAAGCTCCACCTCCCAGGTGCATGCCATTCTCCTGCCTCAGCCTCCTGAGTAGCTGGGACTACAGGCGCCCACCACCACGCCTGGTTAATTTTTTAGTATTTTTAGTAGAGACGGGGTTTCACTGTGTTAGCCAGGATGGTCTCGATCTCCTGACCTTGTCATCCGCCCACCTCGGCCTCCCAAAGTGCTGGGATTACAGGCATGAGCCACTGCATAGCACGTTTCTTGAAATGAATGACTAAACAATGCAACACAGGCCAACATAACAACACAGTATAACCTCAGGACGCATTGAATCATTTGGCCCTCACTTGGGAATGCCCTTGGCTTCTTTCTTGGTGTCTTTTACTGAAGCTTCCCAGGAACACACCTGTTCTGCCTCTGATTTGAGCCTTCTTGATTCCCACCCTCAGCAGTGTTCTCTCCCACAACTTGGACAGAGATTCTCTAATCATCCACAAAGGCATTAAAGCTCCACTCAGTTTATATTTATGTCCTTTTCCCTGGAATGGAAAGAAACCTCTGTGTTGATTGGGATCATTAGAAATTCCCCAGAGAGACATGGACTCATTATGTTCTTCCCATGTGTTAATATGGATTTCCCAGAAGCCCCTGGAGAGCCGTGTGTTTATACGCACAGTTCCTGTTCAAGAAGGGTAACTACCTGCAGTGTTTACAGTGCACAGGCCCTTTGGAAATGGTCTCCAAGTGACTTTAAATAAATTGAAGTGAGTTAGAGGCACTCTTCCTGACACATGCTATTTCTTTTGGGCAGGCTCCCTGGGGAAGGATGAGTTGATGCTGTGTTGAACTCTCCCTGCACAAACAAGAAAGTTTTCTGAGGAGGAGGAGCCCTGGTGAAGAGCAGGGGAGAGGGTGAGGAGGGAGGGAGAGAGGAAGTCCTCCTTGGCCAATGAATGTGTGGTACTGTGGGGCTTTTACAAACTGTCCTTTTTAAAACCTAAAATTTCAGGCCTGAAATTAAAATTGAAGTACATCAGGATGGTGCAGAACATTAACTTTGAGGGACATTCAGAGTATTTTTATCAGGGCTTCTTAACTCAGTGTAACCACAGAACCAATTCAGTCTGGTTCAGTGTTGTCCGTAACAATAGGTAACAAAATGATGAGTTATTTTTCAATTGCAACAGACCCCCGGGTTGCAAGTCAAGTAATCAGAGCATGCCCAGATGAACCAAGCATGTCAGATTTGAGACTGTGGAGCCTATCTGAAGGAAAAAAAGTCATCCATAAGCAGAACCTAAGTACTCAGATCAAGGGACCAGGCCCAGTTAAGTGAGAGGTACCCTGTTTTGTTGCAGTACGAAATTAAAAGCCAAGGACCCAACACCACGTCTTTGTATCACCCAATCAGATCACGCTTCATTGCATCTTCCTATCTTCCTCATAGCTACTCTCTGCCTAGAAAACCTGCCCCCAGCTCTGGGAGACAAACTTGAGCACTGCTCCCTGTCTCCTGGCCAATTAACTTGCAATAAAGCTTTTTTTCCCCCTTAAAAGCCAGTACCATATTATTTTTTTCTATATGTGTTGAGCAGTGAGCCCAATGCTTGGTAACTCTGGGGTGTGGGGTCTGGTGGTGGTGCTTCAGGGAACCGGAGGTGCAGCGTAGTCTTGAATTCCTTGAAAATACAGGCAAAATGTAGTTAATATAAGTACATATGCATTTTTCCGAGGAGCATATTCTTAGCTGTTATCACACAAAAGAGCCTATAAAAAAACATATTGCTGTTCTCTCATCCCCATAGGAGTGGCTGTTTTTATATTCCCTGGTATAGGTCTCTCTTCCAGGACCACAGTTTTTTTTCTTTACTTAAATGCAAGCTATTTTTCAAAGAGCACTAAAAGACAAAGATGTGCCATATCCAAAGTGCCTGGCTTCTGAGTGTGTGAACAGGGCAGTCCATGTCTCCTTTCCCTTGCCTGGCTACGGCCTTCCCATGACTTTCTTGCTTTCCCAATTGTGTGCCCCTGAGGCCTCTCCTGGGAAGGGTGCCCTCTCTCAGGGATGGTGATCTCTAGCCCCTGTGACCTCATTACTCCTCCCTTCTCCTGGTCTGTTTTCAAAGGAGCCAAAGGGAGTTTCACCTGGAGCAAAGGTTATTTGCATTCATATTTGCCACAGTTGGAAGGTTCTCAGCTTAGAAGAGATCATTATTAGGATCATTTCAGAAAAAAATATTGTTTTCTTTTCCTATGACCTGCTTTATTTTTAATGAGAAATGAAGACTAAACCAAATAGAATTAGAGACTCATAGAGCTGACAATCATTTTCAACTTCCAACTCAATACAATAAGTATTGATTCATTCAGTGAACTTTCCTTTAAAGCCAACTCTGTGCTGAATGTGGAGGATACGATGATAAGCAAGACAGAGTAAGGAAAAATTGTTCGTGATCTATTAAAAGACAGTTAAAAAGTTTTAAAAATTGGTTAGGTGCTATAATGGAAATATGTTCAGCATATGAGACCTAAAATTTGTTTTTATTTTTAATTTTTTAAATTTGCATACATTTAAGGAGTACAAGTGCAGTTCTGTTATATCATGGATATGTTACTGGCACCCTGGGTTCTTGTAATCTCCCAGGATAGGAATCAAGAGAGATCACAAGACATAGCAGCAAAGAGGACATTTATTTAGCTTGTGCACAAGGAAGCCAGCACTGTGGAAGGAAAACATGGGGGAGGGGTGGGTATTTTCCTGGAGGATAGTATGGGGGTTACTTTTATAGGATTTTTCTATAGGGAAGGGTTTTGTCAGGGCACACATAGGAGGGGTTTCTCTAGCACTTGCGCAGTGGCTTGATGTGCTTCTTTAGACATTGAACATAACATTAGCATTTTAAATCTCTACCCCTGGGTGACATTTTTTGCAATAAAATGAGGAAGGGGTAACTATAAGTTGAAGTTTAACTGCTCATATGGGGTCTTGGGGAACTCCTTAGCCCCATAAAGCAGGAACTTGTGGTTAATAGCTTCTTGGGTCTTTTGTAGCTGATTGGTTGGAAGTTAGGTAAGCTGTAGCTTGAGTAAGGGGCTTTTGTGCTTTTTCTCTAGACCACATCAAAACAAAAAGCCAGCCAGCCTGCTTGTCTCAGATATGTTGTGTGGTGGTGAATCTGGGCTTTTAGGGCAACCATTACATGAATAATGTACGTGTACCCATTAAATAATTTCTCATCCCTCACCTCCCCACCACCCTTCTGAGTTTCCAAAGTCTGTTATTCCATACGCTATGTCCGTGTGTACAGATTATTTAGCTTCCACTTACAAGTGAGAACATGCAGCATTTGACTCTCTGTTTCTGAGTGTTTCACTTAAGATATGGCCTCCGGTTCCATTGGATGGTGTTCCGGATGGACTATTATCAAGCTTTTGCCTGAACATTTCTGACTATTCAGTTCTAAAATACCAGTTCTTTCTTTGAGTTGAAATTGTCTCTTAGTTACTAATATTATATATTAAGTATATATGCCCAAAGGGTCAGGCAAGCTTACTAATTGAGTGAAGTGAGTTGGGTATAAGGTTATATCCATTTGATTCAGGGACAGTTTGCATATTAAACACGTGAAAATGCTTTCCTCTTTCAGAGGAGATTTGCTTTCTTCCATTTTTCTTCTTAAAGTGTGCATTTCAGCCTGTGTTTAATATCCCATGTTTAATAGTAATATAGACAAAAAATCCATTCTTCTCTTTACCATAAGATACACAATAATGCATATATAATGATAAATGACAGCTTCAGTTTGGGAACACAGTGAGGATTGTCAGGGACTATGGCAAATTGTGAACACCTGCCTCATCTAAATGGATGCCTAAATTATCCATGCAGGCTGGCCCAGTGTGGCTGATTCCTCTGATATTTCAAGAAAAGCCAACACAAAACTTTCATGTTTGCATATTAAACATGTAACAGCTAATCAAGTAAGTTCGCAGACCAATCCTGGCCCACAGCAGTCTATTTACTACATTTGAATAGACAATGGTCTTTGTAACTCCAAAGAGGAAATTTCTTTGGATGTTCCTGAGAACAAATGTACTCCTTCATTATTTCATTCATTCATTCATTCTTTCATCCACCTATCCCTTCTAATATATATTGAGTGCATTTGAGCCAACCATTATGCACTGGGTATAAGCTAAAAATATGATAAAGATCCTGACCTTGAGGAATTTGCCTTCTTTCCATCTCTCATCTTGTCTATGCTGAATCTTTTACGACAAACTTGAGCCTTTGAGATTGGCTGTTTCCTCTTCTCATCACCTAATTTTAAATGAATGACTTGGTCAGGAAGGCTTAGTCTGAAGAAGTGTGAAACTGTGTAAATTTGGCCATCCTGTGGACATTGAGCCTAGATTCTCTTCTCCAAGGACAGAAGCCTTCATGCCCTTCTCTCCAGGGTCTGTCTGATTTTTGATGGATCCTCAGATCAGGAATGCGGAGATTTTAGTTGCTCCTCCCAATAGTCTAATCCAGTCGTCCCCAACCTTTCTGGCACCAGGGACCAGTTTCATGGAAGAAAATTTTCCCATATACCAGGGGGGCAGGGGATGGTTTCGGGATGATTCAAGTGCATTACGTTTATTGTGCACTTTATTTCTATTATTATTACATTGCAATATATAATGAAATAATTATACAACTCACCATAATGTAGAATCAGTGGGAGCCCTGAGCTTGTTTTCCCGCAACTAGACAGTCCCAATTGGGTGGTGATGGGAGACAGTGACAGAGCATCAGGCATTAGATTCTCATAAGGAGCACACAACCTAGATCCCTCGCATGTGCAGTTCACAATAGGATTCCAGTTCCTATGAGAATCTAATGCTGCTGCTGATCTGACAGGAGATGGAGCTCAGGCAGTAATGTGAGCAATGGGGAGTGGCTGTGAATACAGACGAAGCTTCGCTTGCTCACCCATTGCTTACCTCCTTCTGTGCAGCCTGGCTCCCAATGGACCACGAACCGGTATTGACCTGTGGCCTGGGGACTGGGGACCTTTGGTCTAGTCCACTGACCTCTCCCCATTTCCTCTGGGTGGGGCATATAGCAATTGGACTATTTCACAAGGTCAAGTCTCACCTCAGAGCACTGGAGGCAGATCCACCCAACATTTCATTTTTCTGGTCTTTGGTGGGAAAAAGATTACTTCAATTTTTTTTCCAGCAGGAATGTAAATGAAGTGAACAACATCTCTTTCCTGTTCCAATTTGATTTGTCATACTATAGTCTGAGATATTCAGAATTCCATAGGTTGTAAGTTGTGTATATATCAGGTATTTAGAATTAGCCTGTCATCACCAACTTAGAAATCTGCCATAATTATTTCTGAATATTCCAGTGGGAACAAAAAAAGGAATGATCAGCAAGGTCTGCTCTCTGTTCCTTAGATTGATCTGTCAGAATATAGCTAGAACTGTTTAAAATTCTGTGGTTTATAAATTCTGCATGTAATCAGGTATTGGGAATTCCATAACATCTATACCAAAATGGTGGCTAATAACCACATGTGATTTTTTTGAGCACTTTAAATGTGGCTAGTCCACACTGAAATATGTAGTAAGTGTAATTTATAAATAAAAATTTTAAAAACAAAAGCAAAAGAATATAAAATATCTCTGATGATTTTTGAATATTGATTACCAATTGAGAAGATAATATTTTGGATATATTGGCGTGATTAAAATATATTATTAAAAATAGTTTCACCTTTTTTTTTAAACATGGCTACAAAAATATCTAAAATTACATATGTGGCATGCATTATCTTTCTGTTGTATAGTGCTGGTCTAGACCTTAATTTTCTCAACTGACTTACCAAAGAGGAAGCGTTTGCATAACAAAAGCAAGTTAAGGCACAGGATAAAGATCGGACAAGTGTTTTGGTGAAATACCTTAGTTGTGTAGACATCTGCAGGCAATATCTGTTAGGATGTATGCCCCCCCAACCATGCTCTCTACTCTATTTTTCCCTATAACAATATTAACTCAATTGGGATTGTTATAACTTCTTAGTCATTTTAAGATAAAGTTTAGAAGGCTGTTTTTTTCTGCGTTTCTATCTCAGGAAATATTTAAAGAGATTGAAGGTATGTTTCTTTTCTTTCTTTTTGGGGGGATTTTTTTTTAGTTTAACTATAATTGTCTTATAACAAAGAGTATTGGTTGAATGGGAATTTCTGTAAGAGGGCTTTTAGTAAACATTCTAAAAGTTATGCTTTTCCTCATTCTATTTATTTCAGCAGCAGCAGCTGTGAATAAGCTCTCTGATGCCCTGAAGAGTCCCTTGTGAGGTGGTAACCAATGGTGCTTCAGATGCCCAGTTTGGGAGGTTGGTTCGTGGTGGCACCATGGTGGAGAAAAAACATTCATTCCTGGTTTTTCCCAACTGTGGATACGATCATAAGGGAGATCATCTCTAGCGGCGAGGACTCTTGCCTCCAGCCCTCTGGGACTTGCCTCTGGATCACCATTTGTTCAGGAAAGAGCCCAGCAGCCAGAATGATGTATTTTGGGCTCGGATTGCCTTCTATGTGGAGTGAGGAGACAGATGGGCTTAGCACCTATCTTCTTGTCTTATCCATGACACCAAAATTTTTAAAAATATAATTTGACTATATTTATCGTTATTTAATCATAATTCTGGAAGAAAGAAAAATGATGCAAACTCAAACTTATAGAATAACTGCATGTTGGGACACATTTTTAACTAAGTAATCAAATAGCTTGTCTTTATAAATGATAGATTTTTCTCTTCTTTTCCTCATGCTATTTTAATGGTATCTGTAATCTCTTTGCAACTAATGCAGACACATTACTTTGGGTGTTTTTCCTCCTGGTTGACCATATTTTTGACAGGCATGAACTCATTCTGTTTCCATGCAGTAAATATAATTGTATACTGACAAGTGACTCTTAAGCTGACGTACACCTGTGACAAAGCTGTCTTTGGGAATCACAGACTTGTTTTTGTTATGAGCTACTTTTTGCTGTGCATCCTGTTCATGCTGAGGACCTAGATGAAGTAATGGACTGAAAATTAAGTACAGTCATGTACTGTATAACTGCATATACAGGGGTAGATTTGTAAGATTATATTGGAGATGAAAAATTTCTAATGCCTAGTATGTCATAGTTGTTTTAACGTTATCAAGGCGCAATGCATTATGCATGGGTTTGTGGTGATGCTGGTGTAAAGAAACCTACTACACTGCCAGTCTTGCAAAATAGAGCACATGTAATAATATACGGTACATGAGACTTGATAATGATAATAAATGACTATGTTAGTGTTTACGTACTTACTATACTTTTTATTGTTATTTTACAGTGTACTCCTTCTAGTTATTAAAAAAAGTAAAGCTAAGTATAAAACAGCTGCAGGTAGGTCTTTCAGGAGATGTTCTAGAAGAAGGCATTGTTACAGGAGGAGACAGTTCCATACATGTTATTGTCCCTGAAGACCTTCCAGCGGGAAAAGATGTGAAGGTGAAAGACATGGATATTAATGATCCTCACCCCACGTAGGCCTAGGCTAATGTGTGGGTTTGTGTCTTGGTTTTTAACAAAAATGTTTGGAATGTAAAAAATTAAAAATTATTTTCAAAATAAAAAATCATTATAGAATGATTATAAAGAACGAAA
Source organism: Gorilla gorilla gorilla (assembly GCF_029281585.2). Taxonomy (NCBI): domain Eukaryota; kingdom Metazoa; phylum Chordata; class Mammalia; order Primates; family Hominidae; genus Gorilla; species Gorilla gorilla. Next base: position 71,043,926 of record NC_073234.2, on the reverse strand, counting down.
ATGTTTTTGTACAGTTGTACAGTGTGTTTATGTTTTAAGTAGTTATTACAAAAAAGTAAAAGGTTTGTTAAAAATTTTAAAGTCTATGAAATAAGTAAATTATAATAGATAACGTTAATTTAAAGTCTACAGTAGTGCATAGTAATGTCTTAGGCCTTCACATTCACTCACCACCCACCCACTGACTCACCCAGAGCAACTTCTCATACTTCAAGCTCCATTCATATACTTACCATCGTGTTACAATTGCCTATGGTATTCAGTATAGTAACACACTGTGCAGGTGCCTACGAGCAATAGGCTATTCCCTGTAGGCTAGGTGTGTAATATTCTATACAGTCTAGGTGTGTGTAAGTATACTCTATGGTGTTAGCACAACATAACTAAATCACCTAATGACACATTCCTCAGAACACATCCTTGTTATTAAGTGATGCATGACTGTATAAGCTAAATTTTCTTCTCTCTACTTGAATTCAAATAATAGCTGGTGAGCAGGACTTAAAAAGCCATTAGCATATTGTCTTCATTTTTATAAAGTGTATACCAACTATCTGCATGACAATTTCCCTTTGTGCATAATCACAATGGACTTTATTGAGCATCCCAGTGAACAGTTTTTTTTTAATTATTAAACATCATTATCACTATAAATACAAATAAAGGCCCACAGTCTTTTATTGCAGTAAATTGATACCTAAGGTTTTTCAAGCAGCAAGCATCATGAGGTGTCTATTATCATGCTGACTCTTTATTCTTACTCTAAATGTATAGTTTACCATTTCCACATCTTGCTTTTTGTGCATAGTATTTATGATACAGAACTATGAATGCTTTGAAAGGACTGTATGAAAGTTAGTGTAACATTCTTCAAGTTAGAATGACAGGCTATGTGAAAAACATATATATTTATATATTTACATATGTATATTTATAGATATTTATATATATATACACACATATATATGTATAAATTATATTCCAAGTTATTTCATAAGAGTCTAGTATCTCCATGGGAACAAAACTAAAGTTATTAATTTATAAGGCAGAGATATCCAGGCTTTGCAGTCCTCTTTTCATGATGCACAGAGTTGGAATTATCCGGTCCCCTGTGCCCCATCACAGTTAACCACAGGCAGCCTACCTGGAGTAGGCACCTGTTTCTCTCAGGCCAGACAAAGGCCTTCAAGGGACACATGGGCACAACATTTTCTTAAAAGCCCAGTTCCCAGAGGCTTAACTTCCACCTGCTTACTTTCCTAAAACAGATGTGCTTGAGAATGTGCTGTGGCCATGGAACCATGATGATTCTCCTCGCCTCTCTTTCCTGTTCACAGTGAACTTGTCTTTACAAGTCATGATTCTCACTGCTCCAGAATCTTACTAATGCCTTCCTTACACCTCTGGTGTAGAAACCTGAGGTAGTGCAAATGGACGATGGAAGTGCTGGGGTCAACAAAAATCTCCTTTAATTAAGGCTCCATAAAGCCAAAGTCCACTTCCTAATTTCCCCCAGTCTCTTTCTCTAAAGAGTAAAGCATGGCATTAGAAATAGCATATTTAGATCTCTGTTGCAATGTTCTGAATTCAGAAGGGTTCCCATCAAAATAGGTGCCATCAGTTTATTTTATTTAAAAACATGAAACGATAGTTTCTGATAGAAAGTTAGTCTGATTTGCAGTTGGTTTGATAATGAAAACCAATTTTGCCAATTAAGCTAAATGGTAGACATCTTTCATAAATGGAATGAGTTAAATCTCCCCATTTTAATGAAAATATTTAAAACATATATTATATTGTATACAAATATATAATAAATATATTCTATTTTTAAAATTTGCTTTATTTAAAAAAATGTTTTGCAAATGTGTATTAAAATTAACAGAGTGTTCACTTCATAACCCAGTTCTAACTTTATTGGATTAAGCAAGGTGCCTCTAGCTGAAAGAGTAACAAATATAAATAAAAACTCCTTTAATAAAGGGCCAGCCTTTTGGTGCATTTTTCAGAAAGTAGAGGAGTAAATAAATGACTCTAATGACAGAATTACAAATCACTTTGCATCAGGAGGATTCCAGTTATTTGCTTTCCCAAAGGAATTGAGTTTCCAGTTGCTATGACATTAAAGATAATTTTTGATGATAAATCACTATGTGAATTTTGGCATTCTGAAAGGAATTTATAGAACTGAATCATTCCTATGAGACAACTCTTCCTATTATCATATGAACTATCCATAAAGAAAAAGCTGGGAATACTATTGATGTTGCTCAATGCTTTGTTCTAGCAATAGGTAATATTCAGATACAAGAACAGTAGCCCCCAACAATGCATTTTTACATTTAACATTTAATTGTCAAAATGTGTTATATATATGTGTGCATATAAATGTATGTATGTATATCTATATATACATATTTGTGTGGTTTGACCAAGTCTGAATTAATAATAAAGGTAATAATGCAAATTTAATTTTTGGCATGTAAAACCATATGATTACAATACATTTAAAAATTTAAATTTGCCCTGACATGGTGGCTCAAGCCTGTAATCCCAACACTTTGGGAGGCTGAGTCAGGCGGATCACAAGGTCAGGAGATTGAGACCATCCTGGCTAACACAGTGAAACCCCATCTCTACTAAAAATACAAAAAATTAGCTGGGCATGGTGTCAGGTGCCTGTAGTCCCAGCTACTCAGGAGGCGGAGGCAGGAGAATCCCTTGAACCTGGGAGGTGGAGCTTGCAGTGAGCCGAGATCTGGCCCCTGTGCTCCAACCTGGGTGACAGAGCAAGCCTCCATCTCAAAAAAAAAAAAAATTTAAATTTATACACATATTTGTGATGTTGAAGGATCAAGCAATTAATAAGAGATTTTGAAGCATAAATATATATTACAGTAAGTTAAAATGCTGTGGGTAAAATAGAACAGAAATATTTCTTTCAGGAAGAAAGGAAGGGATGTTGTGGGAAGTCAGGGACCCCAAAAGGAGGGACCAGCTGAAGCCATGGCAGAAGAACATGGATTGTGAAGATTTCATGGCCATTTATTAGTTCCCCAAATTAATACTTTTATAATTTCTTATGCCTGCCTTTACTGCAGTCTCTAAACATAAATTGTGAACATTTCATGGACAATTACCACTTCCCCAATCAATACCCTTGTGATTTCCTACGCCTGTCTTTACTTTAATCTCTTAATCTTGTCGTCTCATAAACTGAGGAGGAAGTATGTCGCCTCAGGACCCTGTGATGATTGCATTAACTGCACAAATTGTAGAGCATGTGTGTTTGAACAGTATGAAATCTGGGCACCTTGAAAAAAGAACAAGATAACAGCAATATTCAGGGAAGAAGAGAGATAACCTTAAACTCTGACCACTGGTGAGCCGGGTGGAACAGAGCCATATTTCTCTTCTTTCAAAAGCAAATGGGAGAAATATTGCTGAATTCTTTTTCTCAGCAAGGAACATCACTGAGAAAGAGAATGTACCCCTGAGGGTGAGCCTCTAAAATGGCCCCCTGGGGTCTGGCCGTCTTCTATGGTCGAGCTGTAGGGATGAAATAAGCCCCAGTCTCCCATAGCACTCCCAGGCTTATTAGGACACGGAAATTCCCACCTAATAAATTTTGGTCAGACTGATTGCTCTCAAACCCTGTCTACTGATAAGATGTTATCCATGACAATGGTGCCCAAAACTTCATTAGCAATTTTAATTTCGCCCCAGTCCTGTGGTCCTGTGATCTCGCCCTGCCTCCATTTGCCTTGTGATATTCTATTACCTTGTGAAGTACATGATCTCTGTGACCCACACCCTATTCGTACACTCCCTCCCCTTTTGAAAATCCCTAATAAAAACTTGCTGGTTTTGCGGCTTGTGGGGCATCACGGAACCTACCGACATGTGATGTCTCCCCCTGATGCCCAGCTTTAAAATTTCTCTCTTTTGTACTCTGTCCCTTTATTTCTCAAACCAGCCAACTCTTAGGGAAAATAGAAGAGAACCTACATGACTATCAGGGGCAGGTTCCCCGATAAAGGATGTAAAATATCTTAGCTTTTAAGGAAGAGTTTCTTCATGTTTTTTATAAATGAAAAATGATAGAGTTTCACATTGCTATGGCATTTAGACTCTACTGGGCACTTTTAAAGTAGTGATATTAAGGTTTTATTTTAAAATGTCAGTATATACAATGAACTGAAAATCTTTTTATTTAAAATTATGATGCAAATTTAAATATTAACCTAAAAGATGAGAGAGGACACAATTTTTAAAAATTCTTTTATGAGGCAAAATGTTAAAATGCCTCTACTGTGAACTCTATAGAACTCTGACAATAGGTCACTGGCAGTGTGTTACATTGCTTTAAATGTCAGCATTATAGTTCTGGTAAGTGATTTTTTTGAGTCCCTAGTTGAAAATCTGTACTTAAAGTACCTTGGAGACAATGATCAGAAGAAGGAACAAATGAGAAAGGCAGGTAACCATCTTAATTCAATGCTTGCAGAGAGGGAGTACATGAAACTGCAGGTGACCTTGGGCACAGTGATCACAAGCTGTTAAAGTTTAGGTTGAATTCTAAGGAAAAAAGAAAGTTCTAGTAGTAAAATGACTTTTAAAATAGTTTCAGCAGGCTTTGATACTAAATGCAAAAAAGCCATGGAAACAAGATTAAAGGGGCAAAGGAGTTTGAAAGCAGATATTCTTTGAGGGAAGGATGTTAAAAAAGGCCATTTGCATTCACAGGAAGCTAGGAGATGTATAGGAAGAAGTCGAGAAAATTATTTGGTAAAGCAAATTACCATAGAAAATGAAAAACGAAAAGATTAATTTTAAAAAGAAGACCTCAGTTAGCTTTCTACAAAGTAAGAGAGAGAAAAAGAAATAGATGCGCTTTGTGCAAAACATAAAGATAAATTATATTTTTAAAAAATTAAGATTATGCTGTGACATGGTTTTGCTGCATAGCCACAGAAATCTCATCTTGAATTGTAGCCCCCATAATTACCACATGTTGTGGGAGGGGACCTGGCGGGAGATAACTGAATCATGGGGGCAGTTTCCCCCATACTGTTCTTGTGGTAGTGAATAAGTCTCACAAGATCCAATGGTTTTGTAAGGGGTTTCTCCTTTCATTTGGCTCTCATTCCCTCTTGCCTGCCGCCATATAAGACAAGCCTTTTGTCTTCCACCATGATTGTGAGACCTCCCCAGCCACATGGAACCGTGAATCCATTAAACCCCTTTTACTTTATAAATTACCCAGTCCCTGGTATGTCTTTATCAGCAATGTGAGAACAGACTAATACATGCAGACAAAAGGGTAATGAGAATTAGCACACGTTCATTGAATTAGGAACAAAATATAGACCATAACTGATCAAAGAAAGCAAGAAAAACATTTTGAAACTACTTTTTTTTTTGGCATTAATTGACTTAGAGTATTTCATCTACCATATTGATTACACAATAAATATTTAATAAGCATCTACTGGGCCTAAGGCACTCTGTTGGTACACACAGACACACCTTGGTCCCTGCCCATGAGTTGTTTAGATCTCATGGGAAGTAAAAGAACGTAAAAATAAATACAAGAACTAGTGGTGTGTTGAGATCCAAACAAGAACCTTAGCCAGGAGGAAAATTAATTTTAACTTGGGGAGGCAGAAAATAATTTGTGCATTTACTCATTCTTTCTACAAATATTCACGTGCATATTTTGTGACAGCATAGAATGCTTGGTGATGTTTCCAGGGAACTCCTGAAAGTGTTGATGGTATCTGAAGTTCCAGCTCCATTCACCTTCCTGGCATGGCAGCCTTCAGTTTGAAGCCAAAATACATGCTGCCTATTTGCATGCACGTTTCGTTGACCATGAGTTGACCAAGTCCTTTTTGAATTTCTCAGTATCTCACAGTTTTGCATTTCATTATAACAGAAATAAGTCTGCCCACCTTAGTGTGATGGTCAAGGCTTTTCATATTCTCGTCCCAATTTAACCTCCAGCTTCGTCTTGCCATCACCCTCCCCAGCCCTTCCATACTTTTTATGTGTTCTCCGCTCTTGTGATTTTATGCCTTCTCTGAAAACATTCCATATTGTTTTAGACACCTGTTCTTTCACTCTTGTCGGTTCCCCTGCCTCAAATACACTTTTTCTCTCTGGCTTTGAATGCATTTTTCCTTCACTTTTGCTTCCTGAAATCCTCCTCATCTGTCCTCAAATCTTCATTCACAGGCTGGCTCTTCTGTGCAGCCTTCCCAGACCCTACAGTCAAAGTCATTCCCTTTCTCTGACTTCTCATGGCAATCATTCCTCCTTAGATTAAAAAGATCTCTAATTTGTTTTTCAGGAGCCTGGATCAGGGCTGTGTTGAGGAATGTTTTTCTCCCAGGGTTTCTCTCTTCTTATTGCTGCTCAATTTGTTTCTGGGGACCTGTGTGATGCTGGTGAAACAGACAGGCATGACGGTATTTGGAGTGTGCTTGGTTTATGGCCTCTTTTACCTTTTCCACAAGCAAGATAAGTCGAAGTCATAGTCATTTTTAAAGTTTCAATATCAAATAGCAGAAAGACTATTCAGAGAAATTTTCTTAAAACACTGGTCTTCAAACTGTCACTTAAAAAAGTAGTAATAGGACTTTTTCTAAGGTGATCTCATATGGCACTCCATCATAATAAATAACATTTACTTTATTAGTATAAATTTATTTTATAAACTAAAACTTTTAACATTTACTTATTATAAAATCAACAAAAAACGTGGAACTGGAAAACACCTGTTGGCTGCAAATTTTTATCTACATCCAGTTTATTTCAGTTTTTTGTTTCAGTTGTACAGTTTTGAGAAAATTCTTGATCTGCACAGAAAAGTACTTGCCAAATAATAATAGTGTTTTTATAGCTTATGAATTTCTGAACATTTTTCAATTAAATAGATTCAAAGTTTGTAAAAGTATTAAATAAAAAATTTTAGGTTCAGAGTTGTGTACTTAAAAATAAACAACAACTGTAAACATAAGTAAACATAAATACGACAAGTATTTATAACAGAATACTATTGAAATGCATCATGCCAATTATTTTGGTTATTGAAAAACTAAATAGGGTTCCTGCAATGCAAACACTCGTGGAGTAGATGTGTCTAGTTTTTGCCTGTCATCCACTGGCATCCAGCACGTGTATGCTGTAGTAATACACTTGCCTGAACAATTTTATACATACTGACATGGATAGGCTTGAGCTATGAAAAAAAGAAAAATACAGCCAGACTTCCACCTCTCTCACCAATGACACATTTTCATTTACAGTTTACATGAGGACACTGAGAGTCTTTGAGGTTAAGTCACTTAAGTTAGACAGTGGCCGTGTATGAGTGAATGTCTGTCATTGGACTTTGAGTCCTAGGTTAATTTTGCCTCTCCATGGTTTCCTCATGTTAATCCTGCTGCTTGTTGATTGGTTGTTTTTCGTGACAGACTCAGTGACTGTTTGACCCTGTTTATGAGCTCCCCCTAAAACTGTTAGCTCTAAAGAAATAGTCATCAGAGTAAACAGACAACCCACAGATTGGTAGAAAATATTTGCAAATGAGATATCCAACAAAGGAGTAATATCCAGAATCTACAAGGAACTCAAACAAATCAGCAAGAAAAAAACAAATAATCCCATCAAAAACTGGGCAAATGACATGAACAGACATTTCTCAAAAGAAGATACACAAATGACCAACAAACATGAAAAAATGCACATTACTAATCATGAGGGAAATGCAAATTAAAACCACAATGAGATACCACCTCACTCCTGCAAGAATGGCCATAATTAAAAAGTCAAAAAAACAATAGATGTTGGCATGGACATGGTGAAAAAGGAACACTTATACACTCCTGGTGGGAATGGAAGGAAATTAATGCAACCTCTATGAAAAAAGAGATTTCTTAAAGAACTAAAAGTAGATCTACCATTTAATCCAGAAATCCCACTACTGGGTATCTACCCAAAGGAAAATAAGTAATTATATCAAAAAGATACCCGCACGTGTATAATTATTGCAGCACAATTCACAATTGCCAAGATATAAAACCAATCTAAGTGCCCATCAACCTATAAGTAGATAAAGAAAATATGGTATATATACACCATGGAATATACACTACTATGTATACACTAGTCAGTACATATACACTACTCAGCCATAAAAAAGAATGAAATAATGTCCTTTGCAGCAACTTGGATGGAGCTGTAGGCTATGATTCTAAGTGAAGTAACTCAGGAATGGAAAACCAAATACCATGTTCTCACTTACAAGTGGGAGATAAGTTGTGGGTACACAAAGGGATACAGAGTGTTATAACCGACTATGGTAACTCAAAAGGGGGAGGCGGGAGGGAGAAAAAGAAAAAAAAACTACATACTGAGTGCAATGTACACTATTTGAGTGACGAGAGCATTAAAATCTCAGACTTCACCACTATAAAATTCACCCACATAATCAAAAACTGCTTGTACCCACAAAGTTCTTGAAATTAAAAAATATATTTTAAAAAAACCTGTTAGCTCTAGAGTGTACAATCTCCTCCGTGTGGTTGCCAGTGAGCCTTGTCTGGGTCTACAGATGTTGGTAAAAGCTGGGTCACACACAGACTAAGGAGAGAGAAGAAAGAGTGAAGCAGTGGAAAAGAGCATTTAGAGCTGGTCCCATTGACAGGAGCAGTGATCTGAGATCATGTGAGGTGGGTAACGATGGTACCCCAAGACTACCCAGACTCAGACTGGTGATGCTGGCTCCCAACAGGTGGATATTGTCCCAAGGTCTGTTTTGGTGGTAATTAATCATAAAGATTAAGTGTAATCATATCTTTCAGAGACCCATCTTGTATCCTGTGTGATTTGGTTTTAGGCAAATGACCACAGAACGAAAACTCTTGTGTTCGTCACGTGCCATAATCACATCCATAAATTTTATAGCTGAAGATATAGCAATGAAAAGATATCACACAACCCTTACCCTAGGCTCTTTTTCCCCACTCCTAGGCCTTTGGATTTTCCCATAATCTTACCTACATTTTCTTTTTTTAATTAAATTACATTTTATCTTTTTATTTATTTTATAAAGTTACATTTTAGTTGACAAATAATAATTCTATATATTTCTGGAAAACAGTGTGGTGTTTTGATAGACGTATTCATTTAGGAATGATCAAATCAGGTTAATTAGCATACCTATCACCTCAAATGCTTATCATTTTCTTGGGGTAAGAACATTAAAAATCCTCTCTTTTAGCTATTTTGAAATATACAATATACTATTATTAACAGTAGTCATCATGCTGTGCAATAGAACACCAGAACATATTTCTCCTATCTAACTGAAACTTTGGACCCTGATATGGTTTGGCTCTGTGTTCCCACCCAAGTCTCATCTTGTAGCTCCCGTAATTCCCATGTGTTATGAGGACACAGGGGAGATGATTTAACCCTGGGGGTCAGTCTTTCCTGTGCTGTTTTCATGATAGTGAATGGGTGTTATGATATATGATGGTTTTAAAAATGGGAGTTTTCCTGCACAAACTATCTTTCCTTGTCTGCCGCCATGTGGGACATGCTTTTTGCCTTCCGCCATGATTGTGAGGCCTCTCCAGCCATATGGAACTGTAAGTCCAATAAGCCTCTTTCTTTTGTAAATTGCCCAGTCTGAGGTATGTCTTCATCAGCAGTGTGAAAATAAACTAATACAGACCCATTCATCAACACCTCCCCTTTCCCATCCACAACCCCCCTCCAGTAGCCTCTGGTAACCACCATTCTACTCTCTGCTTCTATGAGTTTGAAATTTTTAGATTCTGGATATAAATGAGATCATAGCTATTTCCCCAAAGAAAGCAACAGATACATGAAAAAAAAAATGCTCAAAATGTCTAAGAGAAATGCAAATTTAAACCACAATGAGATATCATCTCACATCTGTTAGGATGGCTATTATCAAAAAGATGAACGGTGGTGTTGGTGAGGATGTGCAGAAAAGGAAACACTTGTACACTGTAGATGATATCATAAATTAGTACAGCCATTTTAAAAAACAGCATGGAGTTTCCTTAAAAAACTAAAAATAAAATTGCTATATAATCCAGCAATGACCTATATTTTCTTTACAGCCTTCTCAAACCCTCCTAGTTCCTCCCAGTGTGGAGCCCCTTGGCAGGTACTTCTGGTATGACTGTGAAGCAACGAGGCACTTTGTTGTTAATGTTACAGACACCAGTCATTAAGCCTATCAGAATTAATGACACCAGTAATTAAGTCTATTAGAATTCCACAAACCACACAGGAAGATCAGTTGATGATGATCAGTCACATGTTATATTCAAAGAGCTACTTTAGTCACCTATTTTCATGAAATAAGTTGAGCATATGCATTTTTGCCTATAGATTATTAATGGTAAGAATAACTGAAGCATATTAGAAATTCAAGCACATACTGATATTTTCTTCCTCTATTAAATCCATAAATAGCATCCATTTGACATGCAGACTCTTAAGCTTTTAATGGCAGTAATTACAAGGCCCTGTCTCTTTTGAACTTTACTTGTCTGTGATTGATTTATTCTCTGCCTTGTCAGATGAAAAAACTTTAACATAAAAAACATGAGGGTTTTTTTTGTATTTTAAAAAATTCCCTATGACATTTTTCTCCTTGATGTGAAGATGATGGGTAGACTATTGAGTGGTAACAAGCTGGGACAAGTCATGACATCCTGATCACCTTCCTGTCTGGGTGTGTGATCCTTGCAGATTGTCTAATAGCCTGGTGCTCAACTGGCTCTTTGTAAATCCCAGTGTGCGAAACAAAGACAAGGAGTTCACCATCAATTTGACCCAAGCTCAAGTCAGACACATGTTTTACCACAAAGAAACAATAGTGCCCTAAAACCCATGAGCCAGAGGACCTACTCTTGGCTTACATGACGATGAGGATGTCTCTCCTCTCCTTCTTCTCAACCAGTTGGAATAACTGCATTTCCCATTTTACTTCCTAGAAAACCATCTATAAATCCCTCTTGCTTCCCACTTTCTTCTTGCATCCTCTTTGCACGTGCCTCCTAACTTATGGTGCTTTACCTTATTGACAACAGAAGGATGTGACAACTGACTGCTGACTCTTCCCTTTGGTTCAGTCCAAAAATATTTTTATGTCATCATTGTAGTCATGTCTCCTCTGGCCTCATGACTTTCCAACCCACAGATGCCTACATTCATTTCTTTCCACTTTATCCTGTCACTGTTGAGCCAGGCTTTTCTCAAAGAGGGTAATTGTCTCTTTTATTATCTCAATAATTCTACTTAACCTTCTTCATAATAAACCAGCAGAAGTTCTATAGGAGGACTGATGCTGCTGACATGTAGCATAGAAACCCCATAATTAATAGTTTCAAATTCTGTGCTTTTAAAAACATTTAGTTCTTACACCCAGAAAATCTCCATACATGAAAACATTCATTCATTTATTTATTCAATATGTATCCTGTGTGTGGCATTCTACTGGGCCTTAGATATAAAGCCAAGAATGAGATAGATATGATTCCTGCCTTCAAAGTGCTTACAGTCTGATGAAGGAGGCAGATACCACACAGTGGTTAGAGTATAATTGGTTACAATTGTGATAATGCTACAAATGGCAAGTTCAGAATGCCATGAAAATGTATAACAGGGAGACTTGCCTGATACAGGACAAACAGGTTTGTATGCCCACTGCACAATAACAGACTCATTACACTGAGACAGCAGGGATGCAGCAGAGAAAGTTTAATGACCACAGGGCGCTGAGTGAGGAGTTGGAAGGAGACCCTCAAATCCATCTTCCTGAGGAATTCTGGGCTAGGGTTTTTAAGAGGATCATGGAGGGCAAGGGACTGGAGAATTAGGGTTGTTGATTGGTCAGGGCAAGGGGGGTGAACTCATCAGGATTTAGAAACTGCATTCTTTGATGAGTAGGCTTCTCATGGGGTCCCTCAGATCAGTTGAGTCAGTGGAGTCCTTTGGACCTGCTGATGTAGTAGTTTCATAGTATGCAGAACCTGAAGGAGTATCTCAAAGAAAAAACTTCTTAATGTTTCATAATGTTCAGGTTGTTCTCTACAGAGCAGTTAAGGGGAAGTGTAATCTTATGGCATGGTCTACATGATTCTAGGACAACAGATAACAAGCAACTATGAGGAAACAGGTCAGAGAGTGAGCTAACTTCATGATTAATGCTGAATGTGCTACAGGCTGGGTTTATGTTGGTTTCTCCCTCTCCCTGTTTCCTGATTAATTTTGATTAATTTTTTAAAGTTTATATGGGGAGTTTCAGGCCAATGACAATTAATGTTTCTTAAGCACTAACTATGCACCTGCCAAGCCTCACAACAACCCTATGAGAAAGGGGCCATTACTATTTTCATTTTATACAAGAAGAAACTGAGGTCTAAAGAATAACCAGCCCAAAGTGAAACAGCTAATAAGGGATGAAGTTGGAATTTGGACCCAAGTTTGTATGACTCCAGAGACTATATCATTAACCTGTGTGCACCCCCACCTACAACACAGGAACAAAGAACAAGTGCTAGGAGAACTCCTAGCACATCTGCTGCCAAGGCCTGGCTCCCCTTTGTACCATGAACCAGTTGTATTATGTGAAATTAAATAAAAGTGTTGGAACTTAAAGCTATTTTGAGCCTTGAGAGGAATGTGGCTATGTGGCCCAAGTTATGTAGCATGCAGCTGAAGGTTTGTTTTTTCACATAATAATGAGAACAGACTGAATGATGTTGCCAGAGATGGGACCCCTCGAGATCATTATCCCTCCTGATAAAATGTTAAAGCAATCTTCCTTGGACTATAGCAAGCGCTAACCCATCAATTCACTGTAATGTATGTATTAACCTTATATGGCAAATGTTGTAACCCTGCTAAACTTATCTGTCTCTGCCATATAAAATCTTAACTTCAGCTGGGCATGGTGGCTCACATGTGTAATCCGAGCACTTTGGGAGGCCAAGGCGCATGGATCACTTGAGGTCAGGAGTTCGAGACCATCCTGGCCAAAATGGTGAAACCTCACCTCTACTAATAATACAAAAATTAGCCAGGCATGGTGGCACATGTCTGTAATCCCAGCTACTTGGGAGACTGAAGGGGGAGGATTGCTTGAACCTGGGAGGCAGAGGTTGCAGTGAGCCAAGATTGCACCACTGCTCTCCAGCCTGGGCGGCAGAGTGAGACTCTGTCTCAAAAAAAAAAAAAAAAGAAAAAGAAAAAAAAAAAAAAACACTTAACTTCTCCACTTTGGATCACTGACTCCATTCCTTTGGAGTCTGTGTTTTCCAGGTGGCTGTCCTCAAGCTTTGCCCTCAGATAAACTCTATACTTAATCATGTTTTCTAAATCTCATTATTTAGGGTTGACATTTGTTAGATCAAGGGTTCTTAATGTCTGAAGGGTCATGGGCCCGGTGGCAGATACCTGTGGCCACAAACACTTAGATATTCCCCTAATAGAGAGGTGGGGTCTATGTTTCCATCCATTGAATTCAGACAGCCTCTGTGACTGCTTTGACTAACAACATGACAGGAGTTTCATTGGATTAGTTTCTAGACCCATGCCTTAAGGAACTTGCAACTCCGGTCACTTAGAACACTCATTCTGAGGGAAGCCAACCACTGTGTAAGAAGTCCAACCACCCTGAGACTGCCATACTGTGAGGAAGCTCAAGCTAGCCACATGGAGAGGCTATGTTGAGATAGATACCTGGCATCTTTAGCTGCTGTGGCCATCATAGTCCAGGTCCCAAGAATGGGTGGAAAAATCATCTTGGTCATTCCAACCTAACAGACTCAACAAGGAGAAAAGTTGAAGAAACAAGTCAGCAGCCAAAATCAAGGCCCCAGGCATATGCAGCTATTTGAGCCACACAAGCTGAGATCCCCATCATCATTGGGCAGACACAAGTCATTCTCCCTGTGCCCTGCTTGAATTCCAGACTCAGTGTTGTGAGCCTAATTAAATGCTTGTTGTTTTATTCTACTAGATTTTGGATTACTTTGTTCCACAGCAGACCCTTTGAAAATTGGATGGGAGCAATGGATCCTCTTCTCAGAGCAATGCACACAGACACACATACACACATACACACATACACATACGTGTGCACACACACACACACAAGTTTATACCAAACCTTAGTGTTCACCACTTCCCTCAAATTAATCTGCTGATTCTAGATAAAGCATCTGGCCACCGAACAATTTTAGGCCTTTAGTTTTATAATTCAGGCCAAAGAAAAATAACAACAAAACAAATGCTAGATGCACGTCCACAAGTGAAGATAACTTTATTCCTATGTTAAATTCAGGCTGCAAGATTGGAATGGAATTTCCTTACCAGACTCCTCTCAAGAGGCAACATTTGTAATGGAAGCTTTTCTTTTTTTTACTTTAAAATTTTTTTATACATATAACCCATAACATAAAGTATAGAGAAACCATAATGAATGCCTGTTTCCACCACCCGACTCTATCAAACCTTGACACTGTACCATATTCACCTCCTTAAAACAAATTATAGGCCAGGAGTGGTGGCTCACACCTGTAATCCCAGCACTTTGGGAGGCTGAGGTGGGCAGATCACCTAAGGTCAGTAGTTTGAGACCAGCCTGGCCAACATGGTGAAACCCTATCTCTACTTAAAAAAAAAATTACAAAAGAGCCAGACATGGTGATGCACACCTGTAATCCCAGCTACTCGAGTGACTGAGGCAGGAGAATCACTTGAATTCAGGAGATGGAGCTTGCAGTGAGCCGAGATTGCACCACTGCACTCCAGCCTGGGCAACAGAGTGAGACTCCATCTCAGAAAAAAAAGAACCACAAATTACAGGCACATTTGAATTCTTTTTATCACCTTCTATTTCTCCTCCCTCCTTCGAAGTAACCATGATCCTGAATTTGGCGATTATCATTCCTATCCTATGTATATTGTATGCTTATTACTTTGAAAGTACAATACTATAAATAATAAATGATATTATTTGACTTATTTTCAAACTTTGAATAAATATTATCATTCCATTTATTATTGTGTAGATTTCTTTCCTAGTCAACATTAGGTTTTTGAGATTTACCTGTGTTGATATATGTAGCTAAAGTTCATTAAGCTTAAGTCCTGTACAAGGTTTCATCTCCTGAATTTGTTCATCCATTCTCCTATGAGTCATTTTGGTTATTTCCACATTTTTGCTATCACTAACTACGCTACGTGAGTGTATAGTGTCTATGTGCATGTAGATGAGAGTTTCTCTAAGGTACCTACCTATAATTGGAGTTGCTGAGGTACCATGTGCAGAGAAACTGTTCTTCAGAATGGGTGTGGCAATTCATAGTCATACCAGCAATTAGGCCCCACTATTCTACATCCTCACCAAAATTCAATAGCATCAGATTGTTTAACTGTTGCTAGTCTGATGTGGATAAAGTTGATTCTCAGATGGGTTCAAGAAAGAAAGTGTACTCATAGTTCAGTGTGTGGCTCGCCTGTAACCCGTAGTTACCAGGTCATAATAATTGAATACTAAATACTGATTTAACCAAAAATTGTAAGAGAACTCAAAGTATGGAAAGAGTAGCTGTGTGCATTTATGTGTGTGCATAGGGTAACAGTAGTTGTATGGTGATGGGGATAATACTCACTTAAAAAAGATTAAGTCTTATGCTTTTTAGTAGGAAGTTAATAATGTCTATAATTGAAAAATCAGGAAATTTTAATATAATCACATTATCTAGAACATGGAGGCCAATATCTGAAGGAAAAAAAAGAGCTAAAAGATAACAATGGTTGCTTCCTGGGATCAGGACCAGTGGTGGGGCAGGGTACGGCTATTCTTTTTTGGAATCCTTATGTTCTACTTAACTTTGTTTTCTCTCAATTCCATGTGTATTATGAGGCAGTGAGGCCCTCCATCAGCATAGTCCATAAAAGCCTAGGAGCTCCTGGACCTCCTCACTGCCAGCCACCCTCACCGAGAAAGTCAGAAGTAGCAGTTGCTGCACAAACACTTGAAACATCTTCCACTCCTTATTGCCATGGGAACCATGTTCACAGATTCCCGGGTCCCCATGAGTCGTGTGTGTGTGTGTGTGTGTCCTTGTCCCTGTGTGTTTTCAATGTCCAGCATCACCTAGTGCAGCCTGTGATGCCTGGAGAAGCGAGCTCAGCTTCTTATGACCTCCCTCTCTCTCCCTCTCTTCATCTCTCCTTCCTTTTTTTCTTCCTTCCCTCTATTTCTGCCTTATGTTAGAACAGACAAGAAAAGAGTAGCTAGGAACCGAGCTGAAACCCTGCTGGATGCCATCACTTGGAAGGAAGGTGATGAGCTGTGGGTCTGAGAAGCCTTAAGAAGAACAAACATGTTCCCCTTCCCTGGGGGAAGAGTCCTGTGCACAGAGAAGAGGCACCTTAGGTTTGCTGAGGAGGAGAGCGTTCTCCCCACCTTCTCCCTCCTTAATCTTTGTGTTTGATATAAATACATAACAGGTACGGGAGGGAGCTCAGGGGACGCTTTTATCTGAAATGTTTAGAAAGAGGCAAGAAAATGCTTTTAAAGCAAGAGATTTTCCAATGCCTTTATAATTTTGTTTTTGTCTTCTTTGCTTAGCTATGAAGCTTAACATAGATTTACCAACACAGGGGCTTTGTTCCTAATCACTTCCTCCTGCTCTTCATCTGCGTCTTTCTTTCATTCACTGACTCATTCATTCATCAGCAAATATCTATTGAACATTTACCATTTTCCAGCCACTGTTCCAGGCACCAGGGATCTCCTGGTGAATAAGAAAGACAAGGCCTTCACTCCTTGGTAGCTTCCCTTCCAATGAGGAAGACAGATGATGAACCATCAACAACTGAGTGAATGACGTGAGTGCTGTGAAGAGAGTGGGGGACAGCCTCCCCGTGCCAGGGATGTCTGAGCTGAGACCTGATTGATGGTGGGAGCCCTTGCTGCGAGGATCTGGCAGAGGGTTCCAGGTTTGAAGGTGATGAACAAGCGGAGAGAGACAGGGTGAGGGCAGAGAGCAGGCGGGATACAGATAATGAAGGGCAGTGTTGGCTGGGAAGCCAGTATGGATCTTATTCTGAGTGCAATGGAAAGACACCGGAGTCTTCTGGTTTGTTAATTTGTTTTGTTTTATTGTGGTGTGGGAGTGATATGATCAGATTTGCTTTTTTAAAAGTTCAAGCTGGTGGCTGTGTGAATAAAAGAGCCCTGTTAGGAGGCTGTACAGTGTTCTGTGGGAGGTGGATGGCTCTTGAGGCAAAGCAGTAACCACGGCAATGAAGGGACATGGGCAGTTTGGGGATATATTTTAGAGGTAGAGTCAACAGGACCTGCTGGTAGATGAGATGAAAGAGGAGAGAGGGAATCAAGAGTCTCTGGGTTTTTAGCTTGAACAAGCTCTTTGTTGAGAGAGAAAGATTAGAGAAGAATTGGCTTGGGATAGGGGGTTAGGGAAGGATAAAAACTCAGGAAGGTATGACATCCCAAGGGAGAGAGAAAAGAGATTTATGTGTTTCTGTAGAAGGGCAGTAAAGAGAAAAATGAGGAGTTAGGTGAGCCGTGGTGACTTTCGAAGGAAAGATATCAGTAGAACGATGAGTCAGAAGTCACATTTTCAAGAAGATGGCGAACACCAGGAAGGAGGGACAGAGTCAGTTTTCACTCACAGTGTGTCCCCAGTTCCAGTCACTGTGTGTGGCAAACAGCAGGTGCTCCTTAATCATTTGTGAAGTGAACAATGACAGAGCGGAAGGCAAAGAGGTATTGGAACTCAGTGAGGAACACTTTTAGTAAATTTGGGAATGAAAGCATTAAGAGAAAAAGAATGCTGAATGGCAGACATGTCGGATTTTATTTTGTGTGTGTGTTAAATTTAATGGATATGAGAGACTTGAATATTTGTAGTCACAGAAGAGATAACTCTAGAGAGGAGAGCTGAAGAAGCTGGCCCAAGAAGGAATAATTGATGACAAAAGTTCTTCGACAGGAGGAAGGAGACTAACATCTGTTATCTATCTATTATGTACCAAGAAGTGGGCTAGGCTTTATAGTTGTTATCTCAACATCACAATAGCCCTTGAGGTAGAGACAAAACACAGGATACTCAATTAAATTTTAATTTTAGATAACAAAATATTTATTTTAACATTATGGCCTCTTGTAGTAATTTTGATGTAAGTATTCCCCATGCAGTACTTACTTATATTTTTAAAAATATTTAATGTTTATACAAAATTCAAATTTAATTGGATCCCCTATATTTTCATCTGGAAACTCCACTTCGGGGTAAATAATATAATTGCTGTTTTACCTGAAGGAAACTGAACATCTGAGATATTCAATAACACTGCCCTCATTCACGAAGTTAAAAGTGAGAACATCAAGATTGAAACCCAGTCTTTTTGACTTCTGAACCCCACTTTTCTCACTTGTGATGTCATGGGAGATTGCAGTCCAGAGTCTCTGGCAGGGGCTAAGCTCAGTGAGAAGGCTCTTGTCCCAATTGTATGCGTGCCTGGTCTCCCTGTTAAACTCCCAGGGGTGAGGAACTTCTTGGGATCATTTTTGTGTCCATTAAAAGAGCCATTTACTACATGATTCTTGATGTACTTCGAGGTGGGACATTTTTGCTAACACCTCAAGATGAATGACAAACTTTTGAAAGTCACTTTCTGTTTAAATCTCCAACCACTGGGCTAATTTAAAGAGGGAGGCTGGCCAGACAGCACACACTGCACTGCTGAAATCAACCAGATATTTACCAAATTAATGCTTGGGAATGAAGAGGACAGCTTTATTTCTTTTGAGAAGGAATCTATTTTTTTATATAAAAATGAACTCAATATTAAAATTATCTGTGTGAATTATGCTTGTCCCTTTGGCAGGACGTGGGTGAGGTAAGCTTACCCTAACTCCTAAGAGGCGGTGTAGTCTATGATGCAAGAGCTCTGACTCTGCAGCCAGAGGGGCAGAACCTTGAGTTTCCTGTTCTCAAAAATTGGGATGATGATGATAATAATAATAATATAATCCCTACAGAGTAGGTTGGAGGACTAAATGAGATTGCACATGTAATAAACCCTTAACAGGATGGTAGCTACCATCTTTATCAACATTAGCGGTGCATAGGGGTAAATAATGGTAATACGGTAATAATGGTAAATAATGGTGGATCCACATTTTACAAGTTGGGAAGAAGATTGTGTGAGGATTTTGTTACTGTTCAACTTTGAGAGCTGTTTGTAACAAGAACCTCATGTGAATTTTTATGGGGGCATTGGTACCAGGCTGAAATAAATCTGGCTTAAATTCTGACCAGGTAAAATGTTCCTTATATATGTCACCAAACATAAGAAAAAAGTAGTTTCCTCTGAATACCATTTCTTTAGTTGCCCAGATTTATATGCCACTTAGTCATTTCTTTAAAGGAAAAAAGTCTACTACATGATGGAAACATTGGATTGAGGATATGCAGTTCTGTCCTGCAATCAGATAAAATTTCAGTTGATTTTGCCTTTCTCATGGCATTATTCCATGTTATATACTCTTACTCATCTAATCCAAAACATTGTTTATACCCGAAGCTTTTCTCTTTCATATTAGAAAGCTCAGTGAATTCTATATGAAATATTATCATATATATGGTCTCAACTGATTTCACTTTCATCAGATAGTGACCAAAATATGTACTAAGAAAAATTTTTGATCTAAGGAATTCATGGACATTTTCTCTCTTTTCTGTGGCAGCACCCCCTGCAGGGCCTCTCATGTTCAGACATTTATTCAATAAATATTTACTGAGCACTTTCTACATGCTGAGCACTACCTTAGGTGCTGGGGGACTCAGCAGACTACAAAATAAAGCCCTACGCTCATGGAACTTAGCTGGTGATCACGTTTTTGCTTACTTGTTCTACGTTTTGTGGATGAGACACAAGTTAGACTTTCACTCACTCCCTGGATCTTAAAAGTCTTTGTTCTAATTGCTTCTACACAGCCAAGTAAATCAAGAAGTTAAGGCAGGTTTGGGAGTAGAGAACAGTTTCATATCGCTCCCTGAATTAAAACCACAGAGTATTTAAAATTCAGGGGACTTAAGGAAGCATATCAATACTATGACCTTTGCTGCTGGAATGGATAGCTACTCTTTTTCAGTGTCGTTTTAATGTTTCATTTTCTCAGATCCTTGCACTGCACTGTAATCTTGCAAAGAATCACTGCGAAATATTCCCAGGCTTATTTAAACTCCTAAGATGGAATTTTCTGGGTTTGTGTTGCACACACACATAGAGCCACGAGTGGGCAACAGTTATGTCTATGTCAACAACAATCGATTGGGTTTGAGAGAAACTTGCTGAGCCTTTACACATCTTCCCTGTTGACTGGCCCTTAAGCCCTTCTGAGCCTCATTTAACTGCTGCCTTTGATGAAGTGATCAAATGAACCGAGTGTAGAAAAAATGGAACGATGAGTTACAAGAGGAGTTTGTGGGTTCGTATTTGTTTCATAGACACCCACCCATCCATTCATCTCCACCATTTCAGTCATCTATTGCTAACCAACAAACCATCCCAGAACTTAGTGGTGTAAAGCAACAATCGTTTTGTTATACTCATGGTTTCTGTGGGCAAAGAACTCAGAAAGGGCCCAAAGAAGAAAGTTCATTGGGGCACCACTGTGTGACTGAGCCTAGCTAGTGTGACTTGTATGGCCAGGACCAACCAGAGAAGCTGAGACTGTAGGATTCACTTCCAAGATGGCTTCTTTGCTCCCTCCCATGTTCAGCGGGCTAGGATGCTAAAGGACTGGCCCAGTTGGACTGCCAAGCAGAATGCGTATATGTGGCTCAAAGCTTCAAGAACAAATGCTCCCAGAGAACAAGGTGGATGCTGCAGCCTCAGAGGTCACACAGCCTCATCTCAGCTATACTGCACTGAAGCAGCCACAAGCTCACTGAGATTCCAGGTAAGGAGACAGAGACTCTGCCTCTCAAGGGAAGGTGCATCAAATAATTCACAGCTTTGTTAAAGCCTCCACAAACCATCATTTTAAATATCCTCATGTAATCTCAAGAATGAATAGATGTCAAAGGACAGATTGACCAATTATTTGCTACTTTTAACTCCATACTACACTTCATGAAAGCTGATGTAATTTAGTATTTTATTTTCAAGTTTATTTCCAACCTTTGTAAGAGCTCCTCTTCCTGTCTCCACACTTCCTTTAATTCTTTCTCATATGAATTTTCTTCGTCTAACGATGCGGTAGGCCACATATTTTTCATAGAATTCTTCCTCTTCTTGGGTGATAGAAATACTTTGGTCTTTTGTTGCACACCTCACTGTGGCTACAAGACCATTGCAACTTGATTCTTTGGAGCCAAGAAGGTGATGATGTCAGGAATTGAGGAATAGTAACTTTTAAGCAGCGTTTAATATCAAACAGACTATGGTAATTATTGTAAAACCACTTATTATTAAAACAATGTTATGTCAGTTTACACCAATGATCCCATCATCTGAATACAATTCAAATTACTTTATGCCCATTTCTGATCTTTAATTCCATATGCATTTAAAGCTATATATCATTTATGTATGTTTAATGTAGTAAATTGCATTTTTGTATGTATTTTTTAATATAGTAAAATGACAATGGCCTCTGCCAATGCTTAGTGTTCTTTGGTATTACTGGAATTCAGACATACTTAGTACATGTTAAGGTACTGAAAAATAAGGTGGCAATATTTTACTAGGAAGCATGGCCAAATGGCCTTATTTTGTGATAGGAGAGACAGAAATGATAGGACTCTTGTAAAACTTTTAAAAAACTGTTTTAGTCTGGTGTTGCTAGTTTCTTTATGATCTGCATTCCTTGGGGGAGCTTCTTTAGAGAACAGGGTTTTGTCCTACAGAGCTCTTCTGACTTTAATGTTAAAAAGTTAAT
Source organism: Gorilla gorilla gorilla (assembly GCF_029281585.2). Lineage (NCBI taxonomy): Eukaryota > Metazoa > Chordata > Mammalia > Primates > Hominidae > Gorilla > Gorilla gorilla. Next base: position 71,021,890 of record NC_073234.2, on the reverse strand, counting down.
TAATTTCTCCAAGATGGATCCTCAGTTTCCTTTTTTTGTGGATTCCTAGAAATACAGAGATTGCCAGAAATTTATTATTTACTGAATCTAAAAAGAAATACTGTTGGCTTTTTTGTTTTCAAATCATTATTAATATTTCCCAGCTATTAGGAGAGAATGTTGGGATCCCTTCTAAGCCAGACTCCAGCATATGTGGTAAATGAGAAATTACCTTGATGCATTTTCTAAACCCTTATTGAAAACTGCTTTGGTGTTGGAACTGAGCTCAACATTAAAATAGATTGTTATAATAAAATGCTTCTTGGCTTCTTTCAGAACTTTGCACTAAAAGCTTTTTCCAGGTGAATCACATGCCGAGGAAGAAAATTCCTTTTAATTTATGAATGGCAGTGGGTGGAGTCCCTAGCTGCTGATGTCCTTGGAGTTTGTCTAGTGTGGATTGGAAACTGGCATTGGCAATATTCGGTCCTCTGTGTGAATTTCAGTTAGTGAATGAGTTTTTTCTTTCTCAAAATAGAGCATCGGTTCTCCAAGGGTAGTCCATTGGAATCCTGGAGGTCTCCAAGATCCTTTCAATGGGTCCATAGTGTCAAAACTATTTTTATTGTAATATTAAGATGTTATTTTTTCACGGTGTTAACATATGCAGTGGTTGTGCAGAAGCAATGGTGGGTAAAACTGCCTTTTGCCCAAATCAAGGCACTGGCACTCATTGTATTTCTTCAGAGTCAGGTACTTGAAGTCTTGATGAAGCAGTAATAAGTATTGATTTTATTGAAACTTCACTTTTTGAGTAAATTCCTTCTTACAATTTTATGTAGTGAAGTGAGATGTGCACATAAACCACTTATGCTGCATACTAAAGCAAGACGGTTGTTGCAAACAAAAGCACTTGTTTGATGGCTTGGGTTGCAAACTACCTGCTTTCTTCAGCGAATACCCTTTTAACTTGAAAGAATGACTGGAAAACAAACTATGTTTGTTTTAGATATGGGGATTTCAGAGACTTCTCTTGAAAATGAATAAAGTTAGCCAGCACTTTAAGGAAAACAACTAATGGTATTTACTATCAGAGGTAAAAAAAATGTGCTTTTGAGTTGTGATGGTTAATACAGGTGTCAATTTGACTGGATTGAGGGATGCCTAGATGAAGCATCATGATTGGACATTTGAGAGTGTGTATGCAGAGGAGATTGGCATGTGAGTCAGTGCACTGAGAGGAAGACCTGTCATCAGTGCCGACTGGCACCTCCAAAGGGCTAGGAGCAGAAAAAGTAGGCAGAAAAAGTGGGATTCTCATGCTCTCTTTACTCTCTCTCTCCCTTCTAGAGGAGGACACTTTTTCTCCTTCTGCCTTTGGACATAAGACTTCAGGTTCTTTGGCTTTTGAACTCTGGGACTTACTCGAGCAGCCTCCTGGGGGCTCTAGGGCCTGAGTAGGGGCTGCACTGTTAACTTTCCTGGTGCTGAGGCTCCCGGACTTGGACTAAACCATACTACTAGCTTGAGCCATGCTACCAGCTTCTGTGCTTCTCCAGCTTGCAGATGGCCTATGAAGGGACTTTCCTTCTGTGATCCTGTGAGCAAATTCCCCCTAATAAATCCCCTTCCATGTATTCTACTGCTTCTGTATCTCTGGAGAACCCTGACTGATACACAACTGAAAATGAGAATTTGGAAAAATCTGCACCCAAACCGTGAACTTCCTAGTACTTAAAGTCTTTTCTGACAATATAAGTTAGATATTAATGAATACAATTTTTTGATGTCCTATAGGGAAATGGCTCATCATTTGGAAGATCTCAATAAACTAAGTGAATCAATAACTTAGAGATAATCAATGCATGATGTAAGAAAATCAGGCTTTAGAAAAGGATCCAATGTTTTAATGTAAACAGACACCAAAAGCTTATTTGATAAGGTTTTAGAGCCCAAATTGCAACTAATCTTCAAGCAACGATCATCTATCCATTTTTGGTGTAACATCAAAGAAAAATATCCACAATTATCTGAAAGAGCAAGAAAATACCCCTCCCATTTCCAACTACATATCTGTGTGAGGCTGGATTTTCTTCGTGTATCTCATCCAAGACAACAAATTACAATAGAATGAATGCAGAACAGATATGAGAATCTGGTTGTCATCAATTAAGCCAGACATTAAAGAAATTTGCAGAACAATGCTCATTGCTCTCTATATTTTTGGTTTGGTCTTGGAAACCATAATTTTTAAAATATAGATATTTGTGTTAATATGTAATGGTTGTATTATTATTTTTAATGAATTAAATATTTTTAAATTTCCTATTAAATCTCTGGTATGGTAAACATTGCTAGATATGACACAATTTAGAGGTTCTCAATAATTTTTGGGAGTATAAAGGAAACTGAGAGAAAAAGTTTTGGAACTTCTGGTGGTGCTAATCTGCTTTTCAATTGGAGGCACTGGGGCATATGTTGAAACAGAAAACTAACAACAGGTAGATACTTCCCCCCGGCATGCAAGTCAATTACTGTCATAAATGGTTCTTCAGATAAGATCCCAGGTCTTGAGCTCTTCCATCCACTTAGCAGTCACTGTATGGAATTCCCATGTGGTCAGAATTGAATTCTCAACTTCTGGCTCCTGTGGCAGTCTCTCAAACTTCTTTCATTTCTTCTGCAGAGTACAGCTAGGGCTCTTACGCCAAAGTGTGGAAGTTTACTTTGTAGTTCCTTTGCTTTGTACTTAATGCTGCTAAAGTCCATGTTTAGGTTTCTTTTTCTGTTCTCTCTTTCTTCCTTTCTTTTCTTTCTTTCTCTTCTTTTCATTTTTCCTTCATGTCTTTATTTTTATTTTTCTCTTCTTTATAAAAAATGAGGCTTTCAGAGTGGTTGTAGAGTTATAATAGAAGAAATACCTTTATATTGTAAGCATAAGGTTAATATATTAATATTTCTTTCCTGAGAACATCACTCTACACCTGACAGTAAACCCTGTGATCCCAAGTAACTTAGTGAAGTCTCCAACTCTGACAATTATAAGACATATATTTTGAACACTGACTGGTACTATTCTTTGTAGAATGCATGAGGACCAAATCCACAAAATACACATGCTTGAAAATAAATCACTAACAATTTGGAAGCCCATGTCCAACAGAGTGAAAATGAGATTGCACAAGTATAATTTAAAAATTACTTTACAATCCAGTAGCAAATTCATGGTCATAATTAGTATCATGATCACTATTGTGATCATCATCATAGCTACCATGGATAAAAGGGAATTTTCAACTCACAGCCATTCATGCATGGAAGACAGCAAAACTAAAAATCCTGTTGCATCCCGACTGGTTCTGACAAACTGAAGGTGAAAAAAAAAAAAAGCCATGAATTTTGAGTGATTTAAGATGCCATGCCGTTACTAATTCCATCCAAAAATTCTCCTGATTAATGAACATGGAGACCTGTTTTATCCAATCACATTCAGACTTATGAACTTGTCTCCTCCTTTTCAGGCCACTAGTATTCAATCTTTATTTAAAATAACACCATGAGCTCACACACACACACACACACACACACACACATACACACACACACCCTCCTCTGTTTTCTAGCACTTAATCAGGGTTTTGTCCCTCAGTGCAACTAGCCAATAAATGGCTTCATGGTGTGTTTTCCTTTCCCCGACAGGTTAATAAACTTGGATTGGGTCTCCTTTAATTTCAGTTTTCTTTGTTTTATTCTTTGATAGCTGCTCACTAACAGCAGGACTTGTTCTTAGTATTTTACATATAGTTTGAAATTTTAATTCTCACAAAAGCCTCTGATGTAGTCAGGTCACATGGTGGTGAAAATCGCGAATTCAAACCAGAGTGTTTGAGTTCTGATCTTGCTCCCCTACCTGCAACTGCATGATCTTCTGCAAATGTTTTCACATCTCTGTGCCTATATTTATGTGTAAAATGGCAACAATAATAGAACCAAATTCTTGGCTTATTGAACACAGCAAGGAAGACAACACATAAAGACAATTAGAATGGGCTGGGTGCGGTGGCTCGCGCCTGTAATCCCAGCACTTCGGGAGGCTGAGGCGGGTGGATCACAAGGTCAGGAGATCGAGACCATCCTGGCTAACATGGTGAAACCCCGTCTCTACTAAAAATACAAAAAAATTAGCCAGGCTTGGTGGCTGTAAACCCAGCCACTCGGGAGGCTGAGTCAGGAGAATCGCGTGAACCCAGGAGGCGGACGTTGCAGTGAGCCAAGATCACACCACTGCACTCCAGCCTAGGCGACACAGTGAGACTCCATCTTAAAGAAAATAAAAATGAAAAAATTATTACAGTGGTGCCTAGCACATAGTAAAGCATTCAATACTAACTATTATGAACGCCATTTACAGATGAAAAATCTGAGACTCCCAGCAATTGAGGAATTTGTTTAAGGTCATAGCTAGTAAATGGTAGATCTTGGGTTTCTTCCAAGATTTATTTTATGGCAAAGCCTGTGCTAAAAAAAATTCTTGTTTATAACCACTTTCTACAATGTTTCCTTTTGCTTTGTTGTATTATTTTTTAAGTGGTGTAGTCTTGCCTTTTCTTGTTTATGTTATTTCAGTCCTTTTTAATAATCTAGATGACAATATAATTCCTGTATTAACACATCATTCTTCACCAAAGGGTTCAATTATTTAAGTGACAAATACCACCCTCCTTACACATTGTTTGTGTCTTGAAGAAATTTTTTTCTAATGAACATTCTTATTTTTCTGAAACTAAAATTTCACCTCTTTCAAAATATTCCTTTTGATGTATGTAGTTTCTACTGATAAGCATCTATTATTAATAAATAAGCAGTTATGTTGAAAGCCAAAAAATGAACATCACTATAATTTCTGATCTTAAGGTAGATGAACTTTGTAATCAGTTAGGAAGATATGTTTCTTGTGATAAGACTTTACAAATTTTTAGGATTTTTTTACATCTACACAAACCATGGTCATTATTTTTGAAAATGTATTATTATTATTATTTGAGACAGAGTCTTCCTCTGTCACCCAGGCTGGTATGCAGTGGTGCAATCATAGCTCACTGTACCCTCGATCATCTGGGCTCATGTTATCCTCTCACCTCAGCCTCCAATGTAACTGGCACTACAGGAATACACAAACATGCCCTGCTAATTTTTTTATTTTTTGTAGAGATGGGGTTTCACTATGTTGCCCAGGCTGGTCTTGAACTCCTAGCCTTGAGAGATTCTCCCACCTCAGCCTCCCAAAGTGCTGGGATTACAGGCATCAGCCACCATGCCTGACCTATCATTATTTAAACATAAGTTTAACAATATCAATTTTGAAATCATGCTAAGAAGCAATTTCCATGAGGAGACTGACATTAGAGATTCCTTCTTAAAGATCTAATCTCCGAATGCACTGGCGAAGTGTTTAAAGGGAATATAAGTATGGATTTTTAAGGAATGGAAGCAATTATTATATCAACGACACATACACAATACATATACCACACATACACACATACCTCCTGTCTTAGTCAGATTAAGGAAAGAATTAATGTGTATATCTTATATTAAGAGCTACATGTACACTTTTTACCCAATGAACAACTAATATATTTCAATTATTGATTGGTAAATTGTTTGGTTTCTGACTGTTATGTCAGTATCACAGATTTTTATTTTTATACTTTGCGTTTTACTTCCATAAGAAATTTTTCTTCATGACTGATTATAAAAGGAATTATGAGCTATATGGCAATTACAATAGAGAAAACATTTTCATTGAAAAAAGTTGTTTACTTAACTGGACAACAGTAATTTTGGGTTTTAGTAAAGTTAATGAGATATTAGGTATTTTACACAATTAAAATTGTTTCTGTCCAATGATATTTCATAAATCATGTGATTTATAGCTCTAGATCACAGGCAAACACACTGGGAAACTGAGGCTTTATTTAAACAAAAGATGCAGGTGGGATCAAGCTTGATGGCTAAAATAATAGAATGTCTTCAAATTTAAACATATACCAATGTTCCTCATTTCTCTTTTTATAAATCTGAACATTGTCAAGCCATGGATTTGCTTTGCTCTTTTGTTGAAAGCTAGGACATAGAGAATATAGTCCCAAGTTGTGCTAGAGGCAAAGAAAGAGAGGAAACACAGGGTGGAGAAAAGAGCTGTGCCATGAGGTCAGGAAACCTGGGTTCCATTCGGTTCCACCCTGATCCTGACTTGCTATGTGACTTTAGCCGAGTTATTTTACATTACTTGATCTCCATTTTTTTGCCTATAAAATGCGAGTGGATCAATGTCATTGAATACTTTTGAAAATCTATTGTATTCCCAAAATTCTGTACAGCTGAACTGCCATTTTTTTTTCTTTTTTACACACTCTTGTTTGAATGGCATGTTCATTGAATATGTATAATGCTATAGTTTAAATGTTTGTCCCCTTCAAAACTCATGTTGAAACTTAGCTGCCATTCTAACAGTATAAAGTATAACCTTTAAGAGGTGTTTAGGTCATGAGAGCTCTGCCCTCATGAATGGACTAACGCTGTTATTATAAGAATGGGTTCTTTATCACAATAGTGAGCTCATCCTCTCTTGCTTTCTCTTGCTCTCTCTTTACCCTTCTATCATTTGATGGCTTCTGCCCTATTATGATGTGGCAAAAAGGTCTTTGCCAGATGCTGTCACCTTCATGTTGGACTTCTCAGCCTCCATAGCTGTGAGCTAATAAAATTTTTTCATTATAAATTACCCAATCACTGTTATAGCAGCACAAAAAGGTTGAAGACATACACACACACACACACACACACACACACACAGATAAGTGTACACACATATATTTGTTTGTACTATGAGCTGAAAGGGCCTAGAAACAGTAACACCCTAAATCAATGAGCACATTGGTGCCCAGATCTCAGTTTCCAGTGCCATTCTCCAATAAAAGGAACCAGAACTTCTTAGAGAAGTGACTAATTTTAGGACTGATGCAGGAAATATGCAATATCCATCTAGAGCATCTTCTATTACCAAAAAGAAAGAAAATGCTCAAAAACAATTATAGGAACATTCCAAAGGGATACAGGACCAATATGAAAGGCCTCCTAATAGCCAATGCTAAAAAAATCTGAGCAATTAGTAGTATGCCATTGAATTATAGCATGAAATATAAAATAATTATGGTTGGCTCCATACTGATATAAATAAATGTTTGAATAAATAAATAAATGGAGAAAGAAAGAAAAATATTCCATAGAGAAGAATTTCAATCAATTTCTGTAGTTAATGACTGAACACATACACAATTGTATACATACATACATACATAAGTAAATAAGTAGGAAATAATAGAATATCTCCAGTGCAGAAAAATTCTAAATAGTTTACATAGATACTCCCTTTTCAGGAAGTATCCACCACCTCTCTACCATTTAAGCATGGGCTATGCATAGTGATTTTCTTCAGTATGGAGTAAGGTAAAGGGAAGAGTAACTTGATTATTTATTGTGGAGAAACTTGACAAATACTACCCTAGTCAGATGACTAAGATGAGAATCAACAGTGATAAGCATATTGATTGCATGTACCCTTCATGTAATACAATAAAAATGGCACTTTACCTCTGTGATCTTTCTCCCCCCAAAACCGTAAATCTAGTCTACTACTGAGAAAAATATCAGACAACTCCCAGTTGAGGGACATTGCACATAATAGCTGACCTGCACCCTTCAAAACAGTCAAGGTCATCAGAAATAAGGAAAGACTAATGAATTATCACAGTCTAGAGAAGCCTAAGAAGGCAGGACAACTCAATGCAATGTGGTATCCTGAATGGTATTCGAAGGAGAAAAATGACATGGTGCAGAAAAGGGAAATCTGAATAAAGTATGAACTTTAATAATAATGTGTCAATATTGATTTATTAGTTGTGACAGATGCACCAAACTAATATAATATATTAGCAATAGAAGAAACCAAGTGTGGACTACGTGGGAAATCTTCTTACTCTCTTTGCAACTTTTTGTAAATCAAAATATTTTCTAACATAAACATGTATTTTAAACTATCCAGAAAAACAAAAGATCAAGAATAATGAAGGCAATCTTCAAAAAGAAAAACAAAAATGAAAGGATTTATGCTACCTGGCTTCGGCATTTATCATAAAGCTACTATACCTAAAACAGTATAATATTGGCAAAAGGACAAACAGATCAATTAGATAGAATGAGGAGTCTACAAAGAGGCCCAACTTATATAGTCAAGTGATTTTCAACAAGAGCACCAAAGCAGCCTAATGGGGAAAGGAAAATCTCTTCAACAAATATGCTGGAATACTGGATTGAAAACAAACAAACAAACAAACTCTGCCCCTACCTCACATCATACACAAAAAAGTCAATTCAAATTGAACAATATTTCTAAAGGTAATAACCTAAAAAATATAGCTAATGAACAAAAACTTAGAAAAATATATCTTTGCAAATTTGTGTCAGGCAAATATTTCTTAGAAAACCCATAGTTGAATCATAAAATAAAAACCGATAAATAAGACTTCCTCAGAATTTAAAACTTTGGCTCTTTGAAATATGCCACCAAATAAATAGACAAGTCATAGATTTTGAGAAATTATGGGCAACACATATATAGGAAAAAGGACTTGTTAACATGTGTGGAGAACTCCTGCAACTCCATGATAAAAAAGACAAAAACCCAATTTAAAAAATGGGCAAAAGACTAGAACATACACTATACAAAAAATATAATAAATGGCCAATAAACACATAAGATGCTAAATATCATTAGTCATTAGGGGAACTGAAATTAACACCATAATGATAAACCATTATATAAACACCAAACTGGCTAAAATTTAAAAGATTGACAATTACAAATGTCAAGAGAATTTGAATTTAGTGGAATTTTTGTACATATAAAATGGCACAACCAGTTTGTAAAACCATTTGTCAGTTACTTTAAAAGTTAGACATGCGCCTACCCTATGACTCAACATTTTCCCACTTAGGTAATTTATCCAAGATAACAGAAAACATGTCTATATAATTTTTGTAAATGAATGATTATGGTAGCTTTATTTATCATAGCCCCAAACTGGAAACAACAAACATGTCTATAACCTTGTATATTCATACATGAAATACTGTTCACTCATAAAAAGGAGCAAACTACTGCTAAAACAGAATGGGTAAATCTCAAAAATTTTCTGCCAAGGGAAAGAAGTCAAGAACAAAAAAGTTCATACCATGCACTCCCATTTATATGAAATTCTACAAGAGATGAAAACTAATCTATTGCAATAAAAATTACATCATTGGCTGCTTCTTGGGAGGTGCTATCTGAATAGATGAGAGCGGAGTGATGGAAATGTTCTGTGTCTTAATACACATTTATCAAAACTGATTGAATGGTACACTTAGATACACATTTCTTGTATGTAAATTATACCTCAATTCTTAAAAGACCCCAGGGATATTTAGGGATGCTGTACACAATTAGTAATAATAAATAATAGATAAAATTTATTGAGTAATTATAATGTTCAAATATTGTTCTAAGTGTTTTTCTCATATTAACTCACTTAATCCTCACACTCACTCTTTGGAGTTGAGACTATGAGTAAATTATGAAACTGAAAAATCAAACCTGGCTCCAGAGACCTCGCCTCTAATCAGTTTGTTGTATAGCCCTATGCAGAGAAATGTGCAAACATCAGAATCTTCATCTAAAATGGTACCTCCTTGTAGAACATTAAGGGCTCGTCCCCATTTGAGAGTGTCTAGCCTTCTGAGTAGCCTTCTTTTCTACTGTCATGGGTTTTACTTCTGCTTACCAAATTCAGGCACTTAATTCTGGAATATAATGGGACCACAGTTGTGATATAATTGGTGATTTATTATTCATCATTTTTAATTGCTTCGGATAAATGAATGTTTGTGACAGGAGCCAAATATTGAGTTCAAACAAACCGATCTACCACCTTATGTTCTCTGTTTACACAGAATTGAAATAATCTCAGAATTGAAATAAACTGGGGGTCCCAGGTGAAAAATGATAATGAAAAATTGAAATCATAAAAAGTTGCTAGTTGTAGTTCAACACAAATAGCATGGGGAATGAGGTATATTTTGAAAGATTAATTCATCAGGTAATTCTATAATGTGTTCCATGATACAGGTTTTTTCAGTTGAATATTTACAGTCAGCAAGGAAGCTCGTGTTTCTCCTGCCCACTGGTGCAGGTCACCCATTGGGTTACTGAGGCAATCCAAAGGAAAAGCGTGACAAAAATGAGTGAAAGCTGGAAGGACTAATATCCTGGGAAGGGGTCCAGAGTTCGTTCGTACGAAAAATACTCTGCATCTCCTAAAACCCAGGGGAAAATTCAGATCGGGCCACTCTTCAGCTCAGCATCGGTGTGTGGCTTTAAAGAGAGGCTGAGCTGGTATTTGAGAAGAATCAAATCATCCCCTTAGGAATCGCACTTCCTCTCTCCTGAAATACAGAAGTCACGTGGAAGAGTAAAAAGATAGAGTGAGACTCCATCTCAAAAAAAAAGACAAAATGTCATCCTGTTACAGAATGAATCCTGGTTTTAGCAGCTAGCTTTTGGCTGCTCTGTGAGGCAACACGTTTTTCAACATACACAGTAACGCTTATGCACTTAAGCAGAATAAAAGAACAGCAGGTCTTCATGGTATAAAAAAGGCACGAAGACTGGAGCCTGGCTCTCAAAAGAAAGTTGAAAAGGAAATCTATTTTCCCTGGTTAAGTGCTAAATATATGTCATCAAATAAAAATAAATGAGCATCTTCAAGGACCTCAATGTTCTGAGGAAATGGCAATATAAAAGAAAATGCCTGGATTTGTCAAAGAAAAAAAAGGCGGTGAGGGAGGACATTCCCCAAGACAAACAATGGAGCAAGCAGAGATATATTGAAATAAGTAAAAAAAAAAAAAAAAAAAAAAAAAAAAAAATCAGGAGGTGTTGAAGACAGAGCAATTACTTTTGGCACCAAAGCAGGGGAGTGCGAATAAGGAGTGAGGGGTCAGCTAGAAAAGTAGCTCATAAGCAGTTCAGCTAATGTGAATATATAATTCTACTATGTAGAACTAGTAATTAGCATTTTATTTTCTTTGTGTGACCTTTGTGGATTTGTTACCAAGCAGCATATAATTTATATTGATATTTATCTGACTTTATTCCAACAGATAAGAATAAGAAACATTACCATATCTTTTTAACAGATTTGGTTGCACAAGGAACAGGTATTTTTGAACAGTTACATGGACTTAAATCTTTTCCTAGATTTTTGTTGCTGCGGTTTCAAGAATTTAATGCTATTTCCTATTCTTTTGTTATTTTCTTATTTTAAAAAATCCTCTTGGCCAGGTGTGGTGGCTCATGCCTCTAAACCTAGCACTTTGGTAGGCCGAGGCAGGAGGATTACTTGAGGCCAGGAATTCAAGACCAGCCTGGCCAACATGGTGAAACCTCATCTCTACTCAAAATACAAAAAAATTAGCGTGGCATGATAGCACATGCCTGTAGTCCCAGCTACTTGGGAGGTTGAGGCAGGAGGATCACTTAAGCCTGGGAGTTCAAGGATGCATTGAGCCAAGATCACACCACTGCACTCCAGCCTGGGTAACAAAGTGAGATCCTGTCTCAAAAAAAAAAAAAAAAAAAAAAAAAAAAAAAATTCCTTTCATTAGACTGTTAGGCTATTATCTGACCCCTTTCAGTCTTTATTGAATTAAATGCTCTCTTAGTGCAAACTTGGAGGTTAATCACAGAATACTATAGAAAGTAGGTTGCTATTAGTTTCTCTGCATTCTTTCTTCCTTTCTCCAAGTGCCAATTCTGATATTCCTCAAGGACATGTAAAATCTACTCTTTCATTTATTACTAACAGAGATGGGCCTTAAGATCTAGAAATATCCCAGAACTTTTTTCTTTCATCAGTATCTCTCTGTCTTGCTTCCAGATGTTTTTAGAAAGTAGATGTGGATGTAAATGCTACTCTACCAAGAATAAAGCTGGAAATTAAAAGGAAATCATATTAATAATAAGAAAATGGAAAGTTAATTTATTTAGAAATAATGCTAAATCAAATCTGATTATGATCCTGCTCTTTTTAATCCCCCAAGTGAGTAGTGAAGTATTTACTTAACCTTGCCCAAAGACAGGTCTGGCCTCTGCCCTCAGCTGTTGAGGTAATCTCTAAACTCTTGGAATATCATGCCTGATAACAGTGTTTTTGTTTATTAGGGGCTTGGGCCCAGCCAGATAGTTTAACGGTGTGATTTATGGTGAGGGATTTGGGGCCCATGGTACCAGCTTGACCTCTGGAGGGGCTGGAGACTTGGGTTAGCCACATGGAAAGCCAACTATGTCTATGTGATGAGCCCCAACAAAACTCTGGACACCAAGACTCAGGTCAGCTTCCTTGGTTGGCAGTACTCCGTGTGTATCATAACAAATATTACCCGAAAAGTCAGCACTGTCCATAACTCCACTGGGAAGTGTGTGTGTGGATGTTTCTTGAACTCTGCCCTATGCACCTCTTCCCTAGGCTGATTTTAAGCTGTATCTTTTCACTGTAATAAGCTGCAACCAAGATTAACTGTTTTCTGTGGGTTCTGTGAATCCTTCTAGAGAATTATTAAAACTGAAGGTGATCTTGGGAACCCTAACTTAAAGTTGGTATCAGAAGTGAGAGTGGTCTTGAATGTCCCAGAATACACAGTAAACCTATTCATATTTTATCTTTAACATGTTGGAGCCTAAGAACCACTGTTATTACTACTGGCTCTTATAAATATGTGAAATGTATTCTAATTTGAACAGTTAGAGAAAGAGCAGGTAAAAATCTGTGTTCGCCACAAAAAATAATTAAATTACCTTGGTATGGATATCCATCATGCTTTGCTGCAGATGACAATGTTGTCATGATCCTCTGTTGATATTTCTCAGAGGTGGTCTAAGTGTAGAATCTCTGCTTGCTTGTGATGAATCTGAATAATTTTTCTAAAGCATGAGTCAAAGATGGGACGTAGACTCTTTTGGTCTCTTGGCATGAGTATTATTTGATGAAAATTTCAGACCGATGTAAAAAGATGGCTTTGCATGGTACTGGGGATCAGAACATTAACTGACACATACTACTGATAAGACATTTAGCTTAACCCATCTGCCTTCTAAGAAATGTGACTATTTTCCATAAAATATCCTTTTTTTCCTAAAAACCAGCTAGGATATTTGTGTAGTTCTTAGGCAGAGGGTGGAAGTTATACTCTTTGCAATAACTTGATCTGATGGAAAAGCTGAAAAACCCAAATTTCTGTGTCTATTTTTAAGATCCCAAGTTTCCAGGGAAAATATTGTGGGTGTCTTTCAATTTACTCAATAAAAAAGTAGACTTACAATGAAATAAATATAGCTCTTGTTGCTGCTGCACCCTTCTATAAGGCCTGCAGGCACTGGTTTTAGGAATCCTCTCTTGTATGGCTTATTGCCCACCCTCTTCCTACTCCCTTCAGTAATATGTTCTGTATGTTATCAGTAGGCTTTTGCCCACTCACCTGGCAGCACTTCTAATGTATCACTGAATAAGAAAGTTTAATGCAAAGATGAATTCATTTATCCCTTCAGAATAGCACCTATTCTGCCTGGAACCTGGGTCTAAAATGTCAAATGTCAATTCCAATCATACAGGGATTTTCTCTCTCAGTCTCCCTCTTTTAGGAACCTAAAATTGTGAGTGATTAACATAGTTTCTGGAATATAATAGACAACAAAAATTGTTATTGAATGAGTGAACAGAGACAAAGAGTCTGGATTAGAATCACAATAAGAAGGAAAAAGTGGCCAAGTGCGGTGGCTCATGTCTGTAATCCCAGCACTTTGGGAGGCCAAGGCGGGTGTGTCATTTGTGCTTAGGAGTTTGAGACTGCCTGGTCAACATAGCAAAACCCTGTCTGTACAAAAAGTGCAAAAAATTATCATGGTGGGGCGTACCTGTAGTCTCACCTACTTGGGAGGCTGAGGTGGGAGGATTGCTTGAACCCAGGAGGCAGAGGTTGCAGTTAGCTGAGATTGCACCACTGCACTCTGGCCTGGGTAAAACCCTGTCTCAAAAAAAAAAAGGAGGAAAAAGTACTCAAATTAGGTTATTGGAGGGGTCTATTTACAGATGAACTGTTCACGCACATGAATTGGAAGGGGTCATAGATGTAACCCAAAGGATACTGCGGTAACCTCATGCATAGAGGAGCTATTTTCTGTCCTAGGTACAAAGGGAAAAGGTGAGGGAATGGTTACCGCAAGCTGGAAGAAATTTTTGTTGAGAATATTGCTTTGGGAGAGACAATGAAGAATCCAGATAGCTGAGGTCCCTTTCAGGGAATGAGCAGAGAAATAAATGCAAATGCCTTGGCATCACATCCCTCTCTTGCTCTAATTTACTCTTAAGATTCCCACTTGGAATCTAACCAAATTCATGAGAACCCGTGGTGAACACCAGAATGGCCAGTCTCTGGGGAAGGGTGCAGAGTAACCTAGAGGAGAAAAGGAGAGATATCTAGGAGGGAGTTTCCAGTGTGAACAGGGAGGTGGGGCATACATAGGCACTTCCATATGCAGCTTAATTAGAGCTATTCTGGGGGCAAGGACAGGGTGCTCCTGGATTCAGCAGACAAGATACCTGCATCATCAGGGTCCAGTCAGAGAACAGACACTACACATTATTTTGAATAGACACAGGTTAATGTAAAGAATTCTTAACCAATAACAGGCAGGTAGCTAGCTATAAAGTGTTAAGAGAACTCTAAAGAATACAGAAATCACAGACATGGTGGCAAATAGACAGCAGTTTCTACCCCTAGGCTGAAGCAGAGCACCCAAGTCAGGAACGAATGTGGAAGAAAGCCCTCCATCCAAGGCTGAGATTCACACCTCATTGGAGAAGTAAGGCTATAGGGCCACCGATGGCAGAGGAGTTCACTGAAGCACGTGTGGCTGGCTGAGGCTGGAAAACAGGAAAGCACCCATGGAGGTGCTGACAAAACATGCCAGGAATCCACTCATTGGGTGCTGATATAAAAGCTCCAGAATGAGCTTGGCTAAGTATCTTGCTTATGGTCTAAGTGCAACAGGAGCAAGAAGAAAGGCAAGCACAGGGAAGCATAAAAAGATGCCCCTTCCTCCTGCAATCTCCCTCCAGTGTCCTCCATTGACAAAGACGAACATCATGCCAGGTGGCAAAAAATATTTACAGGGCCAAGATACAAAAATCACAGGGTGATGAAGAGCACACTTCAAGTTGAGAAGCATCACATTGATAACTGACACACTATCTAACACAAGAGTAAATGGGTTTATGGAATTAAATGAGGAATTCCTAAATTTTGGATGAGTTGGAGTTTTCTAGGTGGATAATTTGAAGAGGGACATTTATGCCGCATGTAAAAACGAGTTGTAGAGTTGCGAGAACATTACATTGAAGGGATTATAAATAATTCTGAAAGATTGTAGTTATCTATGACCATTAGAAGCCCCAAGTATGAGCCCCACCATGTGCAATTATAAATGACATTTTACTGTTACCTAGCTAGCAATTTCTTAAAAAAGGAAAAGAAATAAAAGACATTAAGAGTGGAAAAATCTTATTTTTCAAAACAACACAATACCTACCTGAAAGTGGAAATTAAAATAGCTTTTTCTAGACTTATCCAATTATAAAGTTATGGATAGATTCATTTCATTGAGGTCTCTCATTTTGTGAGGTGGGATGGGGAAGGATGGGGCAGGATGGGGCTTGCATTCCTGGTGTTTCAAATGTGTGCTTAGTGGGCTTAATAGGTGATCCAGAACTGTCTGCGTGGGAGAAGATGAGACTGCAGAGATTGATAGGAGCTAGGAAGTTTCTGTTGTTTTCTGGAGACACTATATCATGCCCTAAAAGCATTGCAAAATCTATACCCCCGAGGACAGGTATATATATATATATATATATATATCTGTTGAAATTAACTTTCAACAGATAAGTAGTTCTTATAAATTCTAACAAAATATATTAAAAGATAAAAGCTTCACCATTATTTTTAACAGGTTTTCATGAGCTCTAATATTTCAGAGTGCTGACTCTTAAATTAACAGCATGGCAAAGAGGAGGTGGAGCAAGATGGCCAAATAGAAGCTTCCACTAATCATCCTCCCCATAGGAACATCAAATGTCACAACTATTTACACAAAAATGCACCTTCCTAGGAAGCAAAAATCCAGGTGAGGTGATCACAGTACCTGGTTTTAACTTCATATTACTGAAAGAGGCACTGAAGAGTATAGAAAAGACAGTCTTGAATCACTGACACCACCCCTCCCCCATCCCCTGACAGTGGCTGCATGGTGCGGAGAGAGAATCTGCATGCTTCGTGGAGGGAGAGCACAGTAACTATAGGACTTTGCATTGGAGCTCAGTGCTACCCTGTCACAGGGGAAAGTAAAACTGGACTCAATTCAGCCAATGCCCACTGAGGGTGCATTTAAGCCAGCCTTAGCCAGATGGAATCACCCATTCCAGCATTCAGAACTTGAGGGTCTACAAGCCTCACCACTCTAAGCTGAAGTACTCTGGGTTCCTAAATAAACTTGAAAGACAGTCTAGTCTAGGCCACAAGGACTTCAAGTCTTAGGCAAATCCTAGTGCTGTGCTGGGCTTGCAGCCAGTGGACTTAGAGGACACATGACCTAGTGAAACACCAGTGGGGCAGTCAAGGGAGTGCTTGTGCCACTCCCCCCTCCAACCTCAGGGAGCACAGCTCACAGCAATGAAAGTGACTCACTGCATCTGCTTGAGAAGAGGAGAAGGAAGAGTAAAGAGGACTTAGTCTTGCATCTTAGATACCAACTCAGCTACAGGATGATAGGGACCTGTCAGAGTCATGAGGCCCCCAGTTCAGGCACTACCTCCCAGACATTTCTAGACAAACACTGGGCCAGAAAGGAAACCAGTGCCTTGAATGGAAGGACCCAGTCCTAGCAGAATTCATCATCTGCTGACAAAAGAGCCCGGGGGCTCTAAATAATTCGCAGTGATGCCCAGGTAGTATACTATAGGCTTTGCATAAGACTCTAAGACATGCTGGCTTCAGGTGTGACCCAACACATTTCCAGCTGTGGTGGCTACGGTGAGAGACTTATTCTGTTGAGAAAACAGGGAAAGTAAAAAGGACTTTATCCCACACCTTAGGTGTCAGGTTGGCCACAGTAGGGTACAGCAACAAGCAGGATCTTGGGTCCCTGATTACAGGCTTTGGGCCTCGGATGTTATTTCTGGACATGCCTTGGGCCAGAGGGGAGCCCAATGTCTTGAAAGGTTAGTCCCAGATCTGGCAGCATTCACCACCAGCTGACTAATGAGCCCTTGGGCCTTAAGTGAACATCAGCAGTAGCTGGGCAGTACTCCCAGTGGCTCTTTGTTAGTGGTGGCCTGTGGCAAGAGGCTCCTTTGCCTGTGGAAAGGGAAGGGAAGAGTGGGAAGACCTTTGTCTTGTGGTTTGAGTGCCAGCTTAGCAGAAGTAGAATAGATAACCAGGTAGATTTCTAAGATTTTTACTCCAGTCCTTGGCTTCTAGATGGCATCTCTGGACTTACCTGGGGCCCTGAGGAACTTACTGGTCTGAAGTGAAGTACACAAGCCTGGCTGGAATCACCATCTGTTGATTGTAGAGCCCTGGGGCCTTGATCAAACATAAGTGGTAGCCAGGCAGTGGTTACTGTAGGCCTTGGGTGAGACTCAGTGCTATGCTGGTTTTGGGTCTGACCGAGAACAGTCCCAGTTGTGGTGACCACAGGGGAGCTTGTGTCACCTCTCCTCCAGCTCTAGGTGGCTCAGTACAAAGAGAGAGAGAGAGACTCCATTTGTTTGGGAGAAAGTAAGGGAAGAGAACAAAAGTCTCTGCCTGGTAATACAGAGAATTCTTCTGGCTCTTATCCAAGTCCACCAAGGCCACACCTCTAGAAGTCTGCAAGAAGCACGGCAACACTAGACTTGGGATACCTCCTAATGCAGATATAGCTGAGATCACAGCACCGAAATCCATTTGAATATCTGAAAAGCCTTCCCAAGAAGGATGAGTACAAAGAAGCCCAGATTGCAAAGACTATAATAAATACATAACTCTTTAATGCCCAGACACTGACACATATCCACAAACATCAACATGACCAAAGAAAACACAGCCTTACCAAATGAATTCAATAAGGCACCAGAGACAAATCCTGGAGAAACAGAGACATGTGACCTCTCAGACAATTCGAAATAGCTGTTTTGAGGAAACTCAAAGAAATTCAAGATAACACAGAAAAGGAATTCAGAATCCTATCAGATAATTTTAACAAAGAGATTGAAATAATAAAAAAGAATAAAGCAGAAATTATGGAGTGGAAAAATGCAATTGACATACTGAAGAATGCATCAGAGTCTCTTAATGGCAGAATTGATCAAGCAGAAGAAAGAATTGGTGAGCTCGACGGCAGGCTATTTGAAAATACGGTTAGAGGAGATAAAAGAAAAAGGAATAAAAAGGAATGATGCACACCTACAAGATGTAAAAAATAGCCTCAAGGGAGGCAAGGGAGGCAAATCCAAGAGTTATTGACCTTAAAGAAGAGGTAGAGAAAGAGATAAGGGTAGACAGTTTATTCAAAGAGATAATAACAGAGAACTTCCCAAACCCAGTACAAGAAGGCTATAGAACACCAAGCAGATTTAACCCAAAGAAGACTACCTCTAGGCATTCAATAATCAAACTCCCAAAGATCAAGGATAAAGAAAGGATTCCAAAAGCAGGAAGAGAAAATAAACAAATAACATAAATAACATACAATGGAGCTTCAACACATCTGGCAGCAAATTTTTTAGTGAAAACCTTGCAGGCCAGAAGAGAGTGGCATTGAATATTTAAAGTGCTGAAGATAAAACACTTTTACTCTAGAATACCATATCCAGTGAAAATATCCTTCAAACATAAAGGAGAAATAAAGACTTTCCCAGACAAAGAAAAGCTGAGGGATTTCCTCAACACCAATCCTGACTTACAAAAAATATTAAAGGGAGTTTGTCAATCTGAAAGAAAAGGACATTAGTAAGCAACAAGAAATCACCTGAAGATTCAAAACTCACTGATAATAGTAAGTACACAGAAAAACACAGAATATTATAACACTGTAATTGTTGTGTATAAGCTACTATTAAGTAGAAAGACTAAATGATGAACCAATAAAAATAATAACTACGACAACTTTTCAAGACGTAATAAAATAACATATAAATATAACCATGCACAGTGGCTCACACCTGTAATCCCAGCATTTTGAGAGGCTGAGACAGGAGAATTGCTTGAGTTCAGGAGTTGGAGACCAGCATGGGCAACATAGTGAAACCTCATCAAAAAAAAAAAGTAAAAAATTAAAAGCAAAATTTCAAATATATGAAAAGAAACAACAATAAGTTAAAAAGCAGAGAATGAAGTTAAAGTGAAGCATTTTGTTTTCTTTTTGCTTGTCTGTTTATGAAATCAGTGTTAACTTGTCATCAGTTTAAAATAATCAGTTATAAGAGAGTATTTGCAAGCCTCATGGTAACCTCAAATCAAAAAACAACAGATAAAAAATAATAAAAAGGAAGAAATTAAAACATACCACCATAGAAAATTACCTTCACTAAAAGGAAGACAGGAAGGAAGGAAAGGAGGAAGAAAAGATTACACACACACACACACATAAAAAAAAAACAGAAAACAAATAGCATAATGAATGACAAGAGTAGGTCCTTACTTATCAATAATAACATTGGATGTAAATGGACTAAACTTTTCAATAAAATACATAAAGTGGCTGAATGGATTTTAAAAAAAGACCCAACAATATGTTGCCTACAAGAAACACACTTCACCTGTAAAGATACACATAGACTGAAAATAATGAGATGGAAAAAGGTATTTCATGCCAATTAAACCAAAAAAAGAGTAGGAGTAGCTATATCTATATAAGACAAAATAGATTTCAAGGCAAAAACTACATGAAGAGGCAAAGAAAGTCACTATATAATGATAAAGGGGTCAACTCAGCAAGAGGATATAACAATTGTAAACACATATGCACCCAACTGGAGCATCCAGATATATAAAGCAGATATTGGTTGAGCTAAAGAGAGAGAGAGAGACCCCAGTAAAATAATAGCTAGAGAGAGACTTCAACTCCCAACCATCAGCACTGGACATATCTCCCAGACAGAAAGTCAAAAAAGAAATATTGGACTTAATCTGCACTATAGAACAAATGGGCCTAATATATATTCACAAAACATTTCATCAAACAGCTACAGATTACACATTCTTTTCCGCAGCACATGGATCATTCTTAAAAATAGACCACATATTATATCATAAAAAAGTGTTAAAACATTCAAAAACTGAAATAATATCAAGCATATTATCTGACGACAGTGTAATAAAACTAAAAATCAATAATGAGAAGAATTTTGGAAACTACACAAATGCATGGAAATTAAATAATATGCTCCTGAATGACTAGTAGGTCAATGAAGAAATTAAGAAGGGAATTGAAAAACGTATTAAAACAAATGATAATGGAAACACAACATACCAAAACCTATGGGACACAGCAAAAACAGTACCAAGAGGGAATTTTATAGCTATAAGTGCCTACATCAAAAAAGAAGAAAAACTTCAAGTAAACAACCTAACAAAGCATCCTAAAGAACTAGGAAAGCAAGAGCATACCAAACCAATAGTTGGTAGAAGGAAAGAAATAATAAAGATCAGAACAGAAATGAATAAAATTGAAACAAAATGATACAAAGATCAATGAAACAGAAAAGTTTTTTTTGAAATATAAACAACATTGACAAATCTTTAGTCAGACTAATTAAGAAAAAAAAACAAAAAAGTCAGAGATGAGAAAGGAGACATTAAAACCAATGTCACACAAATCAAAGGATCATTTGAGGCTACTATGAGCAACTATATGCCAATAAAATGGAAAATCTAGAAGAAATGGATCACTTGCTAGATACATATGACCTACCAGATTGAACCAGGAAGAAATCCAAAACCTGAACAGACCAGTAACAAATAATGAGAACAAAGCCATAATAAGATGTCTCCCAGCAAACAAACAAACAAAAAAAAGCCTAGGTCCCAATGACTTTACTGCTGAGTTTTACCAGACATTTAATGAAGAACTAATACCAATCCTACTCAAACTCTTCTGAAAAATAGAGGAATAAACAATATTTCTGCAACTCATTCTATGAGGTGATTAATTTTCTGATACTGAAACCAGACAAGGATACAGCAAAAAAAAAAAAGAAAGAAAACTACAGGCCAATATATCTGATGAATAATGATGCAAAAATCTTCAACAAAATACTATCACACTGAATTCAACAACACATTGAAAAGATCATTCATTATGATGAAGTGAAATTTATCCCTGAGATGCAAGAATAGGCAAATCAATAACTGTGCTACATTTCTGACATGGTTTAGTTGTGTCCCCACCCAAAACTCAACTTGAATTGTATCTCCCAGAATCCCCATGGGGTGTGAGAGAGACCCAAAGGGAGGTGATTGAATCACGGGGGCTGGTCTTTCCATGCTATTCTTGTGATAGTGAATAAGTCTCATGAGATCTGATAGGCTTATCACTTTTGTTTTTTCCTTATTTTCCTCTTGCCACCATCATGGAAGTAGTGCCTTTCACCTCCTGCCATGATTCTGAGGCCTCCCCAGCCATGTGGAACTGTAAGTCCAA
This sequence comes from Gorilla gorilla gorilla, assembly GCF_029281585.2. Classification (NCBI taxonomy): domain Eukaryota; kingdom Metazoa; phylum Chordata; class Mammalia; order Primates; family Hominidae; genus Gorilla; species Gorilla gorilla. Next base: position 71,000,019 of record NC_073234.2, on the reverse strand, counting down.
TTAAACTTCTTTTACTTCCCAGTCTTGGGTATGTCTTTATCAGCAGTGTGAAAATGGACTAATACAGTAAATTGGTACCAGTAGAATAGGGCATTGCTGAAAAGATACCTGAAAGTGTGGAAGTGACTTTGGAACTGGGTAACAGGCAGAGGCTGTAACAGTTTGGAGGGCTCAGAAGGAGACAGGAAAATGTGGGAAAGTTTGGAACTTCCTAGAGACTTGTTGAATGGCTTTAACTAAAATGCTGATAGTGATATGAACAATAAGGTCCAGGCTGAGGTGGTCTCAGATGGAGATGAGAAACTTTTTGGGAACTAGAGCAAAGGTGACACTTGTTAGGTTTTAGCAAAAAGACTGGTTACATTTTGCCCCTGCCCTAAAGATTTGTGGAACTTTGAACTTAAGAGACATGATTTTGGGTATCTGGAAGAAAAAAAATTCTAAGCAGCAAAGCATTCACAAGGTGACTTGGGTGCTGTTAAAGGTATTCAGTTTTATAAGGGAAGCAAATCATAAAGTTTGGAAAATTTGCAGCCTGATTATGTGATCGAAAAGAAAAACCCATTTTTCTGAGAAGAAATTCAAGCTGGCTGTGGAAATTTGCATAAGTAGCAAGGAGCCTAATGTTAATCCCCAACACCATGTGAAAAATGTCTCCAGACCATGTCAGAGACCTTCACAGCAGGCCCTCCCATCACAGGCCCATAGGCCCAGGAGGAAAATGTTGTTTCGTGGGCTGGGTCCAGCCTCTCCATGCTGTGTGCAGCCTAGGGATTTGATGTCCTGTGGCCCAGCCACTCCAGCGTCGTGTTGAGCCTGCAGCTGCATGGAAGTCAATAATTGAGGCTTGGGAACCTCCACCTAGATTTCAGAAAATGTATGGAAATGCCTAGATACCCAGGCAAAATTTTGCTACAGGGGCAGTGCCTTCATGGAGAACCTCTACTAGGACAGTGCAGAAGGGAAATGTGGGGTCAGATCCCCCACAAAGAATTCCTACTGAAGCACTGCCTAGTGGAGCTGTGAGAAGAGGGCTACCATCTTCCAGACCCCAGAAAGGTAGATTCACCGACAGCTTGCACCGTGCACCTGGAAAAGCCGCAGACACTCAATGCCAGCCCGTGAAAGCAGCCAGGAGGGAGGCTGTACCCTGCAGAGCCACGGAGGCAGAGCTGCCCAAGACCATGTGAACCCACCTCTTACATCAGCATGACCTGGATGTGAGATCTGGAGTCAAAGGAGATCATTTTGGAGCTTTAAAATTTGATTGACCCACTGGATTTTGGACTTGCTTGGGCCCTGTAACCCTTTTGTTTTGGCCAATTTCTCCCATTTTGAATGGCTGTATTTACCCAATACCTGTACCCCCATTGTATCTAGGAAGTAACTATCTTGCTTTGGATTTTACAGGCTGATAGGTGGAAGGGACTTGGCTTTTCTCAGAGAAAACTTTGGACTGTGGACTTTTTGGTTAATGTTGAAATGAGTTAAGACTTTGGGGGACTGTTGAGAATGCATGATTGGTTTTGAAATGTGAGGACATGAGATTTGGAGGTGCCAGGGGTGGAATGCTATGGTTTGGCTGTGTCCCCACCCAGATCTCAACTTAAATTGTATCTCCCAGAATTCCAGGTGTTGGGGAATGGACCCATGGCAAGATAATTGACTCATGGGGGCCAGTCTTTCCCAGGCTATTCTCGTGAATAATTCTCATGAGATCTGATGGGTTTATCGGGGTTTCTGCTTTTGCTTCGCTCCCATTTTCTCTTGCTGCCACCATGTAAGAAGTGCCTTTCACCTCCTTCCATGATTCTGAGGCATCCCCACCCAGGTGGAACTGTAAGTCCAATTTAAACCTCTTTTTCTTCCCAGTCTCAGGTACGTCTTTATCAGCAGCATGAAAAAGGACTAATACAATTTCAAATTAATCAATGTGGTACATCATATCAACAGAATGAAGGTCAAAAATCATATGCTTTTTCAATTGATGCTGAAAAAGCATTTGATAAAATTCAATACCTTTCATTACAAAAATCATCAAAAAACTGGATATAGGAGAAACACTTCAACATTATAAAAGTTATGTATGACAGACCTGTAGCTAGTATCATACCAAATGGGAAAAAACTGAAAGCCTTTCCTCTAAGACCTAGAACAAGGTAAGCATGTTCACTGTCACCACTGTTATTCAACATAGTATTGGAAGTCCTAGCTAGAGCAATCAGACAAGAGACAGAAATAATGGGCATCCAAATTGGAAAGGAAAAAGTCAAATTATCCTTGTTTGGAGATGATATAATCTTATATTTAGAAAAACCTGAAGACTCCACCAAAACTCTATTGGAACTGATAAACAAATTCAGTAAAGGTGCAGGATACAAAATCAGCATACAAAAATCATTAGCATTTCTTTATGCCAACAGTGAACAATCTGAAAAAAGAATCAAGAAAGTAATCCTATTTACTATAGCCACAAATAAAACTAAGTATATAAGAATTAACTTGACCAAGGAAGCAAAAGCCCCTCTATAAAGAAAAGTATAAAACACTCATGAAAGAAATTAAAGAGGGCACCAAAATATAGAAAGATAGTTCATGTTTATGGATTGGGAGAACTAATGTTGTTAGAATGTCCATATTATCCAAAGCAAACTATAAATTCAATGTAATCCCTATCAAAATACCAATAACTTTCTTCATAGAAATAGAAAAAACAGCTGGGCATGATGGCTCATGCCTGCAATCCCAGCACTTTGGGAAGCAGAGGCGGACAGATCACCTGAGGTCAGGACTTCGAGACCAGCCTGGCCAACACGGTGAAACCCCTTCTCTACTAAAAATACAAAAATTAGCCAGGTGTGGTGGTGCACGCCTGTAATCCTAGCTACTGGGAGGCAGAGGCATGAGAATTGCTTGAACCCAGGAGATGGAGGTTGCAGTGAGCCAGGATCATACCACTGCACTCCAGCCTGGGCAACAGAGCAAGCCTCCATCTCAAAAAAAATAAAGAAAGAAAAAAAAGGAAATAGAAAAAAAAATCCAGAAATTTATATAAAACCACAAAAGCCAAGAATAGCCAAAGCTTTCCTGAGCAAAAGGAACAACACTAGAGGAATCACATTTTCTGACTTCAAATTATACTGCAGAGCTATAGCAACCAAAACAGCATGGTGTTGGCATAAAAACAGACCCATAGACCAGCAAAACAGAATAGAGAAACCATAAACGAATTCATACATCTACAGTGAACTCATTTTTGACGAATATGCCAAGAACATACATTGGGGAAAGGACAGTCTTTTCAATAAATTATACTGGGAAAACTGGATATACATATGCAGAAGAATGTAACTAGACCCCTATCTCCTGCCACATACAAAAATCAAATCAAAATGGATTTAAAGACTTAAATCTAAGACCTCAAACTATGAAACTACTAAAAGAAAACATCGGGGAAAATCTTCAGGATGTTGGTCTAGGCAAAAATTTCCTGAGTAATGTCCCACAAGCACAGGCAACCAAAGCAAAAATGGACAAATATGATCACATCAAGTTAAAAAGCTTCTGTATAACAAATGAAACAACAATGTGAAGAGACATCCCACAGAATGGGAGAAAATATTGGCACACTACCAATCTGACAAGGTATTTACATCAGAATATATAAGGAGCTCAAAAAACTTCCGAGGGAAAAAAAATCTAGTAATCCAATTAAAAAATGGGCAAAAGATCAGAATACACATTTCTCAAAAGACATACAAATGACAGACAGGCATATGAAAAGGTGCTCAACATCACTAATCATCAGAGAAATTCAAATCAAACCTACAATGTCAACTCACCCCAGTTAAGATGGCTTTTGTCCAAACACACGTTTACCTATGTAACAAACCTGCACATCCTGCACATGTACCCCAGAACTTAGTTAATTAATTAATAAATGGCTTTTACCCATATAATAACAAATACTGGCAGGGATGTGGAGAAAAGGGAAGCCTGGTACACTGTTGGAGGGACTGTAAATTAACACAACTGCTATGTACAACAGTTTGGAGGTTCCTCAAAAAACTAAAAATAGAGCTACCATATAATCCATCAATGCCACTGCTAGGTATATACCCAAAATAAAGGAAATCAGTGTATCGAAGAGATATCTGCACTTCCACGTTTATTGAAGCACTATTTAGAATGGCCAAGATTTGGAAGCAATTTTAGTGTCGATCAACAGATGAATGGATAAAAAAAAAAGTGGTACATATACACAATGGAGTACTACTCAGCCATAAAAAAAGAATGAGATTCGGTCATTTGCAACAACATGGTTGGAACTGAAGGTCATTATATTAAGTGAAATAAGCCAGGCACAGCAGGGCAAACTTTGTATGCTTTCACTTATTTGTGGGAGCTAAATATCAAAACAATTGAACTTATGGAGATAGCGAATAGAAAGATGATTACCAGGTACTGGGAAGGGTAGTGGGAGGTTGGGAAAGAAGTAGGGATGATTAATAGGTCCAAAAAAATTAGAAAGAATGAATAAGACCTAGTATTTGATAGCACCACAGGGTGACTATAGTCAATAATAATTAAATTGTACATATAAAAATAACTAAAAGAGTATATTGGATTATTTATCACAAAGGGATAAATACTTCTGGTGATGGATACTCTATTTACCCTGATGTGATTATTACACATTGGATGCTTGTATTAATATATCTCATTTACCTCATAAATATATATACCAATTATGTGCCCACAAAAATAAAAATAAAAACAGTATGGCATATCGTAACAATAGTTTAGAGCTGCTTGTAAAATTTTCTCACTTTTAAATTTCTTTTTAAATTATTGATTTGTACTCTAGTTTTCTAACACTGCAGTTCCATCAGATAACAAACTCTGGAATAATAATTATCATATGGTAAAATATTTAGATTATAATAATTGTTCAAGTAAAAGAACAGATGACACCAAAATGAATCTATAAAGTGCATATGAGGTAATGTGATTGGCACAATACCATCTTTTCCCCCCAGATTTATCGAAGTATAATAGACAAACAAAAATTGTGTATATTTAAGCTGTATAATGTGATGGTTTGATGTATGTATACACTATGATGTGATTACCACAATCAAGCAAATGAACATAGAAGGCTATTGACTCTGGCAGCTTTTATGGACCTCTACTGAAAGCTGCCTCTCTCCTAAGAAATACCTTCATCATGAATCTCTGAAGGAAACCCAGCACAATCCTTAACCTACCAATGATCTTTGTGGAAAGCCAGCGTATTCTAAAATCAAGTTTCCTCACTGCTTCATATGACTGTCATCTTTGGTCTTACAGAACACTGCCAATTTGTTTCCCTTCTCTTTCCCCAACCCTTGGTCTTGAATTTAAGAATGTTTTTAATAAATGCCTGTGGCTTTCTGGCAGGAAGAGAATAACTTATTATCTCCAAGCAACTGTAAAGAATTGAAGAGCGGTCACATTTTTTTTCTTTTTCTTTTCCTTTTTTGTTTTTTTTGAGACAGAGTTTTGCTCTTGTTGCCCAGGCTGGAGAGTGGGTGGCACAATCTTGGCTCACTGCTACCTCTGCCTCCCAGGTTCAGGCGATTCTCCTGCCTCAGCCCCCTAAGTAGCTGGGATTACAGGCGCCCACCACCACACCCAGCTAATTTTTTTATTTTTAGTAGAGACGGGGTTTCATCATGTTGGCCAGGCTGATCTCGAATTCCTGACCTCAGGTGATCCTTCCGCTTCAGGCCTCCCAAAGTGCAGGGATTACAGGCGTGAGCCGCCAGGCCCAGCTGAGTGGTCACATTTTTATGCTTCAGCCTTACTGGTGAAGACAGCTTCTCTACCACTTTTAGAATTGAAAGCAGTGTTTAAAATCATAATTTGCCTTTCTGCCATTTTCCTTATGTCCCTGTAATTAATAATGATATCAAAGGTAATCATTGCTAACCATATAAACTATAACACTATGTGCCCAGTACCATAAAAGCACTTTCCTTACCTTTGCTCATTTAATCCTCACAAGAATTCTATGCGCTAGGTATTATTATTTAACTAAAAGACAGAGAGCTAAGCAACTTAAGGCCTATAACTAACAAGTCAAGGAGTCAGGCCTTCAACCTTTGCAGTTTGCCTCCAGCATCTGTGTTTTGTTGGGCCGGGATGGATTAAAAGTGGGTCTGAAGGATTTGGAGTAAGAAAATCTGTGTCAAAATCCTAGGGATTAGAAAGTCAGTTAATCCCTTTGGTATTTTTTTATCCTGATTTGTAAAACGAGTGCATTGGATGAATTTTAAGGCTCCTTCCCACTCTTCCCAATTTCAGACACGCAGGGTGGGTCTTTTGGCCGTTATTGTTGAGGTTTTCATTGTCTTAACCCTCTCCACCTCCACCTGAACTCACAATGTCTGCTCTCTTATCAATTCTTTCCTTCCAAGGCTGAAAAGTCTTTGGGAATCTGCCTCCACCCACTTTTCTCTTCTGGAGTTTTATTGTCTGAGACAGCTTAATAGGGGCTAGATGTAAAAATGCAGCCTGACTTTTAAGTCACTATATTGTGTCATTTTCTTACTGTGTGCCCTAGAATTTCAATGAAAAATTATTTTTGTTTCTGTGATGAAGCTTCTAGAATCATTTAAAAGATTTTCTACTCTTAAACTAGGACAAACATACTTAATGCTGACTGTGTGGTCAGACAATACTCTGCTTGCAACTCACTATTTCAATGGAAACTGATAAATGCACTCATAAGATAAGCTTCAAATAAAGCTTTACTCTACACTCCACAAATAGCTAAACTTTGTGCCAAGAGTTGGGAGTTTTGTTTCACTGTAAGCCATAGCTGTACATGCAATATGTAAACTTTCAGACTTTGCATTTCAGGCAATTGGTCTGGGGCCAGTTGGTCAGGCATAACACTGAACTGTTTTTCTCTTTGTCATCTTTTTGTTTTGATCATGCAGGGCCTTTTGTTTTGCTCATAACACAAACAATAAATGAAGCAGCAAATTTCTTCAGATACAGAGATCCTGTGACATTATGGGTTATGGGTTCCTCACTGTATTTTGATATTTCGTGCAATTTAATGGCACTTAGCAGTAATCCTTGCTTACTGGGAGGAGTACAGCATTGCACCCCTGTGGTGTTTAACAGTGTCTCCTGGAAGGTTATACAGAAGATTGCCTGTTGGCCTGTTTTATGTTTACCTAAGTTATTGTCTCCTTAATACATTTGGTAGTAATTATACAAAAGTAGATTTTTGGAAAGGGATAATCCTTTAAGTTTACATTTAATTTCGCAGTAGAAACAAGTTTCCCCTCTTTAAATGTTTCTATGTTGGTGATATTGTCTTAAGTGACTTGGTTTCTAGACCTTTCTGACCTGTTCTGAGGGATCTTTACTTACATGCTGCCGATGCTCAGAGATTTTTTCAGAATAGCTTGGAACCATTATATGTTGTATGCCCAGCACTTAACCAGGCTGGGATTTTTAGGATTTAGGGGCTAAAAGCTTCAATGGTTTCAAAAATCTTTGGGATATTAGTAGTGTGTGCAGAGCAAAGAGAAGGAGGTTTCCAAATGTACCTGAGAACAGCAAGCATTTATTGTTCTCATGGGGGAACAGCCTTGGCCCATAGCTCTGTTTTTAATTCCTGTCTTGGCCATCTGATTTGTTTCCTTCTTGAGATGACAGGATCAGAAGGAAGTGAAGGGGCTTCATTACACATCTAGGGAGAACATCTCTGGACTTATGTGAAGATAGGGGAGGAAGTAGAATCCCTGTTAGTAACAGAGTAAATAATGTATTTAAATAGCCTCTATGTCTCTGAACGCAGCCTTCATGTTAATTGCTTTTGAATTATAGAAAAAAAATAGAAAATCTATTGAACAGGCAAAATTTAGGGCAGAAATGTGAGCTGATTTCATAAGACAGTCACATTTCTCCTCCCAAAATCTACCCACCCTTGCTCAGCAGCTCAGAGTGCAGGCAGCTATTCTCCCAGGCTTGCAGGGCTAGGGGTGTCCCTGGAGCAGTGTTAGGCAAACCAGACCACACTGTAGAGTTTTTCTCTTTCTTTTGGGCCAATACTTGGCAAGTCAGTCAGGCTGTGGGATCCTGAATCTAGGTAGTTCTCCACATGAAGATTTTGGTATTGGGAAAGGCTAAAAGGCCAGAATAGAACTTGTTTCCCTTCACAAGCAACCTATTATTCAGATTCAGATACAGTTCCAGATATCTCTTGCATGTCTGTATACATGCATGAACTGAGCATACATTAGTACTCAGAAAGAAAGGAATAAGGTTTTGAATTTGAATAGTAAGTGTTTTAAAATGGGACTTTATATGCTGCTTTCCGTCCCTCTGAAGTCATTCCCTATTTACTTCTGATGACTTTGAAAGGTTATGCAGGAAAGATGAATTCTACTTGTACATAACCCAGTAGAATAGCAGAATGTTGTGAAACAGCAGATCAAATGAACATCTTTATGGAAATGTCAAAAAACCTTTATACTACATTGGCTTGCCTCCACAGGGCATTCAATTAATTATGAGCTGATAATAAACAATACTTTTTATAATACCTTGACATTTATCTGGGTGCATTGTTTTATAAACAATATTATTCGCTAACAGCCTTCCAGTTCTGCCTTTATTACAAGGTGATCTTATAATTCTAAATGGGAAATTTCTACATTAAGAATTTGGCAGATTTATAATTAAGTTTTATAAAGATTTTGAGGTTGTCATTGATAATAAAAAGTCACATATGCAGCATTCTATCTCACATTCTTTGATCAACACTTCTATATTCCTTTTGGTACACATTTTTAGTAAATTTTGTGTTAAATATTGTTAGCTCCTTCTCATGCTTCTACAAAGAAGTACCAGAGACTGGATAATTAATAAAGGAAATTCGTTTAATTGACTCACAGCACTGCATGGCTGAGGAGACCTCAGGAAACTTACAATCATGGCAGAAGGGGAAGCAAAAACATCCTTCTTCACAAGGTGGCAGGAGAGAGAAGTGCTGAGCAAAGGGGGAAAAGCCCTTTATAAAACCTTCAGATCTCAGAGAACTTACTCACTATCATGAGAATAGCATTATAGTAACTGCTCCCATGATTCAATCACCTTTCACTGGATCTCTCCTATGACACATGTGGATTATGGGAACTAAAAGTCAGGGTGAGATTTGACTGAGGGCACAAACAATATCATCCCACAGCTGGTCCCTCCCAAATCTCATGTCCTCACATTTGAAAACCAGTCATGCCTTTCCAACAGTCCTCCAAAGTCTTAGCTCATTCCAGAATTAACCCAAGTCCAAAGTCTCATCTGAGACAAGGCAAGTCCCTTCCACCTATGAGCCTGTAAAATCAAAAGCAAGTTAGTTACTTCCTAGATACAATGGGGATACAGGCATTGGGCAAATATAATCATTCCAAATGGGAGAAACTGGCCAAAACAAAGTGGCTACAGGCCACATGCAAACCCAAAATCCAATAGGGCAGTCATTAAAACTTGAAGTTCCAAAATGATCTCCTTTGATGCCAGGTCTCACATCCATGGCATGCTGATGCAAGAGGTGGGTTCCAATGGCCTTGGGCAGCTCCAACCCTGTGATTTTGCAGGGTGCAGCCCCCTCCTGGCTGCTTTCACATGTTGGCATTGGGTGTCTGTGGCTTTTCCAGGCACACTGTGCAAGCTGTCAGTGGATCTACCATTCTGGGGTCTGGAGGATGGTGGCCCTCTTCTCACAGCTCCACTAGGCAGTGCTCCAGTTGTGACTCTGTGTGGGGGCTCCAACCCTGCATTTCCCTTCCACACTACTCTGGCAGAGGTTCAGTGTGAGGGCTCCACCCCTGCAGCAGACTTCTGCCTGGACATCCAGGCATTTGCATACATCCTCTGAAATACAGGTGGAGGTTTCCAAACATCAATTATCAACTTCTGTGCACCCACAGCCCCAAGACCACATGTAAGCCACCAAGGCTTGGAGTTTGCACCCTCTCAAGCAATGTCCTAAATTGTATGTTGCTCCCTTTTAGCTATATCTTGAGCTGAAACAGCTGGGACAAAGGGCACCATGTCCTGAGGCTACATAGAGCAGGGGGGCCCTGTGCCTGGCCCACAAAATCATTTTTCCCTCCTAGGCCTCCAGGATTGGAGGGGCTGCCATGAAGTTCTCTAACATGCCCTGGAGGCATTTTCCCCATTGTCTTTGTGATTAACATTTGATTCCTCATTACTTATGCAAATTTCTACAGCAGGCTTGAATTTCTCCCTAGAAAATGGGTTTTTCTTTTCTACTGCATCATCAGGCTGTAAATTTTCCAGCCTTTTATGTTCCACTTCCTCTCGAATGCTTTGCTGCTTAGAAATTTCTTCTGCCAGATATTCTAAATCATCTCCCTCAAGTTCAAAGTTCTACAGATCCCTAGAACAGGGGCAAACTGCTGCCATTCTCTTTGCATAGCAAGAGTAGACTTTACTCCAGTTCCAAACAAGGCCTTCATTCTTGAATAGCAAGAGTGACCTTTAGTCCACTTCCCAACAAGTTCTTTATTTCACACCACCTTAGCCTGGACTTAATTGCCCATATTACTATCAGCATTTTGGCCAAAATCATTCGACATGTCTCTAGGAAGTTCCAAACTTCCCCACATCTTTCTGTCTTCTGAGCCCTCCAAGTCTCTAGGAAGTTCCAAATCATCCCACATTTTTCTATCTTCTTCTGAGCCCTCTAAACTGTTCCAACCTCTCCTGTTACCCAGTTCCAAAGTCACTTCCACATTTTCAGGTATCTTTACAGCAGTGCCCCACTCTATGTGGTACCAATTTATTGTACTATTTCCTTCTCATGCTACTATGAAGAAATACCTGAGACTAGGTAATTTAAACAGGCAAGAGTTTTAATTGACTCATAGTTCCACTTGGCTGAGAAAGCCTCAGGAAACTTACAATCATGGCAGAAGGGGAAGTAAACACATTCTTCTTCACAGGAGACAGAAGTGCTGTGCAAAGGGGAAAAAGCCCTTATGAAACCATCACATCTTGTGAGAACTCACTATTACAAGGACAGCATGAGGGTAACCATCCCCATGATTCAATTACCTCCCACCAGGGCCCTCCTATAACACATGAGGATTATGGGAACTACAATTCAAGGTGAGATTTGGGTGAGGACCCAGCCAAACCATATAAAATATTAAGTAGACAAGAAATAATTTCAGTAGACTATATATAAATATTAAAGACTATATTAAAGAATACAAGAGTGGACACCTATTAGACTACATTAAAGAATACAATAGAGTGGACACCTTTGTATTATGTCCTTCCCCAATTCTATTCCCTTCTCAAACTCCATGTTTATGATTGTGTTAATTATTTTCTTTCTTGTCTTTATTGTTTACACGTATTTGTGCCTCTAAACATTATACAGTTTCGTTATGCATGTTTTTGAGACACGTACAGATGAAATCACACTTTGGAAACTTAGTTTTCCCACTCAGCTTTATACCCCTGAGATTCATGTATGTATTTATGTAGATGAAATTTGTTAAATCCTACTTCCTTATGAATGTATTCAACCCATGTTTGACTATATCACTATTTATCCATAATTATTGCTGACTAAAAGGGTCAAACTCTGTAAAATATTGAAGAGCCAAATACGAGAACCATGACCCATGAGTGACACAGCCCCAGGAGATCCTGAGAACATATGCCCAAGTTGGTCAGGCTGTAGCTTGAGCTTGATTTTATACATTTTAGGGAGACCTAAGATATCAATCAATACATTAAGATGTGCATTCGTTTGGCCAGAAAGGCAGGACACCTTGAAGCTGGGTGGGGGGTGGTGCCTCCAGGTCATAGGTGGATTCAAAGATGTTCTGATTGGCAATTGGTTGAAAGAGTTTCACTAAAGACCTGGAATCAGTTGAAGAGAGTGGCTGGGTTGAGATAAGGAGCTGTGGAAACCAAGGTTCTTATGCAGATGAAGCCTTCGGTAGCAGGATATAGAAAGAATAGATTGTAAATGTTTCTTATCAGGCTTAAAGGGTGTCAGACTCTTAGTTAATTCTCTCCTGAAATGGAAAAAAAAACCTGGAAAGGGAAGAGAATACTCTACAGAATGTAGATCTTCCCCACAAGAGAAAGTTTTGCAGGGCCATTTCAAAATAAGTCAAAGAAATACATTTTGCAGTAAAAAGATGCTTGATTTTTTAGGGCCTGCTGTCTGTCATGCTGGTATCTTATTGCTACAAGGAGTCTATTTTGTCAGTCTTAAGGTCTCTGTGTTAATGTTCGTGTTAATGTTAATGTTAATGACTAATATTAATATTAGTCAGCTGTGCCTGAATTTCAAAGAGAGAAAGGTATAATGAAGTATGTCCAACCACCCATTCCCATCATGGCCTGAGCTAGTATTTCAGGTTTACTTTAGAATGCCCTTGACCAGGAAGAAGGGTCCATTCAGCTTATTGGGAGGCTTAGAATTTTACACTTGGCTTACAATTCTATAAGTAAATCTTCAGGTTTTCAAATTTTTGTTGTCACAAACACTGCTGTTATGAACAAGATCTACAAGTCTTTAAGGCTTAAGACTTTTTTTTAAGAAATATTTCAAGGAGTGACATTTCAGGGAACAGGGAATGGATTTCTTTATTACTAAGTAAGCCAAATGTTTCCCAAAGCAGTTGCTCCAATATCTATTGGATCAGCAGAGTGTGTGATCAAATGGTGTCAAATTTTAAAATATCACCAAGTTGGTGGGTGCAAAATGGAGTCTCACTGTGGTTCTAGGTAATTTTTTTCCTGAATTCTAATGAAGCTGAGCATATTTTTCTTTATCATTGGTTATTTAATTTGCACTACATAAAGTGCCTATTTTTCTATTGGACTGTGAAAATTTAAAATTTTTATCGAATGAAATGCCCAGTTTGTATAGTATGATCAATTTTTACCATGCCTACTTCCCTGTAACGCACACATCTACCAATTTAGAAACTATTTCCTTACCTAAAAGTTTCCTTGCGTTATTTCTCAACAGATTCTTTCACTCCAAAAGTAACCACTGATCTGATTTCTACCATCACAGATCAATTTTATCTGCTCAAGAATCTCAAATAAGTAGAATCATATGATACATAATTTTTTATGTTTTTCTTCTTCACTTAGCATGATGTTTTTGAGATTCATGAATGTTGATGTGCTTCTTTGAAAATCTTTTTTCATCACTAAGTAGTTCTCTTTGTTCAAATGTATAAACACATAGATTGTTTTTGGTTTTTAGCAATCACAAATAAAGCTGCAAGGGATATTTTTCTACACGTTTTTGGTAGATAAGAATTCTTTCAATATCCTTCTCTGCTAATTCTAACATCTGCATCAGTTCTAGGTGGATTTTAATTGAGTGATTCTTCTCTGCATTATGAGTTGTGTGTTCTTGCCTCTTTGCCTGCCTGGTAGTCTTTTATTACATGACAGATATTGTTGGGCGATGAAAATTTTTGTATTTCTATAGATTTTCTTGAGCTTTGTTTTACTATAAGTTAAGTTACTTGAAACACTTCACTGTTTTCAAGTCTTACTCTTGTGATTTTTGGGCATTTCTGAAACAGAGCCCAGTCTAAGGTTAATTATTCCTCACTTGTGAGGCAAAATATTCCTGAGAACTTTGCCCACTGCCTTGAGCATTATGTTTTTCCTGTCTGCTTGGTGGGAGCATGCATTTTTTCCAGCCCAGCATCAGCACCATCTCTGTTCCCTCTTTTGATGATTCTTTCCTGGGTAGCTTCCTCACTCATGGGCTGATTCCCATCAGAGTCCCTCTGCAGATCTCTGGAGTTGGCTGTCTGTGCAGCTCTCTCCTCTCTGGAACTCTCCCCTATGAACTCTCGCTGCCCGGGTCTTCCAGGACCAAGCTTCGTCTCCTCACGTCAGGGAACCCACCTCAGTTCTGCCTTCCGGCACCGCAGCCTAGAAACTCTCTCAAGGCTGTTAGCTGGGGCAGTTGTAGGGCTTATCTTGTTTGTTTCCCATCCCTCAGAGATCACCTGTTGATTAATGTATTTTGCTGTTGTTTCAGGCAGAGAATATATCTGGTCCCTATTACTTTGACCAGATCCACCAATATTTTGAATCACATATTCATATTTTGAATCATAACCTCCCAGGTTTACCACCCTGGGAGGTTATTTCCCTCCAGGGAAAGGGGTCATTGTTAACTTCAGGATGTAAGAGACATATGCCCTTCTTTAAAAGAAGAAATTGCTAATGGAGGTAGGTAGTGGAAAGAGCCAGAACGACACTGGGACAGCACCACTCTTCAGGGTGAGGGACATTTCCAGGGGTTCTCTCTTCTCCCTGAGTGTCAGAATCAGGAAGTCATCCTGCTCAGCATCTGCTGACATGAGCTTTTGTTGTGGTCCCTATTGAGGCTTGAGGGCCTGGAGAAAGTTCTGTTTTTTGTTGTTTTTTGACAGAGTCTCACTCTGTCACCAGGCTGGAGTGCAGTGGTGCGATCTCTGCTCACTGCAACCTCTGCCTCCTGGGTTCAAGTGATTCTCCTGCCTCAGCCTCCTGAGCAGCTGGGACTACAGGAGCGTGCCACCACACCCAGCTAATTTTTGTATTTTTTTAGTAGAGACGGGGTTTCACCATGTTGACCAGGATGGTCTCGATCTCTTGACCTCGTGATCCGCCCGCCTCAGCCTCCCAAAGTTCTGGGATTACAGGTGTGAGCCACCGCGCCCGGCTGAGAAAGTTCATTTTTAGTAGGAGGAAATGGAGTTGGAAAAAGAGTGTTTCTCTTTAAAGTTGGGCGCATGACAGAGTGAAACATTTGTCTTGAGGTGTTAACCTCTTTGGACACCTTAATATTTTTGCCAGCATTTTTACCTAAGAAGTAGTTTGCACACACAGCACAATAGTATTGGTAGTGGTTTCACCTGGTGTAAGATGAATGATCTGAAATGAATGTGCTGGTTAATCTGGGGGATTTTCTTCCAGATCAAATTTGCTTGAGGGGAAATCCACATTATGTTGAACAGAGGTGTCCTCTCATAAAGAGCCTCCCAGGGATGAACTGCTGATGCAGGGCTGCCCTGTAAAGTGACTCTGGGAACATTTTCCCCAGTGCATTAGAAATTTCAGCATCTCTTTAAAGTCCTGCCTCAGGGACCCAAATCTTTGAATATCTCCCACATCTGCTCCAACAATTCAGTCCTCTTCACTTCATTATAGCAGTGTTAGAAATATAGTCCCATTTGCAGTTTGCAACTTGAATTAAACCAATAATACAAACATCCTAGAACAATGCATTTAAATTTTTGGTATTACAACATGAAATATGCAGACCAGTTTCAGCAAGTTTGAGAGAATAGAAATGTATAGTGCTAATGCAGCCTCTGGAATCAATAAACCTGGTTTTATTTCAATAATCCCTTATAATTTCCCCTTCTAAATCACAGCATGAAACTAGTTGCTTCTCTATCTTGTAAAATACTCACATTTTTATTTCCTACCCTGAAAATAATATTCTAAGGATTCAGGTAGATTATGCCAAGCACATTTGAGATCCAGATTGATAACAAACATTGAGCATTTTCCTCATTTGGTTTTCCAGTCACAGGGTTTCTGAGAGATCCCTGAAATGGGAGCATGGTTCCAATGACTGAAAAGAAAGAGCAGCCTGCAGACTAACTGGCATGCAGCTTGGGCCAAGAACTGCCAAAATGACCTAGAAAGGATCTGCTGTGTCCTGACAGGCCTGGAAATTTCCTGCAGATTCTGGGAAGGTGGTACAGGCTGTGTCTGGAGCTCAATATGAAAACGAGTTAGATTGTGGCAGCGGCTGATTAAAGAACATTGCTCCCTAGAAAGGGTGTGGAAAAATGAGAAGGGTGGAAATCTGCTATAAACTGCTTCACAAAAGAGGGAAAAGAGTATCATTGGACTTTATGTCAGTGAAGGATCTTTCCCATTTGCAGAAAACTTATCAAAATAACCTCCCTTGGGCTTATCACATCCTACTGTTGACCCTTCTTCTAGCAGCTTAAACTTTTCATGTCTGTTAAAGAGGATTATCTCTCTTTTCATATCATTTTCTTCCTATACGTGATGATGGTGAGGCATTTTATACTTTACACATATTTCATGCTTTATGTACATCATATCATTAAAATATCACAGTGATATGGTTTGGCTGTGTCCCTGCACAAATTTCAACTTGAATTGTATCTCCCAGAATTCCCACGTGTTGTGGGAGGGACCCAGGGGGAGGTAATTGAATCACCGGGCCTGGTCTTTCCATGCTATTCTTGTGACAGTGAATAAGTCTCATGAGATCTGATGGGTTTATCAAGGGTTTCCACTTTTGCTTCTTCCTCATTCTCTCCTACTGCCAGCATGTATGAAATGCCTTACACCTCCTGCCATGATTCTGATGCCTCCCCCAGCCATGTGGAACTGTAAGTCCAATTAAACCTCTTTTTCTTCCCAGTCTAGGGTACGTCTTTATCAACAGCTTGAAAACAGACTAATACAGCAAATTGGTACCAGTAGAGTGAGACATTGCTGAAAAGATACCTGAAAATGTGGAAGCGACTTTGGAACTTGGTAACAGCCAGAAGTTGAAACAGTTTGGAGGGCTCAGAAGAAGAAAGGAAAACGTAGGAAAGTTTGGAATTTCCTGGAGACTTGTTGAATGGCTTTGACCAAAACACTGATGATATGAACAATAAGGTCCAGATTGAGCTGGTCTTAGATGGAGATGAGGAACTCGTTGGGAACTGGAGTAAAGGTGACTCTGGTTATATTTTAGCGAAGAGACTGGTGACATTTTGCCCCTGCCCTAGAGATTTGCGGAACTTTGAACTTGAGAGATATTATTTAGGGTAACTGGAGGAAGAAATTTCTAAGCAGCAAAGCATTTAAATGTGACACAGGTGCTGTTAAAAGCATTCTGGCCAGGCGCTGTGGCTTACACCTGTAATCCCAGCACTTTGGGAGGCCAAGGTGGGAGGATCATCAGGTCGGGAGATCGAGACCAGCCTGACCAACATGGTGAAACCCTAGTTCTACTAAAAATACAAAAAAATTTAGCCAGGCGTGGTGGTGTGCACATGTAGTCCCAGCTACTCAGGAGGCTGAGGCAAGAGAATCGCTTGAACCCATGAGGCAGAGGTTGCAGTGAGCCCAGATTGAGCCACTGTATTCCAGCCTGGGCGACAGAGTGACACTGCATCTCAAACAAAACAAACAAATGAACAAAGCATTCCATTTTAAAAGGGAAACAGAGCATAATAGTTCAGAAGATTTGCAGCCTGACGATTCAGTAGAAAAGAAAAACCCATTTTTTTGAAGTGAAATTCAAGCCGGCTGCAGAAATTTACATAAGTAGCAAGGAGCCTAATGTTAATCCCCAAGACCATGGGGAAAATGTCTCCATGCCATGTCAGAGACCTTCATGGCAGGCCCTCCCATCACAGACCCAGAGGCCTAGGAGGAAAATATGGTTTCTCTGGCCAGGCACAGGGTCCCCGTGGTGTGTGCAGCCTAGAGATTTGGTGCCCGGTGTTTCAGCTGCTCCAGCCGTGGCTGAAAGGGGCCAACATAAAGCTCAGGCTGTGGCTTCAGCGGGTGGAAGCCCCAAGCCTTGGCAGCTTCCATGTCTGTTGAGCCTGCGGGTACACAGAAGTCAAGAACTGAGGTTTGGGAACCTCTGCCTAGATTTCAGAAAATGTATGGAAATGCCTGGATGCCCAGGCAAAAGTTTGCTGCAGGTATGGGGCCCTCATGGAGAACCTCTGCTAGGGCAGTGCAGAAGAGAAATATGGGGTTGGAGCCTCCACATAGAGTCCCTACTGGGGCACCATCTAGTGGAGCTGTGAGAAGAGGGTCACCATCCTCCAGACCCTAGAATGGTAGATCCACCAACAGCTTGTACCATGCACCTGGAAAAGCCACAGACACTCAACGCCAGCTCATGAAAGCAGCCAGAAGGGAGGCTGTACCCTGTGAAACCGCAGGAGTGGAGCTGCCCAGGGCCATGGGAACTCACCTCTTGCATCAGTGTGACCTGGGTGTGAGACCTGGAGTCAAAGGAGATCATTTTAGAGCTTTAAAATTTGACTGCCCAGCTGGATTTCAGACTTGCCTGGGTCCTGTTATCCCTTTGTTTAGGCCAGTTACTTCCATTTGGAACACCTGTATTTACCAAATACCTGTACCCCCATTGTATCTAGGAAGTAGAGCTTGCTTTTGATTTTACAGGCTCATAGGCAGAAGAGACTTGCCTTTTCTCAGATGAAACTTTGGACTGTGGACTTTTGGGTTAATGCTGAAATGAGTTAAGACTTCAAGGAACTGTGGGGAAGGCATGATTGGTTTTGAAATGTGAGGATATGGGTTTGGAGGGGCCAGGGGCAGGATGATATGGTTTGCCTGTGTCCCTGCCCACATTTCCACTTGAATTGTATCTCCCAGAATTCCCAAAACACGTGGGACCCAGGGGGAGGTAATTGAATCACGGGGGCTGGTCTTTCTCTTGCTAGTCCAGTGACTAATTCTCATGAGATCTGATGGGTTTATCTGGGTTTCTGCTTTTGCTTCTTCCTCATTCTTTCTTGCTGCCGCCATGTAAGAAGTGCCTTTTGCCCTCCACCATGATTATGAGACCTCCCTAGCCATGTGGAACTGTAAGTCAAATTAAACCTTCTTTTTTTCCAGTCTCAGGTATGTCTTTATCAGCAGTGTAAAAATGAACGAATACACATAGCAACACTAAGTAATCTATCTTGCAGGTAAGTGTACAGTAAAGAACTAAAAATTAAGTTATTAAAAGCATGTTTTGAAAAGTAGATCTGAAAAAGTCTTTAAATTTTAAGCACATTTTGGAAAGCAGGTGAATAGCTATAAAAAATGTCACCCATTTGTGATTGGCTCCATTACCATCCAACGTTTGAATTTCTCTGAAAGAAAGAACAGAAAAAAGATAGACAGTCTCAGACATTTGGGGGAATTTCTTTGCTTTTTTCCAGGTTTTATTTTTCTCCTTTTTGTTAATGAGTGTGGGGGTGTATCTGTGAAAATTTTTCCCAAAACTTTTCATCCAATGTACTTTGTTTTACTTGACTCCAAAGCCTATATCCTTAAAATGGCATACTAAGGTCTGAAATTTCTCTGCAAATATTGAAACTTCTTTTTTTTTTTACCTTTATACTCACGATTTCTCTTTGTTGTAGATGGTACAGAGATTATTTTTATTCTCTGTTAGTGAAAAAAAAGAAATAAATGCTATTTTTAAAATATTTTTCTTCTTCTGGGTTTCAACACTTGTTCCATATGCTTTCTTATTACTTTTTCTCTTAGTTGCAGAACTAGATGGAAAGAATATGCTTTTTGCAAAAACAGTTATTTGTCTCCATTCCCATGCTTCTGTTTATAACAAAAAGAATCTTAGCTTACTCGCTCATAGGAAAATCAAGATAAATTTTGGCTGGGATATTATTACTGATTTACAGTGTTGATTTGATTTTCAAATATTCAAACATCTTGGATTTGTCTTGCTTTAGATATTTCTCCTATTAGGCATCTCCTGGAAAACAGACACTAGTTTAAGGGCTCAAAACAATCTAACTCTACGCAGGCATTAGAGGTAAAGGCCTTCAGTTCTGGGGACATTGATCATTGACTGGGGCTACATGGCTTTTCATGGGTCCCATTTTGACTGTCTGCAACATTTTTTGTTATCAGAATTCCAAAGAGGTACCTGAAAGGTTATGAGCAAGGGCTTTGGATTTCTTCTAAAATCACTTCCAATCAAATCATTTGCTTCTAAACTGTCATTGCTTACTAATACTCCCTGTACATTTCACATTTCTCTATTCAGTAAATAAATTGCATTAAATTTGTGAGAATTTTCTTGAAATTTTGTCCTTACTCCTTACTCAATTACATGTAAATCCTTACTCTGCTAGGCACTGTGCCAAAGCAATAAACCATGCCCTCTCAGACTAAACCAGGTCACTTCATTGTACATCACTATGGCATCCATACCTTTCTGCTATAACATGCATCAGACTTTGCAGTTATGAGCAGGTTAACACCAGGGTTTAGCTTTCACAAAGCTCTATGGAGAATTAGTCCCACCAGGCTTCCAGTGGGTGGGTGGATCCTCAGGGCATACATCTAAAGGAGCCTTCTTACTCTTTGACAGATGAGGCTTGGGTCTCTGGCAGAAGTTGGAGCTGACTTGTATCTGGATGGGTCACTTTGGTTCTGGGAATAGACTACCAACTCTACACTTGGGGTTAGCAAACTACAGCCAAGTCCTGTTTTATTAGAATACAGCCATGCTCCATTTATGTATTGTCTATTGTTGCTTCAGCAAGTTGAGTAGTTGCAAAAGAGTATATGGTCTGCAAAACCTAAAACATTTACTCTCTGGTTCTTTATGGAAAAGGTTTGCTGAGCCCCACTCTAAAATAGCAGGCAGCTTTCTTGGAAATAGTTCAGGCCCAGTCTATATGTGCTGAATAGGTTAGGCTAATCTCTGAAGCTGGATCTCCAAAAACTCAATTCCATCTCAGGTCTTGTAAATCTATTAGTCACTAAACTTGTTAACATGTATATAGTTATATGCTATGAACTTGACAGTGTGGTGCCAGGCTTGGATTGGTCTTTCATGAGTGGTCTGTGGGCTCTGCCCACAGAGACCGCTTCCACAGTCAGTCCTAAGAATGTTATTCCTTGCTCTGCAACGTTAAGCAGCTCTCTGTTGCTACCTGATGACATTCACATGCCTTAACCTGACCTTCTCCACATGTGGACCTACTGCACCTTCCCAGCCTTAGTTTCCACCTCTCACCAAATACCTGTTAAATGCTTCATCCAAACCTGACTACTTAACACCTGTCAAACATACTTTCTCCACCTTGGTAACCAAATCATTTTGGGACCATTTAATCACATTCAGCTTCCTGTTGTTGTTTATTTGGGTTCTTGTCTCATGTACCCTACCAGGTTTTAAACTTTGTGCGAACAAGTTCCATATCTCCACTCATTTTTATATGCCCAGTAAAGCTGGCTGTTAGGAGGGACTTAGTGATGATTGAGGCCATTGATCGTTAGCACTGTTTCTTGAATTTGTTTGACCCTCAGGAATATTCACCTTTGGATGCTTTCAGTTAATTTAGAGTCTAGTGTATTAATATTTGTATCCCAGCATCGAATATCTGGCACATAGTAAGTGAATGAAAAATAATGAATAAAAGAAGGAATGATCCCAAGTATTCCTACGAGGTGAGAAGAAAGTGGTCCTATTTACTAGGAGTGTTAGGGAGGCATTTGGGATCGTTGGCTCTGCTGCTGCATGATAGGTTTGGGACTCCGAAGACTGGCATTTCCTCCTTCTAAACTTGGAATTTCAATACATTACTATGAGGAAGACAGAGGTACATGGGACAGGGCCCTTCATCTAAATAATATACCTCCTTGGGGTGTGATTAATTGAAAGGGACTATAAAAAGCTAAAAACAATGTTTGAGTGCTATCTGTCAGCCATAGTGATAAAGCACTCTATATACATGGTCTTATTTACTACTAACTACAAATGCGTGAAGTTGATTTTTAGAAAAACTTTCTGCTATGGAGCACTTTAAACAAGACACTAGTGTGATAAGTTTTCACATACTCATCACCAGATTCAACATTTATTAACTCATGGCCAATCTTGTTTAATGTATGCTTCCACCCACTTCTCCTCCTCCTCCCTTGTTATTTTGAAGCAAATCTCAGACATCATGTAACTTCATCTTTAAATATTTTGATATGCATATGTAATAGAAAGAACTCTACTTTTTTCTTTTTAAGACAGGGTCTAACTCTGTCACCCAGGTTGGAGTGCAATGGCGTGATCATAGGTCACTGCGGCATCAACCTCCTGCCAGGGTCAAGCAGTTCTCCTTTCTCAGCCTCCTGACTATCTAGGACTACACCACACCTGACTAACTTTTTATTTTTATTTTTGTAAAGATGGGGTCTTGCTGTTGTGCTCAGGCTGGTCTCAAACTCCTGGCCTCAAGCAATCCTCCCCCCCCCAACTTGGCCTCCCAAAGTGCTGGAATTTCAGGCATGAGGCACCACACCCAGGGAAAAAAAAACTAAAAAAAAAAAACATAATCATAATACCATCATTAAGCCAACCACTCAGCATAACTATTCTTTAATATCAAATATCCTGTTATTGGATCCTGTTATCTCTAAATATCCATTAATTTTATATATTTTTGCTTGCTTGAATCAGGATCCAAATAAAATCCCACTTTATGATTGCTTGTCTTTGAACTTTTTTTGATCTACAGGCTTCTCCTTTCATCTCTTCTTTTTCTCCCTTGCAATTTGTTTATTGAAGAAACCAGGTTGTTTTCCTATATTTTGGATTTTGCTAAATACATCCTCACTATGCCATGTCTCAGAGTTTGGATTTTCCTGACTGTATGCTCATGAAGTTCTTTAACTTTTCCCTCACTTTCTTCTGTTCTCTGTATTTACTATAAATTAATAGTTTGATCCAAAGATTTGATCAAATTCAGGTTGGATTTGAAGAGCAGGGCAAAAAAAACTGTGCTAGGCTCTTCCATCAGGAGAAATGTAATGTCTAACTGTCTTCTTTTGGTGATGTTAGCATCCATTGATCAATTATGAATTGAAAAATAATGGCATTATTATATCATTCCTTCTTTATTTATTGGCTGTCATACTGTAGATACTGCTTTTTATAAATTATTGTTTTACCCAGTTGTACAATTTATATAGAAAAGACCAGATAGTTGAATTTTTCTTTTCAATATTTTTTCAAAATGATGTCTTGTCTCATTTATATCCTACGATTGCAATGAGTTTTATTTTTAAAAAATAATTATTTTGAATGCAGAAATTTAAGCATATTTGACGTATTTCTAGCCATTCCAATTATTATCCTTATCAATGCATAAAATATCCTATATTTGGTCAGAATGAGTCCCTTTAAATTTCCTCTTGAGACTTGTTGATATCATTCTAACAATCTTTGATAGAGTCCTTGCCATCTAGAGTGACAATGTGTTCTAGGCTTATCTTATGCATTTCTGGCTCAGACCTGAAATCAGCAATTTCTCCAAGAAGTTTTGGGGATTCTTTAGTGGTAGATGGTATTTGGAGACCACAATCTTGGTGCTAGGGATAAATATTATAATTTTAAAACTTTTAAAAAATTAACGGCTTTATTAAGGTATAATTTATATACCATAAAATTCACCCATTTTAAGTGTGCAATTCAATTATTTTTAGTATATTTAGTGTGTTTATAGAAGTGTGCAACCATCACCAAAATCTACTTTTAGAAACATTCTCCTCATCCCAGAAAGAAAACCTGTGCCCATTGAGTCACTTTTCATTCTCAACTCAGCCCTAGGCAACCACTAATCTATTTTTCTCTGTGTATGTATTAGGTGATTCTGTTTCAATATGTGTTCTTTTGTGTCTGACCTCTTTCAAGAAGCATTATGTTTTTGAGGTATATCAATGCTGTGGAGCATGTATCAGAACTTCCTTTTTATTGTAAACAGTATTTTATTGTATAGGTATACTACATGTCTTTCTCCATTCACCAGTTGGTAGGCGTTCGGTTTGTCTCCATCTGTTGGTTCTTGAGAATAGTGCTACTATGAACATTTACCTAAAAGATTTTGGTTGGACATATGTTTTCATTTCCCTTGGGTAGATACCTAGAAGTGAAATTGCTGGGTTTAAGGCAATTCTATATTTAACATTTTGAGAAATTATCATACTATTTTCCAAAAAAGTGGCTACACCATTTTACATTCCCACCAGCAATGTATGAGAGTTTTGATTTTTTCACATCCTCTCCAACACTTGTTATCTTATTGTTGTCTTATTGTTTATAGTCAATCTAGTGGGTGTGAAGTGATATTGTGGGTTTGATTTGCATTTTGCTAGTAACAGTAGTGTTGAGCATTTTTAAATGTGCTTATTGGTCATATCTTCTTTAGAGAAGTGTCTATTCAAAGTATTTTGCCCATTTTTAAATTGGATTATCTTTTAATATTGGATTGGAAGAGTTCTCCTGGATATGTCACTTATTAGATACCTGACTTATTTCTTCCCTTTTGTGAGTTGTCTTTCACTTTCCTGACCGTGTCTTTTGATGTGTAAAATTTGTAATTTGGCTTACGTTTAATTTGCTGGGTTGTTTTTCTTTTCTCACTTGTGTTTTGGATGTTGTGTCTAAGAAATCATTGCCTAACCCAAGATCACGAAGATTTACTAGCATGTTTTCTTCTAAGAGGTTTATAGTTTTAGTCCTTACATTCAGGTCTGCGATCTGTTTTAGCTAATTTTTGTGTATGGTGTTAGGTAGGGACCCAAATTAATTTTTTGCAGATGGATATTCAATTGCCCCAGCACCATCTGTTGAAAATAGAATTTCTTTCCCATTTAATTTTCTTGACACCTTCATCAAAAATCAATTGACTGAAAATGAAAGGGGTTATTTCTGGGCTTTCAATTATATTCCATTGACCAATACATCTGTCCTTATGCTAGTACCATACTCTCTGTATTACCTTACCTTTGTAGTAAGTTTTGAAATTAGCATAAGTCTTTCAATCCTGTTCTTTTTCAGGATGGCTTTGGTTACTCTGTCTTTTGCATTTCCATATAAATTTTAGGATCAGCTCATCAATTTCTGCAGAAAAGCCAGCTGGGATTTAGACAGGCATTGGATTGAACCTGTAAGAATTTGGGGAGTATTGCCACGTTAATAATATTTAGTCTTCTAATCCATAAATGTGGAATGCCTTTCCATTTACTTAAGTCTTTAATTTCTTTCAGCAATGTTTTGAAGTTCTTAGTATACACACCTTGCTTTTGTTATATTTGTTCCTAATAGTTTATTCTTTTTGATGCTGTTGTGAATGAAATAATTTTCTTAATTTTATTTTCAGAGTCTTCATTGCCAGTGTATATAAATACAATTGATTTTTGTATGTTTATTTTGTGAACTTTCTGAACTTATTTATTAATTCTAGGGGTTTTCTTAAGTGGATTCCTTCAGATTTTCTATATATAAGATCATGTCATTTGTGAATAAGATAATTTTACTTCCTCCTTTCTAATCTGAATCCTTTTATAGATTCATTGCCTAATTGCCCTGACTAGAACCTTAGTATGTGCTGAACAGACTGATAAACGTTACCATCTTTATCTTGTTCTCAATCTTAGGGGGATAATATTCAGTCTTTCACCATGTGAAATATGTTAGCTGTAGGGTTTTCACAGATTTTTTTTTATCATGTTGGTGAAGTTCCCTCCTGTTTCTTATTTGTTGAGGATTTTCTTTTCATGAGTGGATAGATATTGTTTTTATTCTTATTTACCTATAAGGAAACTAGTATTCAGGTGACCTGACTTCAAAGACCAAGTTCTTAATCATTGTGCTATCTCTATAGCACACTCTTCCATTTAATTTTCACTCTACCCCCATCTCTGAATTCATTTAGCTCACCTTGTTAATGTTGGTGTTCTCCAGGATTTTCAGCCCTTCCTCTGGTTATTCTCTCCTGAAGTGAGAGTATGGCTTCAATCATTCATTTGTAAGCTGATGACTACAAAATCTGTATCTCCTACCCTCACAGAGCTCTAGTACATCTTAAAGCTTCCAAGACTTTTCCACTTAGATATGTAAAGAACTTCCCAATCCATCATGTCCTAAAGTGCTCCATTACCCCCACTCTACTCAACTGGGCTCCACTTTCCAGCCTGAAACCTGGTGTGATCCTATAAGCTTCCCGGTCCTTGGTCCCTCTTGTCACTTTTTCTAATCAATTGCCAAGTTCTGCCTATTTTAACCACCAGAGCAGTCTGGTGGTCTTTGCAGTCCATTCTTTTCTCTTCACCTCCACTGCTACTATCTTGCTCCTGCTTCCAGTCTTGTTCCCCCTTAAATTCACCCCCCACATTACCAACAGAATGATTTCTCTGAATTACAGCTACTCTGACACTTAAATTCTTCAGAGATTTCCTATTCCCACAGCACAGCAAGCAAGGCCTTTCTTCAGAAGTTCCATTTTGTACACTAGGATCTTCCACCAAATATTAAAGTCATTAAATGCACATTAAGATATCAATTTTAATAGCTGCATGATACTTCCATCATTTGGAGATATTATAAATTATGTCATCAGATCTATTTCTACTTTCCTTTGCCTGTCATGTTGACTCATGCCTCAGTGCTTTTTGTTTATTCTGTTGTTTTGAGAGGTTCTTTCTCTTTCAACACCATCTGCTCTATTCCCTTACACTCTGAAAAGCCTGACTGACTAGACCCTCCTTTTTGAAACCTTCCCGTAACTCTTTCAGAGCTAATTATGCCTTCCTCTGTATTCTTTTCAGAATATTGCAGAAGCCTATAATATTTCATATATTATCCTATATTATAATTGTTTGTCATTTTTTTACTCTCACTCTGAGTTCAGCATTTATACTAGATTTATATAGAGTACTCCCACAATATCCAGCATATAGAAAATACTCAAAAAATTTTTGTTGAACTCACCTAAATTTGGCTTTATCTATAAATTTCCTTGCTTTTAATAGATCATTTTCTAATTTGTCAAAATTTAAATGCATTTTTAAGAGAATATACTTAAGAAATAATATGTTGAAAATTACAAAGTAACATATGTTTATTTTAGATTGCATGGAATACATAAGCTTGAGGTGAGTATTCCTGTGCAAGTGATTTTTCAAAGGAGCATGCTCAGAAGAAACTGGACTACAGTGAAGGGAGCAGGATAGGAAAGGGGAGAAACTAAGCAAAGATTTGGTCTGATCCCATGGGGAGCTCTGGAGGGAAATTGCACTACAGAACCTCTCCTGCCTTGAGACAAGCAATGGGGGCTTTTGTACCTAACCCCCCTCACACCTCTGTCCATTGTTGGCTTCCATGATTGGCATGAGGCACAAACTGGAGAGGGAGAAATGCAACTTTCAGGCCCCACCAGGCAAGGAGGCCCCAAATAGCTCAGGGAAATGCTCCTGAGAAGGGTGCAGCCAAAGGGAAGGAATATACTCAACATTCTTAAAGAAAAGAATTTTCAACCCAGAATTTAACATCCAGCCAAACTAGGCTTCATAAGTGAAGGAGAAATAAAATCCTTTACAGACAAGCAAATGCTGAGAGATTTTGTCACCACCAGGCCTGCCTTACAAGAGCTCCTGAAGGAAGCACTAACATGAAAAGGAACAATCAGTACCAGCCACTGCAAAAACATGACAAATTGTAAAGACCATCGATGCTAGGAAGAAACTGCATCAACTAACAAGCAAAATAACCAGCTAATATCATAATGACAAGATCAAATTTACACATAACAATATTAACCTTAAATGTAAATGGGCTAAATGCCCCAATTAAAAGACACGGACTGGCAACGTGGGTAGAGTCAAGACCCATCAGTGTGCTGTATTCAGGAGACCCATCTCATGTTCAGAGACATACGTAGGCTCCAAATAAAGGGATGGAGGAAGATCTACCAAGCAAATAGAAAACAAAAAAAATCAGGGGTTGCAATCCTAGTCTCTGATAAAGCAGACTTTAAACCAACAAAGATCAAAAGAGACAAAGAAGGCCATTACATAATGGTGAAGGGATCAATTAAACAAGAAGAGCTAACTATCCTAAATATATATGCACCCAGTACAGGAGCACCCCGATTCATAAAGTAAGTCCTTAGAGACCTACAAAGAGACTTAGATTCCCGCACAATAATAACGGGAGACTTTAACACCCCGCTGTCAACATTAGACAGATCACTGAGACAGAAAGTTAACAAGGATATCGAGGACTTGAACCCAGCTCTGCACCAAACAGACCTAATAGACATCTACAGAACTCTCCACCCCAAATCAACAGAATATACATTCTTCTCAGCACCACATCGCACTTATTCCAAAATTGACCACATAGTTGGAAGTAAAGCACTCCTCAGAAAATGTAAAAGAACAGAAATTATAACAAACTATCTCTCAGACCACAGTGCAATCAAACTAGAACTCAGGATTAAGAAACTCACTCAAAACCGCTCAACTACATGGAAACTGAACAACCTGCTCCTGAATGACTACTGGGTACATAACGAAATGAAGGCAGAAATAAAGATGTTCTTTGAAACCAATGAGAACAAAGACACAACATACCAGAATCTCTGGGACACATTTAAAGCAGTGTGTAGAGGGAAATTTATAGCACTAAATGCCCACAAGAGAAACCAGGAAAGATCTAAAATCGACACCCTAACATCACAATTAAAAGAGCTATAGAGGCAAGAGCAAACACATTCAAAAGCTAGCAGAAGGCAAGAAATAACTAAGATCAGAGCAGAACTGAAGAAGATAGAGACACAAAAAATCAATGAATCCAGGAGCTGGTTTTTTGAAAAGATCAACAAAATTGATAGACCTCTAGCAAGATTAATAAAGAAAAAAAGAGAAAAGAATCAAATAGACACAATAAAAAATGATAAAGGGGATATCACGACCAATCCCACAGAAATACAAACTACCATCAGAGAATACTATAAACACCTCTACGCAAATAATAAAAAATAAATAAATAAAAGAAAGAAAATCTAGAAGAAATGGATAAATTCCTGGACACATACACACTCCCAAGACTAAACCACGAAGAAGTTGAATTCCTGAATAGACCAATAATAGGCTCTGAAATTGAGGCAATAACTAATCGCCTACTAACCAACAAAAGTCCAGGACCAGACGGATTCGCAGCCGAATTCTACCAGAGGTACAAGGAGGAGCTGGTACCATTCCTTCTGAAACTATTCCAATCAATAGAAAAAGAGGGTATGCTCCCTAACTCATTTTATGAGGCCAGCATCATCCTGATACCAAAGCCTGGCAGAGACACAACCAAAAAAGAGAATTTTAGACCAATATCCCTGATGAACATTGACGCAAAAATCCTCAATAAAATACTGGCAAACCGAATCCAGCAGCACATCAAAAAGCTTATCCACCATGATCAAGTGGGCTTCATCCCTGGGATGCAAGGCTGGGTCAACATATGCAAATCAATAAACATAATCCGTCATATAAACAGAAACAAAGACAAAAACCACATGATTATCTCAATAGATGCAGAAAAGGCCTTTGACAAAATTCAACAGCCCTTCATGCTAAAATCTCTCAATAAATTAGGTATTGATGGGATGTATCTCAAAATAATAAGAGCTATCTATGACAAACCCACAGCCAATATCAGACTGAATGGGCAAAAACTGGAAGCATTCCCTTTGAAAACTGGCACAAGACAGGGATGCCCTCTCTCACCACTCCTATTCAACATAGTGTTGGAAGTTCTGGCCAGGGCAATCATGCAGGAGAAGGAAATAAAGGGTATTCAATTAGGAAAAGAGGAAGTCAAATTGTCCCTGTTTGCAGATGACATGATTGTATATTTAGAAAACCCCATCGTCTCAGCCCAAAATCTCCTTAAGCTGATAAGCAACTTCAGCAAAGTCTCAGGCTACAAAATCAATGTGCAAAAATCACAAGCATTCCTATACACCAATAACAGGCAAAGAGAGAGCCAAATCATGAGTGAACTCCCATTCACAATTGCTTCAAAGAGAATAAAATACCTAGAAATCCAACTCACAAGGGATGGGAAGGACCTCTTCAAGGAGAACTACAAACCACTGCTCAATGAAATAAAAGAGGACACAAGCAAATGGAAGAACATTCCATGCTTATGGATAGGAAGAATCAATATCATGAAAATGGCCATACTGCCCAAGGTAATTCATAAATTCAATGCCATCCCCATCAAGCGACCAATTACTTTCTTCACAGAATTGGAAGAAACTACTTTAAAGTTCATATGGAACCAAAAAAGAGCCCACATTGCCAAGACAATCCTAAGCAAAAAGAACAAAGCTGGAGGCATCACGCTACCTGACTTCAAACTATACTCTACAAGGCTACAGTAACCAAAACAGCATGGTACTTCTACCAAAACAGAGATATAGACCAATGGAACAGAACAGAGCCCTCAGAAATAATACCACACATCTACAACCATCTGATCTTTGACAAACCTGACAAAAACAAGAAATGGGGAAAGGATTCCCTGTTTAATAAATGGTGCTGGGAAAACTGGCTAGCCATATGTAGAAAGCTGAAACTGGATCCCTTCCTTACACCTCATACAAAAACTAATTCAAGATGTATTAAAGGCTTAAATGTTAGACCTAAAACCATAAAAACCCTACAAGAAAACCTAAGCTATACCATTCAGGACATAGGCATGGGCAAGGACTTCATGTCTAAAACACCAAAAGCAATGGCAACAAAAGCCAACATTGACAAATGGGATCTAATTAAACTAAAGAGCTTCTGCACAGCAAAAGAAACTACCATCAGAGTGAACAGGCAACCTACAGAATGGGAGAAAATTTTTGCAATCTACCCGTCTGACAAAGGGCTAATATCCAGAATCTACAAAGAACTTAAACAATTT
The DNA here is from genome assembly GCF_029281585.2 of Gorilla gorilla gorilla. NCBI lineage: Eukaryota > Metazoa > Chordata > Mammalia > Primates > Hominidae > Gorilla > Gorilla gorilla. Next base: position 70,969,391 of record NC_073234.2, on the reverse strand, counting down.
ACAAGAAAAAATAAAACAACCCCATCAAAAAGTGGGAAAAGAATATGAACAGACACTTCTCAAAAGAAGACATTTATGCAGCCAACAGACACATGAAAAAATGCTCATCATCACTGGCCATCAGAGAAATGCAAATCAAAACCACAATGAGATACCATCTCACACGAGTTAGAATGGTGATTATTAAAAAGTCAGGAAACAACAGGTGCTGGAGACGATGTGGAGAAATAGGAACACTTTTACACTGTTGGTGGGACTGTAAACTAGTTCATCCATTGTGGAAGACAGTGCGGTGATTCCTCAAGGATCTAGAACTAGAAATACCATTTGACCCAGCAATCTCATTACTGAGTATATACCCAAAAGATTATAAATCATGCTACTATAAAGACACATGCATATGTATGTTTATTGCGGCCCTATTCACAATAGCAAAGACTTGGAACCAACCCAAATGTCCATCAGTGATAGACTGGATTAAGAAAATGTGGCACATATACACCATAGAATACTATGCAGCCATAAAAAAGGATGAGTTCATGTCCTTTGTAGGTACATGGATGAAACTGGAAACCATCATTCTGAGCAAACTATCGCAAGGACAGAAAACCAAACATGGCATGTTCTTACTCATAGGTGGGAGTTGAGCAATGAGAACACTTGGACACGGGGTGGGGAACATCACACTCCAGGGCCTGTCATGTGGGTAGGAGAAGGAGGGACGGATAGCCTTAGGAGAAATATCTAATGTAAATGATGAGTTAATGGGTGCAGCACACCAACATGGCACACGTATACCTATGTAAAAAACCTGCACGTTGTGCACATGTACCCTAGAACTTAAAGTATACATAAAAAAGAAAACAAAAACCCAGAAAGAAAGAAACACTAATGTAAAAAAAAAAAAACAAAAACAAAAAAATAAACAAAGGGAAGGAATCTGAAACCTCAGGTCTGGACAGGGCACCAAACCACCTGCTAGAGTAGGGTAAAGTGTTCATAGACAGGGATCTTAGGGGTGAGTTGAAAGCAGGTGAGAGATTTATTCCACAACTGGTTCATTTTGTTCGCCTGCTGTGTCACACACTGTGCTAGTCACACTGGTGACAAACAAGGCAGACAGTACTCCTAAGCTTTGCTCCTGAGCTTTCTTCTGGCCACGGATATGGGGCTGTGGGGAGTCAGGAAGTAACCAAACAGATACATCAACAAGATCACCAGTGGATGGCGAGCTAGAGAGGAACCCAAGAAGCAAGGGAAATCTTGTGAACCATTGTCTGAAAGATCTGGAGTCTGAGTTGTTGAGCTCCTTCTGGTTTCAGCTCTTTAGTATGTGAAGAATGATTCTCTGGAACCTATCCAGTCTTCATTCGATACCATCCTGAAAAAAGTTGTCTCAGATATTAGCGCTCAGTTTACCCTACTTTCTGGCTGAGTTGGATGAGCAGTAGCCTTGTCAAAGCCTCTGGATCAAAGCCCTGGAAAGAAAAAGCACCACTTTTTAAGGTTTTCGAAAAGAAAAAAAAAATCTGGAATTGGCTACGAGACCTTCAAAACTTATTGCACCACTGGCACAATAGGAGGGTGAACATGAACAATGCTCCTCCTTCTGAAAAATAAGGAAGGTATGAACAAGGTCAACCATAAAAGGCACAAGGACCACAACATCTACCTGAAGAAGCTGGGTCTGTCTACAAACCAGTGGTGTGTCACTGTGAATATTTGGAGCTGGCGAAATGACCAGATCCCCAGAGCCACTGGACACCCGGAGTGCTACTCCAGGCTCTGGAGGCCAATCTGCCCTCAGTGTTTATGGAACCCTGAGGTTTGTTGGTCTCCTAATTTCAGAAATATCCTTACGATAAATCCCAGCTGCTGAAGGTAACCCTGTGAGAGGGTCTCTGTGGTCCTGAGAGATCCTGACTGATACACAGGCTCTAAATATGTAGGGGTCTGCAAACAACAGGTCAGGGAGGGCTGGAAGCAGGGTGAGCCACTACACTCCCACTTTTGACTTTTTTTCACTCCAGCCTGCCCTTCTCATTCCTGCCAAAATTACAGATTGCACCAGCCCAGAAGGAAGCCCTGAATTAAGGATTTGGGTCTCCATCCAATTTCAAAGTGCAATCACTGAAACAGGTACTTCTGTCACTACCACTTGGTTCTCCATGAAGCAGAACAGTTCCTTCTGCTGCCCAAGCCCAGCTCCACTTGCTTCCAGTCTTCAAGAACTCAAGACATGGATCATCATCTCTTCCCTTTCAACTCCCAGGTTCTGCCAAGCATGGCCCTGATGGAAAGCCACGGCAGTGGAGTGGGAGTTGTCTCTTTTAACCAATCCTTTTCAGGAGCAGGTTTGAACTTACATCTTAAAAAACTCAAAAATATTTATTTTAGAAAGCAGGCTCCATGTCCCAAAGCCTGTGGCAAGTGGGAACTTAAGGTCCCTTGAAATCATCCAAGTGTGGAAGTGGTGATTTAAAGCTAAAACAATGATCTAAATTCTCCAGGCTGAAGTTTAGCTGAAAGAGGGCCTCGGTTCTCTCCTTCTATCCCTGGGCCTTCTTCCCAAGCCACCCCTAGACACCCTGTCCACAGAAGCCGTGGTTTGTGATGGCACCTCACTCCTGCATTCTGAAAGATGCCATTTCACAATGGTTGCTCCCTTTACACCTGTCGCATGGCCCCCAACCGAACAAACTCCAGCGGACAGATTCATGCCAGCAACAGGTTCACAGCAGACTGTGGAGGTATAGAGCACATGAATCTCCCACTTACTGAGAAAAAAAGTGACAGAGAGCCTAGGGAAAGGAAACAGGGACCCACTCCCTGCTCCCTATTCCCCCCATCCCAGCCCCTCCCATCCATCCCCATTCCTTCCACCTGAGATCAGTGCTGAGCCCCCTAAGAAGCCCATTGAGTCTTTTGGAAATATAACAAAAGTGAGTACAATTGGTGCAATTGCAATGAGCCCCAGATGCCCAGGTTTGACATTGTCTGAATCACCCCCTCTCAAGGGTCTTCCAGGCAGCTGTCCTCACTCTGGTTTAAGTAAATTAAGTTAGATTTTGTGCCTTGCCTCTTGCTTTTAAGTTGACACTGATGCGAATAAATGGCCCATGAGAGGGTTTCCTAAGAGAGGAAGGAGGCTGTCTCAGAAGCAGGAGGAACTCACGTCTGCCGAGGACACAGTTATATCCAGTGAGGTCAGGGGCGGGCTGTTGACAGCTTCCATTAATTCCACTGGGACAGGCAAGCATCAACTGGCAGTTATTGGAGCTGAGGATGCTGGGATAGATTGTAAAGTGAACAGCTGGCCCTTAGATTGTAAGCCTAGCTTAAGGAAACAGAACTGCAGGGAGAGAGGAAAGAGCAGATTTTCACAAGATCTCTTGTTAGGCTTTGGTTTCCATATCCTTCCCCACAGCTTCAGCCCAAGCGCCCAGCAGCCCACCTGTTTGTCTTTTCCCAACTCCACAAAGGTAGAGGCTCCTGTTGGTAAAGCGACAGCTGAGAAGTGGGAAAGATAAAGGTTACAAACACTGCCGCAGATAATCCACAAAAAGCTTTGCTGGAATCAGGTTATGCATCTCTGAATCTGAGCTAGATTTATTGGGTCAGGGACCATGCTTGCTTATTGGCTCAAGAACTGACTGAGGAGGTGTCTTAAGAAATGCTTGCTGGATGGATAAATAAACAGCTGAGTGTTTATCTGAGCCTGGAAACTGCCTGCACCAGCACAAAAGTAAAGCCCCAACACCCTTAAGCCACACCTGCTGGAAGGCTTCCTATCTGTCAGCCCCAGGAAGATATAGGCAAGATGAGGCAAGTCCTGACCAACAAAGGAAACTGCCGTCCTTCTTTCCTGGCCTTTCTTCCACTGTGATGCCAAAAATCCCATCAAGTCCAGTTACCCAGACAGTGGGATGTAAGAGGAGTTTCCTGGAAATCTGGCTCTACCATTGCCCCCATGAGTATGATGGTGACAAGCTTGGGCCCTGAAATCAGAAAGCCTGAAGTCTGAAATCTCAGTCTTCTTACTTGCCAGCTGTGAGACTTTGAGCAAATTACTCAATGTTTCTAAACCTTGATTTCCTCAATGGGTAAAATAGCGATAATATTGGGTAACACACTAACCATAATGTCAAGAATAGAGTTAGTGCTCAATAAACGTTTATCTCTATTCCCGTACACCCCATCCTGCTAATTCCCTTCTTTCTCTTCTTCCCCATAACTTCCAATTGCATCATTACCTATGAACAGAGGGTAGAATAATCACAAAACTGGAAAGTTTGGGACAGCCTAAAAGTTATTTACAAGTCTAAGAGCAACCACTGAGTCCTGCCCAATGGCCTGGCTTTTTAAAAAACACCTAATTAGGAGCCAGTGAGGTCCCTAAGTGCACACAATTTCCTAGAAATGACAGGGTATGTATTTACAAAATAACTCTTTACCCTTTAAAAGAGCACAAGTATTTTCTGCTCCCATGATATCTCAAGTGGCACCTAGATTGCTGAAGTTCTGTTATCCAATGCGTAGTGTCACTCAGAGAGGTGGTATGAGTGATTTAGAGTCTAGGTCTGTGAACTGGGATGAGCCATTTCTTCATGTCTTGGTCTCCAATGCATAAAATGAAGAGATTGGAGCAGATGATCACTAGAGAACCTTCCAATGTTAAGACTTAAAGTTTAAATGGTTTTATGATAGAGAGGGATTGTAGAAAAGTAAAACCCACAAAGCTTAACCTCCCAGGAGGAAAATTAAAATATTTTAATTGGAAGTAAATGATAACGTGGCACAGTTTGATGTGAATGTAATGGCATAAGGAGGTCGGAGGTCCTGGGTGCCCTCTCACACTCATTCTCAGCACCAGATGTGGGGGCACCTGGAACAGCCTGTAGGGAGGCTAATAAATTCCACCCTCACTCCAGCTCTGAAGAAACCTCCATGGTAGAAAAAAAAACAAAGAGCCCCTGAGTCCCTCTACTGCTTCACTGGCTACTCCTACTTTGGAAAGCAGAGAAGGAGGAAGACCCCAACATCTTCCATCAGTGCTGAAGACACCACCCAATCCCTCCACACCTCTGCTTCAGCTCTTACCTGTGCCCCCACCCCCCACACAGCCCTCTGCTAGCCACTAGGTGTTAGCTGCCTTTCACCTGCAAAAGGTCTCCCTTTGCCAATTTTTGTCACAAATTTTTGCATATTGCTTCTATACATTTGCAGGTAGGATTCAGTAGGCGCTGATTCCAACTATGTAAGAGAAAATGGAATGGCTGCACTTGCAGTCACAGAAGGCTTTCAGGAGAGCACATTGATTGGCTAAAGGGTTCTGGGAGAGATACTCTAACTATGTTAGACTGAGATGCTCAGACAGGAGCTTCCCCACAATCAAGGAAATCAGGGCTTTTCAGTGTTGACTTGAAATCCTGCCTAATAGTCAGGAAAAAGCTTTTTTCAACCATGAGGGAAGAATGAGGAAGTAAGGATGGAGAAGGGTAGAGTGCCAAACGATTCCATCCAGGTTGGGGCATGGAAGGACAGTGGCGGGCCCAAGTCCGGAGCTGTTCCCTCCACATAGTGAATGTTTGGCAACCTTACCCAGAAGTTCTGATATTTCTAGTTAGTCAGACCAGGCTCTGATTTCCAAAATAAGGACAAATCCAGAACAGTTTGGGAAATGAAGGTATCTGGCTGAAAGACAAGAGTTGGAACCATTGCCCTACCATCAGCATCACATTAACAGAAACAAATTCCTCTGCCCATGCAAACTATCCACAAACAATTTAAGCCAAGAAAAAGTCCCAACTAGAAAAGCATGTGGATGAGCACCAACCCAATGAGGCCCATCATTTTTGAGTGGACACCCTCTGAGCAACTTGGCGAAGAAAGCAGAGCTCAACTTCCCCCCAGGAGGTTTGGGAGAACCTCTCCCGATGGACAGACATGAAGGAGGAGTTCGGTGATAGCACCTGGAAAGGTAGTAACTACTCACTGGCCACAGGGATGACTGAAATGAGACCTATGCCAGGGATAACACAAAGGATAAAAACAGTCTAAAGCAGAGATTGAGTTTATTATTTGCTGAACAAGAGGAGGGTCACATTTCATTAAGAAAGGTCAGGACAGTTCTCTGAATTGAAGGTGAACAGGACAGACACACTGTGAGAAAGAGGAAGTTTTGTCAAAATTTGTGATTGACTCGAAAACAAGAGTAAACTCTCTTGGATTGTTTGCTGTTCTACTTTGTGTCACAGAAGCACAAGCACGGTTCTCCGAAAGGTCCTGGATGGATCTGATCTGTGGGGCATGGCCCTGGCAGCCTGGTGTCTGTGCCTCCTCTCATCGAGGTGAAATTTTTCTCTGGCACCCACTTTGGTTAAGAATGAGGAGCCCTGAGCCCCCATCAGCCTGCAGCATGGCTCTGTGCCTATCACCCAGCTCTCTTCTCCTCACTGCCTAGGATGGATAAAAATGCAGCTTTCCTGGCCACAGGGATGAAATAACCACATGAAAGCAGATGGGTAATTTTGTTAGCACATAACTATTAATATGCTATTTTCTAAACAGGAAAACTGAGGCACTGAGCCCCAAGCCCCAATAAGTTGGAGGCTACATGATTAAAATGTTGCTGAATAGGGAGAAAAAGGCAAATTGTAAAGAGCTAACCAAAAACTAATAGGGTCTAAATCTGGGTGTTGCGATTGCAGGTGGTTTTTATTTTCTAGCTTTCTATATTGTTGTTCTATATTCTCCAAATTTTCTACTCTGTGTGGTTTTGAAACCTTTTTCTTTTTATTTTGATACAACAAGGATGAAGTCAAGGTCGTGGTGGTTATTGCAATGATGAGTTTAGGCCAGGCTCACACCTGTGAGTTTAGATGACTCACATCTGTAATCCTAACCCTCTGGGATGGTAGGAGGTAAGAGGATCACTTGAGGCCAGGAGTTTAAGACCAGCTTGGGCAACATGGTGAGACCCCACCTCTATAAAAAATTTACTAGCCAGGTGTGGTGGTGCAGGCCTGTAGTCCTGGCTACTTAGGAGACTGAGATGGGAAGATTACTTCAGCTCAAAACTTTGAAGTTGCCGTGAACTATGATTATGATGATCATACCACTGCACTCCAGCCTGGACAACAGAGCAAAAAACGAAGAAAAAATATTACATAGGGGTGTGAGGTCAAAAAGTTTAACTACTGATACAGACAATAGGGCACAAAGAGCTCAAAACTAAATAATGCGTTTAACAACCCTGCACATTAGCCGCTATAAAAGTAAGAAAAGATCACACAGGTGTGCCCAAGGACATGTAGTTTTCTTCTCAAGAAAGGAAAGTACCTAGAATAAGATAATGTAAAAGAGTCAGTGCAGGGGTAACCAACGCGCATATATATATGTATATATGTCTTTTTTTTTTTTTTTTGAGACAGAGTCTCACTCTGTCACCCAGACTGGAGTGCAGTGGCACGATCTCGGCTCACCGCAACCTCCGCTTCCTGGGTTCAAGTGATTCTCCTGCCTCAGCTGGGATTACAGGTGCATGCCACCGCACCTGGCTAATTTTTTCTTTTTTTTTTTTTTTTTTTGTATTTTTAGTAGAGACGGGGTTTCACCATGTTGGCCAGGATGGTCTCGATCTCCTGACCTTGCGTTCCACCCACTTCGGCCACCCAGAGTGCTGGGATTGCAGGCGTGAGCCACCGCGCCCGGCCTAACAACTCCAATTTAAGCATCAGTGTCGTGTCAGAGTTTGTGATGGCTGGGAGGAATGTAACCATGTCTGAAATTCACTATTCCCAAAAAGCTTACTTTCTAGGAGAGACACAACTGAATTTTTGGTTGAAATGCAGTTAGGAAGAAGGGAGATACATGCACGGAATATAACAGGTCAGCGGGGAGGGGCCTTGGATGAGGGGTGGAATGAGGAAAGGGGAGAAGGGGGACTTCCTGAAAAGATATGTCTGTGCTGAGTCTTGGAGGATGAGTGGGAATTTGGCTGCTGAGTGGGAGAGGCACTGCAGGAGAAGGGAGTGCTCCAGCACCTGGAACAGCATGAGCCCAGGCCCAGAGGTATGAATCAACATGGTGTATTTGGAGAAAGTATGAAAACGGAGTACAGAAAATGAAAAACAGACTAGAGTGGTCCCCCAACAAAATAAATGTAATGTCCCCAATAAAATTACAAGTTTTACAAACCAAGACTTAGCAGCTCTGATAACAAGTATCTACTCTATTTTAGAAGAGAATAAACTGGTCCATAATTCAGGTGTATGGAAACAAAGTGTCTGTTTTGGAAAACAAAAATGAGACTCTGCTCTCATATCCTGATACGAAGTGAAATGCTCTGGTCACTCCTTTGCCTTCTGAGTGCTTTCTTGTCTCTGCCTCCCAAGGGCTGCCCAGAGTGGCCATAGTGGCCCCTGGGGGCCAACGAAAGAGGAAACTCCACCCCGTCAGGGCCCATCAGCAAGAATCCCAGGACTTCACCCCACGTGGTTCAGAAAGGGGTTGTGCGGCTAGGTCATGCCATGCATGTGAAATTGTTTTTTTCACCAAAGGAGCTAGTCAGGATGGCTGAATGTTTATTTCAGAAGCAGTGGATCAATGCCATTCTAAAAGTTAAATCAAGGTTAGCCTAAAGCTGCCTCCTTACATATTTAAGTTCGGCCTAAAGGTTTTTCTGTACATCGGAAACCATAACAAGTGGAGGTGTAAACCGACTGCAGCCCATATCTGTGCCAATCACTGTATTTTGGCCAATCAAATGTAGCCAACTGTTCAAATCACGTTCAAATAAGGCAAATGCCAAGCTGTAACCAATCCAATGTTTCTTACCTCACTTCTGTTTTCTGTACGTCACTTTCCTTTTGCCGTCCATAAATCATCTTCCACCACGTGGCTGTGCTGAAGTCTCTGAATCTGCTATGATTCTGGGGGCTGCCCAATTCACAAATTGTTCATTGCTCAATTAAACTCCTTTGAATTTAATTTGGCTGAATTTTTTTTTAACAAAAGCTAGTATTCTGTTTTAAATCGCACAGAGGAAGGGGGATACCCTGCTAGTTCCATCAAATAAAAGAGGAGAGAAAGGGAACATTTTCTGATAGTAATTCATGGCCCACCTATCCCCACGAACAGCCTTCATCAAAGGTTGAACTGACCCAAAAGATGTTCTGGCATTTACCCAGGTGTCCCTGGGGGGAATCTGGCCTTTCCAACAGGCACTGGTAGGTGGCAGAAGAAGCCTCCTTGACACACAGCTGGGACTCTGCTTCCAGTAGAAACCTGACTGAAACCCCTGGAATTAAAGAGGGTTAGACAATTCTGCAGACTGTGGACTAGGGTCCCAGAACCTCTCAAGGGCCAGGGCAGGCTGGCGGCAACCTGGGAAGGTGTCTGCCCAGAACAGCAGGCAGCTGAGGCAGTGCAGCCAGAGTGAGACTCTGCCGGCAGTCAGGCTTGGGGGCTGAAGAAGTGCAGGAGGAGAGCCAGCTCACACTGTCCTGCAGATGGAGGAGATTCGGCAAGCAGGGAAGAAAACTATCAAGAGAAGCAAGAAGCCCCAGGAGAAGGTTGAGATGGGCCTCTCAGAGCAGAGTAGGGACTATCAGTAAAGAAGTAAGGATCTGAATGCAGAGAGAGGAAATTAGCCTGTCCTTACAAGCTAAATGGTTCAGGGACCGGCAACCTAACATAAAGGATCTCACTCCTATCAATGGAACAGAATAAATAACTCGAAAATAAAGTTACATACGTACAACCAACTGATCTTCAACTAAGATGACAAAAATATACACTGGGGAAAGGACTCCCTATTCAATTAACAGTGCTGGGAAAATTGGATAACCATAGGCAGAAGAGCGAAACTGGGTCCCTGTCTCTCACTATACACAACAATGAACTGAAGATGGATTGAACACTTACATGTAAGACCTGAAATTATAAAATTTCTAGAAGAAAAGCTGGGGAAAACTCTACTGAACATTGGTTTAGACAAATAATTTATGACTAAGACCCCAAAAGCAAACACAACAAAAACAAAAACAGACAAATGCGACTTCATTAAACCAAAAAGTTTCTGCACAGCAAAAGAAATCAACAGAGTAAACAACTTGCAGAATGAGAGACAATATTTGCAAGCTATGCATCTGACAAGGGACTGATATCCAGAATCTATAAAGAATTTAAACAACTCAATGAGAAAAAAAAAACCCCGTCAAAAAGAAGACAAAGGATATAAAGAGACACACTTCACAAGAATACATACAAGTGGCCAAAAAACATATGAAAAAATGCTCAACACTACCAATTATCAGAGAAATGCAAACTAAATTCACAGTGAAATATCATCTTACAGCAGTCCAGTTGGGAGCTAAACAATGGTACACGGGGACATACAGAGTATGTTACCTGCACCAAGTGTCCTTCTCCCTGGCCCCCTACCCTTAGAAGTCTGCAGGCCAAAATTGTACAAAAAGCAAGATGACAGAGTCAGAGGGAGATAATGCCAGGTTTAGAGGCATGAAGGCCAGGGCAGCACTGCATGCAGGATGGGGCATTTACTAAGCATCTGGAAATACAACTTTCCTTGATCCAGAACAGCTGGAAAAAAAGCTCCATAGCACATTTGTTTAAAAAAAAAAAAAAAGAAATTAACCCAAATCCTTCCCTGGGTTCCAGTCTAAAAGGAAATAGGGCAACGAACCTTTCATCACTGGCCATTTCTATACATGCACAGAAATGCTTGAAGACTTTTAGATTGCCTTTTACATAATATATGGAAAGCATAACAGGGAGATGTGATGGAATTGTGGGAGGACCCTTAAATTGGGTGTAAAGAGATGATGTTTATGTGGAACTCAGACAATTAAAAGAAATCCATTGTCTTTGGTGACATGCATTGCAGGTGAGAAAGCTAATGCAGGTCTCTAAGGTAGGAACAAACCTGAGGGACAGACACAAAGGCAACCATATCTGAAGTTGGCAACCATGTCTGAAGCATCCAGTGGGGAAGGTGGCAGAAGCAAGAGCAGGTGCTGATGAGGTTGGCAGGACTCAAGCCCTGCGCAACCACAAGGGAGAGGGGTCTGGATTCCATTGCAAATCTGATGGACAGCCCTTGGTAAGTTTTAACCAGGAGGGTGATGTGATCAACTTACATTAAAAAAGATAACTCCAGATGGTCTATGGAAAACACCCAAAGGGGAAGAGAGTACAAACATGAAGGCCAAGCAAGAGGCTTCTATAGTACTCCAGGCAGGAAATGATGGTAGCTTTGACCAAGCTGGACACAGTGGAGAGGTAGGGAACTGCATCCATTTAGGAAATGCTTCAGAGGTCATCTTGACAAGACATTACAGTCGACTGGATGTGAGTTAGGCAGGAGAAGGGAATTGAAGATGGACCTCTAGGGTTTTGGGCTGAGCAACTCTGGATGGGTGGTGGGGCCATTTAGTTAGATGAAGAAGAGAGGCAAAGCTGGTTTGGGGCGGAGGAGTGAATCATTCAGAACTCTGTTTTTGAACATGGTGAATTTGGGTATTAATAGCTTATAAAAAGTAATGCTATCATAGAATCCATAACACTTCCCAGGAACGGTGGCTTTTTCACTGGGGTTTTGAGCTCCACTGGGAAAACCACATGCAGCACCCACAGTGTTAGTTGTTGTCCTCAAGGTCAGCAAAGAATGGCTTTGTCCTTGGGTCACTCACTCATTCATCCCTCCCTTAGACACACACGTATGTTCCAGAAGGAAAGTCTGCATGTCCTTCAATCTTTATAATAATCAACTGGTAGAGGCCTTTATGACCTCTAAAGTTCCAGACAGATTCAGAATCTGTCATTTTACTGTTTAAAAATTATCTTTCTTCGTAGATGTAGACACAGAGAAGTACAAATAAGGCCACAGTATGGCCTCTAATCCCCTAGTTCAGGAAATGCAAATGCTGGCCTCAGCCAGCCTCCCCAGCCCCACACCCCCTCGAAGCCCAGTTCCGGTGTCCCATTAACCTTGCAGCCTAGATAGGAAGTTTCTATCCTGTCCCTGGAGACAAGGTGGCTGCACCAGGAAGGGCTGGGTTTTTCACATGGTGGGGGTGACAGGCTGGTAGGGGGAGAGGGATTGACCAGGAGCCCAGGCCAGAGCTAAGAACTGATCTAAGAATTGCATGGTGGAGAAAGGGCGATCAATCCAATTTTTTTTAACAAGGTAACTGGCATGCAGGAATAATCAGCTATCTCCTCTCCTGATTCTGGGGCTGGAATCATTTTACTGAAGGCCTGGTGGTGTCACCTGAGGGATGAGAAAGGAGGAGGTTTGGTTGCCTGGAATTGGGGTGGACAAAAGTATGCCAAAAATCATCTGCTGAAAACTTAGAGCTGGTTCCCTTTTCCTTTTGAATGTCAAATAAACAGAAGAGAAAGCAGATTACGTGTGTGCCCTCCTCATTTCCCTAGGGATAAGGTGTGGGTTTTCAGTCTTTAGATGTTTCTTACTAGACTGAGCTAGAGTGAGCTGTGCCCATTGGGAAGACAGGGTGGGATTCTAGCCTGGGCTTTCAGTGTGAGGGTTCACGGCCCAGGTGTGTTCAACTCTGCTTCCCTCCTCCCAGGTATTGTGGGCCTTGTGTCAGATGTTGTCAGGATTCCTGTGCCAGGAGGCAGTCCAGGAGCTCTACCTACAGCTGCTGCTGGCTGTGCTGTGTCATCGCTGCTCGGCGATTTAGCAAAATGCTCCCCAGAAGATGGTAGAACACAGCAAGGAGGGGCCCCTGGGAAGCAAAAGCAACTCTGACCCCTTTAGGTAAGCCTAACCACCAGGGAATAGAGAAAGGAAACGAGGCAATTTCCTGAGGGCCCTGGACAACCAGATGTGGGTCCCTCAGGGAGGCAAGGAAGAGAAGACTGGACTATAGCATGGGTGCTGCAGCATCGTACACTGGAGTACTCTCGCAGGTGTTCCAATTTCATGAATCCCATTACTCTCCCATCCAAGGACTAACCAGGCCTGACTCTGCTTAGCTTCCAAGATCAGATGAGATCCAGCACATTCAGGGTGGTATGGGCAGTGGACCAATTTCATGAATCCTTGTATTACATGCACTCTTCTACTGACCCACACAATGGTTTTTATCCATGTTCATAACTCTACACATAAGAGATTCGATTAGATGGGGGCAAGGCTGTGTCATTTTCTCCATGCAGTTTTGGCCATTTGAGTCAGCCTTGATGGCCTCTGGCTTAGTTTTGCCATTAGCTGCATCTTCTTATATGAGTTGCTGTTAGAATTCTGTTTCCTTATCTGTAAAATGGGAGTCCTAAATAAGTGGTTATCACTCCTTCTTTAAAATTCAGAACATTTGGGCCAGGTGCGGTGGCTCACGCCTGTAATCCCAGCACTTTGGTAGGCAGGAGGATCACTTGAGGTTGGAAGTTCCAGACCAGCCTGACCAACATGGAGAAACCCCGTCGCTACTAAAAATACAAAAAAAGCAGGCATGGTGGTGCATGCCTGTAATCCTAGCTACTCGGGAAGGCTGAAGCAAAAGAATCACTTGAACCCGGAAGGCAGAGGTTGCAGTGAGCCAAGATTGCACCATTGCACTTCAGCATGGGCAACAAGAGTGAAACTCTGTCTCAAAAAAAAAAAAAAAAAAAATTAAGAACATTCAATTTAAAAGAACCTTGTATAAAAATGAAAACAAATGGAACCAATAAATCAGAGACATTCTGATTAGGTGGCTGTGGAAGTGAAGAGAGATTCCAACCCTTTTTCTGTCCCCCAGAGAGCAGAATTTGAAAACCACAGCACTAGGATATCTCCATTGCCCCTTTTAGCCCACTCTGTGGCTGGAAGAGGGGCGGGGTGAAAGGATGAGTGGATCGGTAATTGAAGATGGGTCCCGTAGAGCCATGACTTTCTATCAGCAGGACAGCAGAACCCAATCATGAAAGGGCTGAGAACTGTCTCCTAGCTTGCCAGCAGAAGGGTGCAAACCAGGGCATAACATCTGGTCCATCTTTTTGTCCTTTTCACAAACCCAATAGAGGGGGCCTTCAGTTGTGCCCTGGAAGTAGTGAAGATGGTGCTACTGGCAGCTTTGTATGATAAAGTGATGTTCTATGCAACTCAACATCACTGCTGGGAACTTCCATCCATTGCTTCAGCCCAGAAAGGTGGGACATCATGAATTTGGGGAATGTGGTTTTCTAGGTCATAGGCAGATTCCAAGATTTCCTGATTGGCAGTTGGTTGAAAGAGTTAAGCTTTGCCTAAAGAGTTGAAGGCAACAGAAAGAAATGTTTGAGTTAAGATAAAAAGGGTTGTGGAAGCCAAGGTTCTTGTTATTTAGATGAAGCCTCTAATTAACAGGCTTCAGAGAGAATAGATCTTGTCTCTTGTCAACTTTAAGTGGTGTCAGACTGTCTGGAAAAGAACTAGTAAAGGAAGGAGATTTTATAAAGAATGCAAATTTCCACCACAAGAGATGGCTTTACAGGGTCATTTCAAAATATGCCAAAGAAAGTATATTTGGGGGTAAAATACTTGATTTTTTCAGGGCCTGCTATCTGTCATGTGATGCTATACCAGAGTCATGTTGGAGCTGGGTATCTTATTGCTACATAGAGTCTATTTTGTCAGTCTTATTATCTCTATTTTAATGTTAATGCAAGTCAGTTGTGCCTAAACTCCAACAAGAGGAGGGTATAACGAGTCATGACAAACCCCCACTTCCTGTCATGGCCTGAACTGGTTTCTCGCGTTTCTTTGGGATCCCTTTGGCCAAGAGGGGAGTCCATTCATTGGTTGGAAGGCTTAGAGTTTTATCTGGTTTACAGAGACCAACCTGGACAATGTAGCAAGTAACTATCTCTACAAAATATATAGATTAAAAAATTAGCCAGACGTGACGGTGAAACAGCAGGGATGGGACTCAGCTCCACTCCTACTATTTTTGTATTTAGTATTTTTGTATTTAGTTAGTATTTTTCCACACATACTCACTAACCACCAGACCTGGCACTACCCCATTGTCACCATACCTGCTGATCACAAGACCTTACAAACTATGTGAGAAAACTAAGATAAGAAGCATTGCGCCATAAATCTTACTCAAGGGAATTAACCCTATTGCCCTCATGTATATAAGTCCAGGAAAATGATAGATCTTAATCTCTTGCCTCATTATAATAAAATCCTCACCCCAGGAGGGGCTTTTCTGCCATTATTTGATCTTGCGATGTACATACTAACGTGACTTCCCACTGCATCTGTGCACCCTGCACTCTGCCCTGCAAATGTAATGATGGTCACATACCTCACGTTTATTCCTGTCACCCTTCCTAAAACACCACAAAGACCTGTCCTCAGAGAGCCAGCCAGAGAACTCTTGCTCCTATGCTGTCTCCCTTGTGCTTGAGCATAAGTCTTAATAAAGCCTTGTCTGGGAAACTTTCTGAGCCTCATGTCAATTTTTATTGCATACAAGCCTAAGAAACAGTGGTTGATTAACAGTAGTGCAGGCCTGGAACTCCAGTGACTCTAGACGCTGAGGTGGGAGGATCACTTGAGCCCAGGAATTTAAAGCTACCATGAGTTATAATTCCACCACTGCACTCCAGCCTGGGTGACATAATGAGACCCTGTTTCTTACAAAAAAAAAAAAAAGAAGAAAAAAACTGTGATAGACTCCTGTGATTGGTGATTATGTCATATAGAGGAATATTTTATGGGAAGAAAATAATTGTTAATCTTATTTTTGTCAAAATAAATTCTGCCTATATTAGGTATTTAAAAAATATATACTACCAGAATAGGTACCAAAATATCAGTGTTGTCTCTGGCAGTGAATGATTTTTCTTCCTTTTCTTAAAAAAATAATTTGTATTTTAAATATTTCATACAATGAAACAAGTATTACTTTTATAGTGTCAAAAATTGTTCTAAATGGAATTCTACAATAATGACCTGATATGTGGGGTGTTAAAGAATGGGGGTGGGTAGTCAGTCTTTAGGGGGCTGCAGTCTGAGTTGACCCTCTCCTGGTTTTAGCTCTTGAAGGTATGAAGAATGATTCTCTAGAGCCTATCTCATGTTTGGTCAATACCATCCTGAAAAAAGGTTGACATAGATACTAGCACCTAGTTTGCCCCTACTTCCTGGCTGAGCCAAATGATCAGTAGCTTCCTCAAAGCTCTGGTCTCAAAGCCCCAGAAAGAAAGAAGCGCCTTTTCTTGTTTTTACTATTTTTTTTAGAGACAGGGTCTCACTTTGTTGCCCAGGCTGGAGTACAATGTCATGATCATGGCTCACTGCAGCTTTGAACATCTGGGCTCAAGAAATACTCCCACCTCAGCCCCCTGAGTAGCTAGGACTATAGGCACACCACCACATCCAGCTAATTTTTTAGTTTTTGTAGAGATGGGGTCTCACTATGTTGCCCATGCTGTTATCAAACTCCTACGCCTGGTGAGGAGGGGCCAAGATAGCCTATTAGAAGCAGCTGCAGTCCACAGCTCTCATGGAGAGGAATGAAAATAGCAAGTGAATTCAGCACCTTCAACTGAAATATCCAAGTTCTCACATTGGGACTGACTAGGCAAACAACTCAAACCACAGAGAATGAAGAAAAGCAGGGTGGGGCGATGGCCCACCCAGGAGCAGCACAGAGGCAAAGGAACCTCCATCCCAAGCCAAGGGAAGCAGTGAGTGATTGTGCAACCCCACCCAGGAAACCATGCTTCTACCATGGATCTTTGCAACCTGTGGATCAGGAGACCCCCTCGTGAGACCATGTCACCAGGGCCTTGGGTCTGATACACAGAGTTGTGTGGAGTCTTAGCAAAGCAGCTGCACAAGCACACACAGAGACCCAGGAGCTTTATATACTCCAGCCCCAGGAATCCTGGCAAGGTGGGAGATCAGTCCAGACATTCCCCTAGGAAGGGGGCTGAATCCAGGGAGCCAAGCAGTGTCATTCTGCAGGCCCTACTTCCAGGGCACCTCACAAGTTAAAACCCACTGGCTTGGAATTCCAGCCAGCCAGTGGCAACAGGCCAGAGACTACCTAAGATGGGACCAAGTTCCTGTGGGGAGGGGCAGCCGCTATCTCTGTGGTTTGGTCAACTCAGCCATTACATCCTGCTGGCTCTGGAGAGTCTAGGCCGTCAAGATGAGGAAAAGTGCTGCCCAACCCCAATGCAGCACACCTGCTCTACCAAAAAGCAGCCAGACTGCTTCTTTAAGCAGGTCTCTGATCCCATTCCTCCTGACTGGGTTAGACCTCTCAATAGGGTTCTCCAGACACCTCATACAAGAGCATTTGGGCCAGCAACATGTCATACCCTCTGTGACAGAGCTTTCATAGGAAGGTGCAGGTTGCCATTTTTGATATTTTGCAGCCTTCACTGGTGATAGCTCCAAGTACAAGAAAGGTCTGGAGCAAACCTCCAGAAAACCACAGCAGCCCTAAGGAAGAGTGACCTTCCTGTTAAAAGAAAAACAACAAACAGAAAACAACAACTACTACAATATCAATAAAAGGATCCTACAAAAACCCTATTCAAAGGTCTGCAACCTGAAAGATCAAAGGTAGATAAGCCCACAAAGATGAGAAAGAATCAACACAAAAACCCTGAAAACTCACTGAAAGAGCCAGAATGCTAGTTCTCCTCCAAATAACTGCAACACCTCTCCAGCAAGAGCATAGAGTTGGTCTGAGGCTGAGATGGCTGAATTGATAGAAGTAGGCTTCAGAAGGTGGGTAATAACAAACTTCAATGAGCTAAAGAAGCATGTTGTAACCCAATGCAAAGAAGCTAAGAATCATGATAAAACAATACCGGATCTGATAACCAGAATAGCCAGTTTAGACAGGAATATAACCGACCTGATGGAGCTGACAAAACACAACAAGAGATCTTCAAGTGTAATCACAAGTATCAATAGCAGAACAGACAAAGCAGAGGAAAGAATATCAGAGCTTAAAGACTATCTATCTGAAATAAGCCAGGCAGACAGGATAGAGAAAAAAGAATAAAAAGAAATGAACGAAATCTCCAAGAACTATAGTATTATGTAAAAAGACCCAACCTGTGACTGATTAGGGTATATGAAAGAGATGTGGGGTGGGAAATGGAACCAAATTGGAAAACATACTTCAGGATGTCATCCAAGAGAACTTACTCAGCTAGCAAGACAGGTCAACATTCAAATTCAGGGAATCCAGAGAACTCCAGTAAGATACTTCATGAAAATCAACCCCAAGACACATAATCATCAGATTCTCCAAGATGAAAATGAAAGAAAAAATGTTCAGGACAGCCAGAGAGAAGGGCCAGGTCACCTACAAAGGGAAGCCCAACAGACTAACAATGGACCTTTCAGCAGAAACCCTACAAGCCAGAAGAAATTGGGAGCCAATAGTCAACATTCTTAAATAAAAGAATTTCCAACCCAGAATATTATATCTGACCAAACTAAGCTTCATAAGTGAAGGAGAAATAAGATGCTTTTCAGACAAGAAAATGCTGAAGGAATTTGTCACCACCAGGCCTGTCTGGCAAGAACTCCTGAAGGAAACACTAAATATAGAAAGGAAAAACCATTACCAGCCACTAAAGAAACACACTGAATTACACAGACCAGTGACACTATGAAGCAACCACATAAACAAGTCTGCAAAATAACCAGCTAGCATCATGATGACACGATCAAATTCACACATGACAACAGTAACCTTAAATGTAAATGGACTAAATGCCCCCAAATAAAAGACATAAAATAGCAAGCTGGATAGAGCCAAGACTGATTGGTATGCTGCTCTTAAGAGACCCATCTCACATGCAAAGAGACACATAGGCTCAAAAATAAAAAGGTGAAGGAAAATTTATCAAACAAATGGAAAACAGAAAAAAGCAGAGGTCACAATCCTATTTTCTGACAAAGCAGACTTTAAACCAACAAAGATCAAAAAAGTCAAAGAAGGGCATTACATAATGGTAAATGGTTCAATTCAACAAGAAGAGCAAACTATCCTACATATATATGTACCCAACACAGGAACACCCAGATTCATAAAGCAAGTTCTTAGAGATCTACAAAGAGGGTTAGACTCCCACACAACAATAGTAGGAGACATTAATATCCCACTTACAACATTAGATCATCAAGACAGAAAATTAACAATGATATTCGGGACCTGAACTCAGCTCTGGATCAAGTGGACATGATTTATATCTACAGAACTCTCCACCCAAAAACAACAGAATATACATTCTTCTCAGTACCACATGGCACTTACTCTAAAATTGATCACATAATCGGAAGTAAAACACTCCTCAGGAAATGCAAAAGAGCTAAAATCATAACAAACAGTCTCTCAGACTACAGCACAATCAAGATTAAGAAATTCAATCAAAACCACATAACTACATGGAAATTAAACAACCTGCTCATGAATGACCCCTGTGTAAATCATGAAATTAAGACAGAAATCAAGAAGTTCTTTGAAACTAGTGAGAACAAAGAGATAGCATACCAGGATTTCTGGGGCACAGCTAGAGCAATGTTGAGAAATTTATAACACTAAATGCCCACATCAAAAAGCTAGAAATATCTCAAGTTAACATACTAACATTATAACTAAAAGAATTAGAGAACCAAAAGCAAACAAACCCCAAGGCTAGCAGAAGACAAGAAATAGCCAATGTCAGAGCAGAACTGAAGGAGATGAAGACACAAAAAAAACCCTTCAAAAAAATCAGCAAATCCAAGAGCTGTTTTTTTGGGAAAAAAAATAGATACAGTGCTTGCTAGACTAATAAAGAAGAAAAGAAAGAAGAATCAAAGAAACACAATCAGAAATGATAAGGGGGATATCACCACCAACCCCACAGAAATACAAAAAACCATCAGAGAATACTATAAACACCTCTATGCACATAAACTAGAAAATCTAGAAAAATTGATAAATTCCTGGACACATATACACTGCCAAGACTGAACCAGGAAGAAATTGAATCCCTGCATACACCAATAACATGTTCTGAAATTGAGGCAGTAAAAAATAACCTACCAACTACAAAAATCCCAGGACCAGATAAATTTATAGCTGAATTCTACCACAGGTACAAAGAAGAGCTAGTACCATTTCTACTGAAACTAGTCCAAAACATTGAAAAGGAGGGATTCCTCCCTAACTCATTTTATGAGGACAGCATCATCCTGATAACAAACTCTGGCAGAGATACAACAAATAAAACTTCAGGCCAATATCCCTGATGAATATCGATGCAAAAATCCTCAATAAAATACTGGCAAACCGAGTCCAGCAGCACATCAAAAAGCTTATCCACCATGATCAACTTGGTTTTCTCCCCATGGTTGACTCAACACACCCAAATCAGTAAGTGTGACTCATCACATGAAACAGAACTAAAGACAAAACCACACAGCTATTTCAATAGATGAAGAAAAGGCCTTTGATAAAGTTCAACATCGCTTCATGTTAAAAACTCTCAATAAACTAGGTATTGAAAGAACATACCTCAAAATAATAAGAGCCATATATGACACACCTACAGTTAATATTATACAGAATGGGCAAAACCTGGAAGCATTCCCCTTGAAAACTGGCACAACACAGGGATCCCTTCTCTCACCACTCCTATTCAACATAGTATTGAAGTTCTGGCCAGGGCAATTGGGCAAAAGAAAGAAAGAAAGGGTATTCATATAGGAAGGGAGGAAGTCAAATTATCTTTGTTTGCAGATGACATGACCTTATATCTAGAAAACCCAATCATCTCAGCCCAAAACCTTCTTGAACTGATAAGCAACTTTAGCAAAGTCTCAGGGTACAAAATCAATGTGCAAAAACCACTAGCATTCCTATACACCAGTAATAGGCAAATAGAGAGCCAAATCATGAACTAATTCCCATTCACAATTGCTGAAAAGAGAATAAAATACAGCTAACAAGGGATGTGAAGGACCACTTCAAGGAGAAGTACAAACCACTGCTCAAAGAAATCAGAGAGGACACAAACAAATGAAAAACTATTTCATGCCCATGGATAGGAAGAATTAATATTGTGAAAATGCCATACTTTCAAGGAGCCCTTGAAATCACTGGGTTGGTTTTCTAGGGCTCCTGTAATAACACGCCACAAATGGCTGGCTTCATACAACAGAAATTTATTTTCTCACAGATGTGAACTCTGGAAGTACAAAGTCCAGATGTTAGCAGGATTAGTTTCTACTGGAGGCTTTGAGGGAGATTCTGTTCCATGGCTCTCTCCTGGATCCTGGCGATTCTTGGCAACCCTTGGTATCCCTTACCTTGTAGATACACCACTCCAATCTCTGCCTCCACTTTTACATGGCACATTCTTCCGTGTGTGTGTGTGTGTGTGTGTGTGTGTTTTCTTAAGAACAGCAAACATTGGATTTGGGAGGGCCCACTCTAATCCACTATGAACTTCCCTTAGTTTGGTTACATCTACAAAGACTCTGTTTTTTAAACAAGGTCACATTCGAGGTTCTGAGTGGACATGAATTTGTCAACTCAGTTGGGAATGGACCAGTCCAAGGGCAAGATAAGATGTGGAACTAAGCAGGAAGGTTGAGTGCAGAGTTTTGAGAAAAGTGTAGTCAGGGCGAAGATCTAAGCAACATTGTTCTACTCCTTTGGAGGAGAAATTTTTCCTTCTTTTAGCTTCCTTCAGCCACTGCTGTGACCACCTCATCCCAATTCCTCTCTGCTCCTTCATAGTCCTTAAAGGTTAGAAGCATGGGCTCTGCACTTCTGTGTCCTGCACTTCTAGATCCTGGTTCTCTGGTTGGCCATGTGCCCTCAGAGACTTATTTCCCTCTACTTCAGTTTTCTCTGGGAAAAAGGGATGACAACAATACCAGGTTTATACAGCCATTTTGATAACTGAGCAATGTAATGTTTATAAAGTGCTGTCTCAAAGGAGTAAAGTATGGATTCAGGTAACTTGCCTATTTTTGAGTTGTCTTTTTATTGATTTGACTTACTTTATGCTAATGTCAAGTGATACTTTGGCCTTCTCTTTAATTTCTATATTTTATTTACCCCACTGCCTCTTACAGATGGTACAATGGGTAGAAAGTCCAGATTGTGTCCAGAAATGCAGCCAATCCTGTATATTGAGGAGGGTGAATTGAGTTCCTTGATTGGGTCAGTAGTTGTAGTTTCCTACATGCCAGGACATGGTCCCTAGCAATGCCCCACAATGGTAGCTGCAGCATTCGCTCAAACAAGATGGTGATGTCATGACATGAAATGGTCTCTCCTGGCTGTGGTCTAGTGTTTGCAACTGGTATCATCTGGTTCTGGCATTTGTTGCTCACACTAACATATCAATGATAGGCCTATATGTCATCCTTTGGTCAAGTGAAGGCCCAGTTGATTCCTGGTCTCATTGGATGGTGCATTACAGGGCATGACACTACATCCAGGACATGCTCAGAGTGGCTTACTACCTGTCAATCTTAGTAAAGTCAAACCCTCTGAGCCTCAGTTTCTTCATCTATAAATGGGGATGATATCTACCTCTTAAGACTGTGTATTAGGTTGTTCAGGCTGCCAGAACAAAATATCACAGACTAGTAGCTTAAACAACAGTTCTGAAGGCTGGAGGTCTAGGATCAAGGTCCTGTCAGGGTTGGATTCTGGTGAAGGCTCTCTTCCTGGCTTGCATATGGTTGCCTTATTGCTATGTCTTCTCATGGCCTCTTCTCTGTGCACAGGCAGAAAAAGAGATATCTGGTGCCTCTTCCCCTGTTTGTAAGGACATCATAGACCCAATAGATTAAGAGGCCCTATCAGGTTAAGGGCCAATACTTATGACCTCATTTAACCTTTATTACCTCCTTATAGACCCTATCTCAAATAGTCATATTAGAGATTAGGGCTTCGACAATGTGAATTTGAAATATATAACAGGCTGGGTGCAGTGGCTCATACCTGTAATTCCAGCACTTTGGAAGGCCAAGGCGGGTGGATCACATGAGGTCAGGAGTTCAAGACCAGCCTGACCAATACGGTGAAACTCCATAAAAATACAAAAATTAGCCGGGCATGGTGGCGCATGCCTGTAATCCCAGCTACTCAGGAGGCGGAGGTAAGACAATCACTTGAACCCAGGAGGAGGAGGTTGCAGTGAGCCGAGATCGCGCTATTGCGCTCTAGCCTGGACAATAAGAGCAAAACTCTGTCTCAAAAAACAAGCAAACAAACAAAAACAAAATACATAACACAGTATTTTGAGGACTGCGGAACATAGATCATGCTCTGAAGATGGTAGCACTTGTGATGTGGGTCATAGTGGAGGTCAAGAAGGTTGTAGCAAATCAGGCTGATGAAGGAAAATCTGAACAGACAAGAGGACAAAGGTAAAACCCCTGTCTTTGGAGAAGGACTGAACGTCAACACCAGACCCCCTACTTGGCAGCATCCATGTTTTGCTGCACCTCTATTTATACTTGAATTCACTGTTTAATAATTATCTCTGGTTTTCTTTCCTTGATGCCACCTTCTCCCTCTCTTCCTACTTTCAGTCAACCACCAGATGTGCCTTACCTGCCTTCCCCACTATCTGATTAGTTCAGACCTCCGTCTTTGATGGCTTGGATTTTAACAATAGCTTCCTGCTTTATCCAGTCCAATCCACTCTCACACTACAGACAGGCTGATTGTGTAAAATGTAGACCAGATCCTGTCACTTTCCTACTTGAAGGGTTTCAGTGACTACCTATGATTAAGACAAACCCAAATTTGATAACAGGTTCACAGGGCCAACATTGTCTGCTCTAGCTCCTGCATGTCGCTCTGCCTGAGTGCTTGCCAACTCCACCTTTTTAATCCTCTGACCCAGATGTCTCTGGGTCTCTGCCCATGCTGCTCTGCCTGCTCCTGTCTGCTCCCACACTCTTATACTTATACAACAAACACTTATTGAGATCTACTCTATGCTAGTCACTGAAGATTTAGAGCTAAATGAGTACATACCATTTTTTCACATTTTTTACCATACTTTACATAATCATTTCCTTGAAATTGCTTTTTGAGTTAAACACAAATTGAGCCAGGTGTTTGTCTTCATAGAAATTTTACCTCTAAAGAATTTATGGTAGATTATAATATGATCTACAGTATCAAACTATAAAATGTAAAGTATCAGGAAATAAAAAGAAATATATCATGAACCTAGTCCAAGACTCACTTTTCAGAACTCAGGTTCCAAGCCACACAATCTGGAAACCTTTTTCTGGAGGTGGGATGGGATCTAGCCCGTGTGCTCACAGGTGCCTGTTCCTCCTCTGCTGACAGTTATTCCACTAAGCTGAAGTTGCCTGTAGTCTACCACATTAGACACTAAGCTCCAGGAGGCAGGGCGGCTGTGTCTGCAGTCTTATTGTTGTATCCCCAGCACCCAGCACAGCACCTGACACATGGCAGACGTTCAATAAATGTTGGCTGAATTAATTATCATTTTAAAATCATTTTTAATATTTGTGCATGTATGTTCACAACAGGCTTATTTACAATAGCTAAAAGATGGAAACAACCCAAGAGCTCCCTGATGGATGAATGGATAAACATAGTGTGCTACAGATATATGTGAAAATTATTTAGCCTTAAAAAGGAAAGAAACTCTAGCACACACTGCAACATAGAGGAACCTTGAGGATATTATGCTAAGTGAATTAAGCCAGGCACTAAAGGAGAAACACTGTATAATTCCTTTTATGTGAGCTTCCTAGACTCATCAAATTCATGGGGATAGAGAGTTAAACAATGTTTGCCAAAGGCTAAGGGGAAGAGAGAATGGGGAGCTCATGTCTAATAGGTAGAGAGTTTCAGTTTGGGAAGGTGAGAATGTTCTAGAGGCTTATGGTGGTGAATGCCATAGATCTGTAAACTTAAAAATGGATAAGATGGTAAATTGTATGTTATGTGTATTTTACCACAATAAAAATGACCACACTGAAAACATTGCTTATGATATTCCAAGTGAAAAAAATAAAACCTCCAGGTAGTACTGTAGAGAGAGAGAAATGGATCAGTGGGGTGTCTCCTGGTGACTGTGATCAAGATTCAGGAACCCGTGGTGGGCAGATCAGGTAAAGGCTCCCGCCTTAGTCAGGCTCATTGCCTCTGGACAGCCTCAGGTAATCCTCACACCTGCTCCAGACACTGCTGCTCATTTTTTAGTTTATTTCAATTGAGCTATTTAAAATGAACACTCAGGTTTACAGAAAACTCTACCCTTAGAGTATACTCACTAGGCTATCTGCTAAGCAGCAGTGCATTGAAATAGGTTTCTCTGTAACTTCAGGAATGAAACATCATTAAAGCACCAGCAGCAGACTGTTTCCAAAGATGACAATATCTCCGTCTCCCACCTTGCAGGATTTTTGCAAGGAGAGCTTGTCTTTCCTCCCATCAAGTGGTGGCATCTCTTTCTCTTCCCCTGAGTCTGAGATTACAGAAATGATGTTGTGTAGGCTTCCAAGGCAATGTCATGACAATGTTTGTGCTCTCTAGGGGAGCCAGATGCATGCGATGAAGAAGCTCAATGTAACAGACTGAATGAAGAGGCAGCGCATGCGGTGAGGGAGGCCATGTGGGAGGCTGAACACTTGCTGTGTGAATGGCCTTCCAGCTCAGCCCAGCTGCTGTCCACCATGATTTCATGAGACACCCAGCCTGATGCCACGTGGGACAGAGCAGGCCAACCAGGTCCTGCCCAGACCCAGAGAATCACTGGGTCATAATAATCATTGTTGTTCTAAGTCATAAGGTTTTGAAATGGCTTGATTTGCAGCAATATATAACCAAAACCATATCGTCTGCCAAATTAAGCATGAAGAGTGTAGAATTGTATTATAGAGAGCTCTAGTGCAGTGCTCCCTCCAGTTTATATTCACTGTAATACTATTAAATAAAAAGGGAAGAAATCCACCTACAGCTCCCTCATCCCAATGATTCACTTATTTTCCTTTTTTCGTTTCTAGCCTGTGGTGGTGGGCATACATAGATAAGCAACGCTGTGGTTATCAAGTACATAGCATTTTGTAGCTTTTCCTCTCAGCTTTATAGCATTCATTTGCACGCTCAACAAACACTTATTGAGATCTACTCTATGCTAGTCACTGAGGGTTTAGAGCTAAATGAGTACATACCATGTTTTCACATTTTTTTTGCCATACTTTACATAATCATTTCCTTGAAATTGCTTTTTGAGTTAAACACAAATTGAGCCAGGTGTTTGTCTTCGTAGAAATTTTAACTCTAAAGAACTTATGGTAGATTATAATATGATCTATAGTATCAAACCGTAAAATGTAAAGTATCAGGAAATAAAAAGAAATATATTATTAACCTAGTCCAATAGAATTACTCTAACTAAATATGAAGCACTGAGATTTCAGCCAAGACAAACATATAGTGAATTATTCTCATTGCTTGATTAAAGCAAGCACATCATTCTCCTAATTGAAATGAAGATTCTGACCTCACCAAATGGGAGGAGTGGAAGGTGACTCCAAGGTGGGGAGGTAGAGGCAGCGCGTGTGGGCAGGTGTCTGCTCTTCAAAGGGCTTGACTGTGAAGAGGACAGAGTGTGTTGTGGTGGATAGGGATGGTCGGAAGGGAGGCACTGTTCGGATGCTGATGGCAAGGTCCCGTTAGAGAGGCAGTGACAGGATTCAGGGAGCAGAGGGGCTAAGCAGTGGGGCAGGGTCTCTGAGACGGCCTGGGGATGGGATCGGGAACTCACAAGGGAAGACTGGCCTCCCCCCATGCGAAGGGTCGCTGCCCTTCTGCCTTGTGACAAGAGGGAAGAAAGATAAACACAGATGAAAATAGGTTAGTGGATTTGGAAGGAAAACGAAGGTGTTTCCTGGCTGACAATGTCTGTTTTTTTCCATTTAAAGTAGGAGATGAAGGGGAGTGCGGGACAGAGCGGTTGGAGGTTTGAAAGGGACAGAAAAGGTTCCCATGCTCCTTTTGTTGGATCTGCTGATGATCTATGCCGAGTTCAGACGGTTGGAAATCTGAATCCTGGAGCGGACTGAAGGAAAAAGATAGATTGGGCCATGAGTATCCCCAGGGCCTTGGCCCAATCTTCAGAGCAGGCTCCTGAACCCCAGGAAAAGCTGCCATCTAAACTGCTGTAGACTTGGGCTGCAGGTTCTCCAGCACCTGCTTTTCTGAGACTGGTGATTCATGAAGACCCTGGAGACAGGCAGAGGGCACAGCCAATGGCACCGCTCCAGAAGAGTCTGAGGGATGGAGAGGCAGTGGGCGGGACGAAGATTTCCGTTGTGCGTTTCCGTTGGGCGCGAGGCCTCATGGGATGGGAGGGAACCTGCGAGGCTCAGAACCGCGGCAGTGGGCCGGAGACTCAGCGGGCCAGGCAGGATCCAGTCCCAGAGAAAAGGGACAGCAGGGCTGTGTGGTGTCCAAAGGTGGACAGCCTTCATCAGAGGCTGAAACCTAGAGGGAGGAAGAACCACATCGTGGGAACACAAGGAGGGATATGGAGCTGAGAGCAGTGATGGGTCTAAACTTGAGCAGACTTCTTGGCAGCCATTCTCCCTATCTGACTCCGAATTTTCTGGCTTTCCTTCCCTCCTAGGTGCTGTCACAGTTCTTCTGGTCTGAGTGTGTGACTCTCCTGAGAGTCTGAGGAGATGGCTGCAGGAGCAGTGGCTGGACCCATCCCTGTGCTGTGCTTGGGCGTTGACAAATCTGCTGCTACATTAGTCGGTAGCAGTGGTTGGGCAGTGATTTGGCTTAATTGCCATATGCGGGGCAGTGGTGCATGTGGTCAGCATCCCCCAACTCACATCCGTGAAGATTTCTGGTGCCATGGCAACATCCCCTACTGCTTTGAACGTGAAGACCTTCAGCCATTTTCGATTCACCCCAAATCTGAAGATCTTTAGCCATGTCTGGTCCAACTCCCTTGTGCTTGCAAGTCCAAACAACAGGACTCAGCAGGGAGCCCCAAAGAGTGGTAGACCTGGTAGACCTCTACATGTAGACCTGGGCTGGCTGCAGCATACCTCAAGATAGATGGGTCAGTTCTTGGAGTGAGGCAGGATTCTAAGTACAGTGAAATTTAGTGGTTTGTTTCCACTGAACCTCATCCTCTCCTAGTGGGACTGGCCACACCATCCTCTTCCCATTGGGACTCATCCAGATTTATTTAGTCCTCGCTGGAGACTCAAGTGAGGTGTTAAGACTGAGCCCACACCTAGGAGCTTGAGGAATCCCACAGGGCAGAACCAAGGTAAACCTACCCGGCAAGTCTAGCAAAGAATTTTCCTTTCGAGAAGAATTATCTTCTCTGTATTTAGGATTAGTGCTGGAGAAGCCAGAGTACAATTAAATAAATCTCAAGCTCTTAGTTCTAAGATTCTGAAAACTCTTCCAGATTTGAAGATACTGAAAGAAAGCTGAATGTCACAGTCTTCTGGTGAGGACCAAATTACATAGTCTGTGTGAAAGAGCTCTGCAATGTTATCAACTGCATGCCATCCACCCATAGACACTCTTAGCATCACTATATATAGAGAAAACTAGAACAGCAAATGTTTATTTACTATTTTGAGACAGAGTCTCACTCTGTCACCCAGGCTGCAGTGCAGTGGCGCAGTCTCGGCTCACTGCAACCTCTGCCTCTCGGGTTCAAGCAATTCTCCTGCCTCAGCCTCCTGAGTAGCTGGCACTACAAGCGCACGCCACCATGCCTAGCAATTTTTTGTATTTTTTAGGAGAGACGGGGTTTCACCATATTGGCCAGACTGGTCTCAAACTCCTGACCTTGTGATCCGCCCACCTCAGCTTCCCAAAGTGCTGGGATTACAGGCGTGAGCCACTACGCCCAGCTGCAAATGTTTATTTTTTAAATGAGAAAACCAACTAAGGTAATCAGGAGTAGGCCCTGTCCCAGAGACAATATTTAGAGGAATACAAACATCATAATGCGAGGGAGAAAAGACTTTAAGAAGGGTGTTGTTCCTCCCAAACTTCAATCAGTTCAAAACTTGAAACTTGAAACTTGAAAGGCCTGTTAACAGGTAATGGTAGATACTGTACATGAAGAAACCCGAGCAGAAGAGGATTGTCACACAAGACAAGGTGAAGAGGGTGTAGACGGACATCTGCTTCCCCATGATTGCCTGTATAAGGCAGAGATAGGGGCTAGGGAAGCCATGGGTGCTGCAGTGGAAGCTGGGTTGGCTCACCATAAGCAGGCGCTGAAACAGAAGGAACAGAAACACCCACCAGCTGCCATCCTGCAGGAGGAAGTAAAGGAGGTAAAAAAGCAAGAGCATCTGAAAGTTCAGGATGGATTTCTTCGGAAAAGTGATGTGTTCCTGCATCACCACCATGGAGCCACCCTCCTCTTCACCTACTCCCAATTCCACTGACTTCCCCTTGACCTGTTTTTGGTGAAGCTGAGCCATGAAGAATTCCATAAGGAAGAGGAGGCCTATGAAGATAAAGATAAAGAAGTACAAAGTTCCTGTTATAGAATCGTAAAACCTTTTTTTTTTTTTTTCAAAACACACATTTGGAGAGGGGCAAAGATGGGGATTAGAATGACGACATTGCAAAGAAAGTATCATCAGTCACCTCATCCTGTACTACGTATATTAACTCCAAAAGTAATTTAAGTGCCTATCCTGTGCCTGAGGTTTGGGATCCTTCCAGGGATTCGGGGTGAGATGTACAGCACGGGGCACCCAGGAACCCTGCCTTGCTAGGTACTCTCCGTGCTGCCCAAGTGAACATGATATTCCCAGATCACCTAGTTGAATGTATTTGGGATTTTCCTCTAGTGTAGTCTTGGTCCTGAGGCTGGCTGTGCCATAAAGACCGCAGGATGGCACCCAGTGATTTTATGCTTCTTGTGTCCATGCCTTTGTCCAATCCTTTCATTTTGAGTGCAGGCAGAGACTGTGACTTGCTTCTAACCAATAGGATATGGCAAAGGATGTCATTTCTGTGTTCCCAGTATGTTATGTAGAGGTCCACTTAAGCGGACTAGAGCAAAAGACTCTCCCTCGCTGGCTTTGAAGAAGTAAGTTGCCATGTCATGAGAAGGCCAATGTCAAGGAATTTCATGCAGCTTCTTAGAGCTGAGAGTTATCACCAGCTAACAGCCAGGAGAAAAATGGGGACCATGGTCATACAACCGCAAAGGAATTGACTTCAGCCAATAACTTTAATGAACTTTGAAGTGAATTCTTCCCCAGTCAAGCCTGCAGATGAGTATACAGCTGAGTGTATACCGTCATTATTGCTTGGTGAAACCATGGACAAAGGACCCATGCTTTGTCTTCCATATCAACTGTGAGATGATGTATGAGTTGTTACAAGATGCTAAGTTTTTGGAAATTTGTTACACAGCATTGGAAAATTAATGCACTGACTCTGGAGCCACCACAATGGTACAAGAGTCAAGGGCTGAGTAACCTCAGCATTAGGCATACATGGAGAAAATTCTTGGCTTCTTGCAAGATCTGGCCCAACCATACTTTAGGAGGCCTGAGCATGTTTTAGCAGAGAGTGCTTGAGACAGAGACCACTGCTGCTGTGGCTTCTGCCTCTTCTGCCTAGATAAGAAAGCTCCTGCATTCTTAGCCCTGGAAAAATGCTCATGGTTCTGAATAGATCCATCCTGTTTTGGATTTGGGCTCAGCAAGGTGGGACATGAAGTCCCAGAACCATCAATTGTATATGCAATTACAAGTAAGTGACCTGCTGGACTCCACAACCTCAGCAGGCACAAGGCTCAACAGTTGGAGTTGCTTGCTGCCACTTCAACGCTCATCCTAGGCTAGGCATCTTTGTGCACTGAGTAATCTGCACAGCTATTTGAAGGGCCCTGGGAGGCCTCTTTTTGAAACTCAGTTGGGTTTGTGGGAAGGCCAATACTCTGTGGGTGAAGTTCTACCCAATGAATGTTTGCAGTTCTGTAGAAGACAGGTTACCTCTCAGAGCTGTGGGACACTTTAAGGGTGAATCAGAGCCAAATATTGCTGTATACCTAATGCCTATAATTAATTTTTGGTACATAGTAGGGGCTCAATAAATATTTTTGGGGCACACAGACTGTAGCCATAGGCTCTCAGAGAATCTTGATGTAGTTCCTAGGGTTTGTAGGTCATGGTAATGCTATGCTCAGGCAAGTTCACTAAGAGTCAAAACTCAAATGTCTGGTTTACATCACAAGTAAACCTTTCATGGTCACTCTCCCTGGGTTTATCCTGGTTGCAGGCAATGGTTCCCAGTCATTGAACCTGTATCATCTTGTTTCAATGGATAGATGGAGGCTACCTCAGATGCTTCAGATTAACCACAAAGGAAAGACAGTTTGGATAGCAAAAGCAGTCAGTCAGCAGCTATATTTGAGTATTTACTTGTCTAGTTGAAGATTGTTCCAGGCAGAGGGAACAACAAGGGCCCTGACCTTGAGATGGTGTATTGATCAGTGTTCAATGGCCCTACAGAACAGAAATCATCTGGTGAGAACAGAAACCTCACCAGTAATTTAAGTTGGGAGAATGTAATACAAAGACTTAACTAGTAAAAAGTAATGACTGAAAGTGGCAAAGAAAGGACTTTAGGCCATCCGGAAGTAGCAACTGCAGGAAGCAGCTTCTACGTCTTGGGCTGAGGAAGGAGCTAAGAATGGCATGGATTCAGACGATTAGGAAACTTGCCAGAATGTGTGGGTTTGAGCAACTTGCCAGAGGGTATAGGTGGGAGGTGGTCCACAAGAACTACTTAGATGAGTGCTATCAAGTCTCCTGCACACCAGAGAACCAACTGCTACACCAAAAAAAAAAACAGCACACTGGAAGGAATTCCCTTGTTTCTACTGTTACCTCTTAGTGTCCTTCCAGTATTATCTATTGACAAATTCTAACATCAATCCATCTAATAAAAGATAAATTTTTACAGGGTCCAGCTCCAGTATCCAAAACAGGGAAAGAAAGGGTAGATTTGGAGCTGAGGCAATATGTTGATAACTGGCACAGCCTACATTTTTGGTCACTCAACTTCCACATATGTCCTTCTACACACATTTGAACAGTCAACAATGAAACAAGCTCCAGCTGTCCTTTGTACAAGTGAAGAAGTTCTCACACTTCCCCCAAAATGGAGACAATCACTCCCAAAAGACATTATTCATTGCTGATTATATTCAGTACCTCCAAGTTTAGTCACAGTCATTCTGAAAATTTGTTACCTGATAACTGAATTATAAAGTTAAGCTTCAACAACTTGTGTATAAAATCAGGGAAAGAGGAACAGAGAAGAAAATAGTTACTATATACAAATAAGTATATACACAAAAGGTATACAAATCTACTGCAATCTTTATAATTAGTTATAAGGTCACAGTAGCTATCTTTGTCTTCCTTCTCTACTTCCCATTCATTTTTTTGTCCTCATCCAGAAGCTTAACTAGATGGGGTTCTTATCCTAGTGGGCTGACCCAAACCATCATTTCTGAAGAGTATGACTCCCCAAGAGTCTTGACTTTTTCTTTTTTTTGCTGTAGTTTTCAACTAAACTTTACTATTGGGCATAAAAAGTATGCAGGCTTCTAGATATAGCTCTCCTTGTCCCCCACTGTGTAGCAGCAACAAAATTTCTCATTGGCAATTGTGATCAATCACTTCAGCCAGTAGAGTAACCCTTTCTTCTTATTCGTTCAGTGGTGTAAGCTACCCCAAATGGTCAAGTGGCAGTCTATCTTCCAAATCAATGGAACCATTGTTATATCCTTTAATTCCCTCTTGGGAACTAAGACCTCCAAACCAGAAGAACTCCAGGTTGCTGAATGGGAAGCAAAAAATTCTGCTAGTGTTTTACTAGGTATAATAGTGTGTTTCTCTCACTTTCACCTTTGATTGCCAGATACATATGCTTTGGTTGTATGGGAGATAGCACCATATAGGGATCTCTGGTTCAAAGCATATACTGCAGCTTGTAAGACAGACAACATTCTTTCAGGGTGTTATCTCACAATTGACAGCATAGCTGACTTTTCAGTGAGCCAGTCTAGCTTTCAATTAAGCCAGCTGTTCCTGGGTGATGAGGTATTGTGGTAAGATTCCTTGGGCATGGGCCTATTGCTATACTTCCTTTACTGTAAAATTTGCTCCTTGATCAGGTGCAGTTAATGAGACATTTCATGAGTCTGCAGAGAGTGGTGCTGACAGAAACATTTAAGGCAGGAAAGCTAAATCCTTATCCAGTAGATGTGTCTATTCTAGTGAGGAAAAATCTCTTATCTCTCAATGGTGGAAGAAGTCCAGAGTAATCAACCTGCCATCAGGTGGCTGGCTGGTCCCCTGGGGAATGGTTCCCTATGAGCCTCAGTGTTGGTGTCTTCTGTGAGTAGATTAGGAACCCATCAGGAGCAGTGTCCAGTTCATTGGGGATGTCCATATTGTTGAGCTCATGAATAGCCTCCATCTCTCCCACCATGGCCACTGTATTCATGGGTCCCATTGAGCAATCAATGGGGTGGCTGAGGAACATAGCTGACTGACCAACACGGTACACCATTTTGTCCACTTAGTTATTGAGAGCTTCTTTGGTAGTGGATGTCTGATTTGGTGAGCATTTATGTAAGACAAAAATATCTTCACCCTCTGTGCTGGCTCTGAGAGTTCCTTCCACATACCTTTTCTTCAGAGTTCTTTGTCACCAATCATTAAGTCTGGTTCCTTTTAAGTCCCTCACCATCCAGACAAACTGTTAACAACTGCTCATGAGTCATGTAGATATTTAATTCTAGCTATGTCTTAGTATGGCAAACTGGGCAACCAAACATACTGGTCAAAATTTTGCCCACTTGAACAATTTTCCTTCACTATTCCCCCTCCCACCCTGCCAAAGATCATCCCTTAATGGAGTCTTATGCTGCAGCTTTCTACTTCTGTGTGGTCAATATATGATGCAGACCTATCTGTAAACCAGTCTCTAGTTCTTTATTCCTAAGGCAGTTGGGCTAATGGAACTCTCCATGAGGCCACAGGCCTGAATTGAGGGAGAGGAGTTAATGTAGGAGGTGTTATATCAAAGGAATATAACTTACTTGTATCTGAAATCTCCTTGAGCTCAGATGCTTTTATAGCATTTCCACTTGATGATCAATTTCTGCAGTGTATACCCAACCTTATGACTAACATAACACAAAGTTCGTGATGAGAAGCTCAGCCTGCATAGTCACCTAAAATCCTATTGATGGCAGCAGCTGCTGCCATCTTGCCAGCTGTAGGCTGCAGCCAGGAGGCACGGCTGGGGCTGCACACTCCATGGAGCTGGTGGGAGCCCCGTCCCTTCTGAGCTGGGGCAGAAGCTCCTCGGGTGCTGCCGTAGCTGCCCAAGCTGTGGCTGCCAACCCAGGCCCCCAACTCTATGGAGCAGGTAGGAGCCCTGCCCCCATGGGCAGGGCTATAGCTGCCCAAATTGCAGCTGTGGATCCAAGCCTCCCTGTGCTCTTGTTGGGTGTGCCCAGGAGCAGGCAGGATCTGCCCTCCCAAATGCAGCTGCAGCCTCCCAACCCATGGCTGCAGACCTGGACCTCCCACTCCCTGGAGCAGGTAGGAACTGGGGACAAGCAGGAACCCCACCCCTTCTAAGTTGGCTGGGTAGGAGCTCCCTGGGTGCAGCTGCAGCTGCTCTCCCAGGTGCAGGACCTGGGCATCTCTGCAGCTTGCACCCTCGGGGGCCCAAGAAAGTCCCCCATCCCTGCAGGCTCAGGGTTGCCTGGCCTCTCTCCTCTGCTAGTCCTTGCTCTGATATCAAGTGGGGTTGAGGCCAAGCCTGGGGGCCATGAATGGCAGCGGGAGGCAGACAGATTCCTGGAGAGAAGGGGGTGGGTCCCTGGTAAGGCCCCTCCCTCATGCCAGGGAGGGCCTGAAGGCTGGGGGCTGGGCTGCCAGTCCCGAGGACTGGAGCGAGCCTAAGCCCGCTCCAGGCTGCCCATGGCCATCCATGGACCATGCACTTCCTCCCCTCTGAGGTCCATAAAAGCCCCAGGCTCATCCAGAGTGAGGCAGAGGGCAGAAGACTGAGAGATGATGGGATGACCAGCTGTATAGAGGAGCTGCTCTCTCTGCTGAGAGCTTCAGATACCTGCAGAGACCTCTGAATGACCTACCTGCAGAGAGCAGCCACCCTCCCCAGGGTGTCCTCTCTGCTGAGAGCTGAACACTTGATGGGACAACCTGCCTACAGCAAAAAGATACCCACTACAGGTATCCTCCGAGCTGTTCTAACACTAAATAAAGCTCCTCTTCATCTTCTTCACCCTTCACTTGTCTGCTACTTCATTCTTCCTGGATGCAGGACAAGAACTCAGGCAAAGGCACCACTGGCCACAGAGGTTTCTGGGAAGAAAATCGACACCCCAAAGATCCCATAACACTATGATTAGATGTTTAATCTTTTCCGAGAGCCAGTAGCAAGCCAGAAAGTATTTCTCAAAAAAGAGAAATACTGCAGAAGAGGGCATAGATGTATTTTAAAAATCTGAGATGTCTGCATTGTGATTATTCTATGGGTGCTTGCCA
This sequence comes from Gorilla gorilla gorilla, assembly GCF_029281585.2. Taxonomy (NCBI): domain Eukaryota; kingdom Metazoa; phylum Chordata; class Mammalia; order Primates; family Hominidae; genus Gorilla; species Gorilla gorilla. The sequence goes on along the minus strand of NC_073234.2, from coordinate 70,933,750 downwards.
GAGGCTGTAAACACATTATTTTCCACAGACACTTAGAAAATCATTGGATCCACTGGATAATAAGGTAAGTGGAAGAGCAGCTTGCATTGCAGTCTGAACTTGCTATAGAACTTTCCCTTGCTTTGATCCTTCCTCAAAACTGTCAGCCTAATGGGTGACTTAGTTCAAAATCAAGACACATAGTGCTTCCAAAATACAAAGAAGACCACCAAGAATTTTGCTTCTTTCTCTTGTGGTAAGTGGTGCAAGGCTCAGCATCTTGCCTTTCACCTTGGAGGTGATATCTCAACATGCTCCAGAGCATTGGATTACCAGTAACTTCACTAAGCTGGTGGGCTTCCGATTTATGTGGTATTTATCTTTTGCCTTGTGGGTCATGTATATCTTACAAAGTTATTTAAATTATTTGCTACTTCCTGCTTAGCAGATTCAATCAGCGTAATGTTATAAATATAGTAAACCATTGTTATGTTTAGTGGATTGCCAAATGATTGGGATTTCTCTGGGCTGTATTATGATAGAGAGCAAGAAAGTTGATGTAGCCCTGAGACAAGACTGTGAAAGTATACTGTCTTTTTAAAAAAGCAATCTACTTATAGCTATCTTTTGCAAATTGGTGTGGAGGGAAAAAAAAACAGCACTAACTAGGACCACAGCTGCATACCAAGTGCCAGAGGCTATGTTGATTTGCTCCAGTAAATATACCAACCACATCTGGGACAGTGGCTGCAATCAAAGTTTCCATCTGATTAAGTTACAATAATCCAGAGTCATTCCCAAAGATCCATCCAATTTTTGCATGGCCCCAACAGGCACGGAGATGAGAAACATATCGCTATTCTTGTTTCAAGTTTTTGATGGTGACACTGATTTCTGCATTTCCACCTGGGATGTGATGTTCCTTCTCGCTTAGTATCTTCATAGAGAAGGGAAGTTCTAGGAGCTTCCACTTAGTTCTTCTTATTCAAATCTCCCTCATCATATGGGTCAGAGATCTAATGTGGGGATTCTTCCAGTTTCTGAGTACATTGATTCTGATTATACATTTAGGATCTGGGAGAAGAGCCACAGGGTGAGTCTTTGGACCAACCAGATCCACTGCGAGTGGAACTTTGGCCAAGGCCATCTATCACAGGAGCACCATAAGCTCCCACTTTGACTGATGAGATGCAGTGATATCTTGGGTCCTAAGGAATTAGCATCAATTCAGAACCAGTGTCTCATAATCCTTTAGAAGTCTGGGTGATTCTTTTTCTCCAGGGCTTGGTCACTGTAGTCAATGACTACAGATGTCTTCTCTGTAGACATTGTACATGTCTACAGAGGACTTGTCTGTGGAAAATCTTAGAGGGATATTTACTGTATATATTGTGACAATACTGCAGAGTCCAGTTTTATCAACCAAGGGACTCTGGGGCTATAAATTGGCTTAGGTCTGGCAACTGGGTTAGAGGCCATGATTCTCCATTGTGGTGACTCAAACCAGAAGTTTTTCAGTTAACTAGATCAGGAGTAAGCAAATCTTTTCTGTAAAGGCCAGATAGCAAATACTTTAAGGTTTGCAACCCAACTGGTCTCTGTTAACAACTACTCAACTTCCCTGTTGTAGCAGAAGAGCAGCCATAGACAAATGGATGAGTGTGTTTTGTGGTTCAATAAAACTTTATTTACATAATAAAAAGAGGAAGAGATTCCCCTAATCGCCTGAGCCTGTTTATCTTTTCTCTGTCCTTTCTTTAGAGAAACTTAATTGGGAGGTAATGGAGCCAAGTGAATGACACCTTTGTAGCTATTCATCTGCTTTCCAAAATGTGTTTAAAATTTAAAAACTCTATTAGATCTTCTTTTTAAAGAATAATGCTTTTAATAACTTAATTGTTATTATTTGCTGTACACCTACCTGCAAGATAGGTTTCTTAAGGTTGCTATGGTATTCTAATCATATGATGTACATAAAGCATGAAACACTTGTAAAGTATAAAATGCCTCACCATCATCATGTATAGGAAGAAAATGATATGAAAAGGTAGATAATGCTCTTTAACAGGCATGAAAAGTTTAAGCTGCTAGAAGAAAGGTCAACAGTAGGATATGATCAGCCTAAGGGAAGTTATTTTGATAAGTTTTCTACAAATGGGAAAGGCCCTTCACTGACATCGAGTTCAACGATACTCTTTTCGTATCTTCGGTGAAACAGAGTTTATTGTCATTTTCCACTCTTCTCATTTTTTTCCCATCCTTTCTAGGGAAAAATGTTCTTTAATCAGCAGCTGCCACAATCTAAAAGGCTTTCAGACTGAGCTACTCCAGACACAGCCTGAAGCACTTTGCCGGGGTCTGCAGGAAATATCTAGGCCTATTAGGACACAGTAGATCCCTTGTAAGTCACATTGGCTGCTCTTGCTCCAAGCTACATGCCAATTAGTCTGCAGGCTGCTATTTATTTTCAGTCATTGGAATCATGTCCACTTTGGGGTATCTCTCAAGAACCCCATGACTGGGAAACCAAACAATGCAAATGCCCAATGTTTGTCATCAACCTGGATCTCAAATGTGCTTGGCATAATCTACCTGAACCCTTAGAAGATTATTTTGGTGTTAGGAAATGTGAAAAAAAAAAAAGTGAATATTTTACAAGGTAAGGAAGCAACTAGTCATATGCTGTGATTTAGAAGGAGAAATTATAAAGGATTATTAAAAGAAAACCAGTTTTCTATGAGTCGCAAAGGCTATCACCATGTGTTTCTATTCTCTCAAAGTTGTTGAAACTGCTCTACATTATCTTTCATGTTGTAATACCAAAAATTGAAATGCACTGCTCTAGGATGTTTGTGTCATTGGTTTAACTCAAGCTGCAGACTACAAATGGCACTATATTTCTAACATTGCTATAACAAAATGAGGAGGACTGAATAGTTGGAGCAGATGTGAGAAGTGTTCAGAGATTTGGGGCTCAGAGGCAGAACTTTAAAGAACAGTTGAAATTCTGAATACACTCAGAAAAATGATCTCAAAGTCACTTTAAAAATGCAGCTTCACATCAGCCAGCTCATGAGAGGCTCTTTGTGAGAGGATACCACTCTCTGATATAACACGGACTTTCCTCCAAACAAATTCAACCTGGAAGAAAATCCCCCCAATTAACCAGCTCATTCCTTTCAGATCATTCATCTTACATCAGGTGGATCCACCACCAATACTATTGCAGTGCATGTGCAAACCACACTTGTAAAAACACTGGCAAAAATATTCAGGTGTCCAAAGAGGTTAACACCTCAAGACAAAAGTTCAACTCCTATCACATGTCCAACTTTAATAAGAAATATTTCCTTTCCAACTCTGTTTCCTCCTGTTTACAATGCACTTTCTCCAAGCCCCCAACCTCAATTGGGACCACAACAAAAGCTCATGCTAGCAGATCCTGAGCAGGATGTTTTTCTGACTGACACACTCAGAGAGAAGAAAGACCCCTCAAAATGTTGCTCACCAGGAGGAGTGGGGCTGTTCGGGTGTCATTCTGGCTCTTTCTACTACCTGCCTCCATTAGCTATTTCTTCTTCTTTTAAAGAAAGGCACACCTCTCACACATTCTGAACTTAACAATACCCCCCTACCTGGGGGGAAATTACTTCCCAGGGTGCCAGACAAATGTCCAATTTGAAATATCGGTGCTTTCTGGTCAAAGTGGAATAACAGGGACCAGATGTAACCTCTGCCTGAAACACCACCACCGCCACACCTTAAAAAGTAAAATACATTAATCAACAGGTGATCTCTGAGGGATGGGAAACAAACAAGGTGAGCCCTATAACTGCTCCACCTAACAGCCTTGAGAGCGTTCCTAGGCTGCGGTGCAGGGAGGCAGAACTGAGGTGGGTTCCCCAACGTGAGGAGATGAAGCTTGGTCCTGGGAGACCTGGGCAGCGAGAGTTCACAGGGGAGAGCTCCAGAGAGGAGACAGCTGCACAGACTGCCAACTCCAGAGATCTGCAGAGGGACTCTGATGGGAATCAGCACATGCATGTTAGGAAGCTACCCAGGAAAGAATTATCAAAAGAGGGAACAGAGACTGTGCTGACACTGGGCTGGAAACAATGACTGCTCCCACCAAGCAGACTGGAATAACTCTTAATTCCTAGGGCACTGGACAAAGTACTTAGGAAGGTTTTGCTTCAGTAGTGAGGAATAATTAACCTTAGACTAGGTTCTGTTTCAGAAGTGCCTAAACATCATAAGAGTAAGACCTGAAAACAGCAAACTGTTTCAAGTAACTCAATTGCATGGAACAAAGCTCAAGAAAATCTATAGAAATAACAAAAATTTCAATCATTCAACAATGTCATCTAATCAAAGACAATGAGGCATGTGAAGAGGCAAGAACATACAACCCTCAACAGAGAAGAATGAGTCAATTAAAATCCATGTAGAACTGACCCAGGTGTTAGAATTAGCAGAGAAGGATATTGGAAGAGTTCCTTTCTACCAAAAGCTTGTAGAAGAATCTTCCTAGCAGCTTGATTTGTAATTGCAAAAAATTGAAAACAATCTAGGTGTTTATACAGTTGAATAAGCAGAATACTTGGTGATAAAAAAGATTTTCTAAGAGATGCAACAACATTAATGAATCTCAAAAACATCATGCTAAGCGAAGAAAGCCAAACATAAAAAACGTATTATATGATCCCATTTATTTAAGATTCTCAAGCAGGTGAAGTTATTCTGTGATACTAGATATTATATCTGTGGTTGTTTCTGGAATTGGGGAATCAACCGAAAAATAATGCAAGGAAACTTTTAGGGTAAATAAATAGTTTCAATATTGGTAGGAATGTGAGTTTCAGGAATGTAGGCATTGTAAAAATTGATCAAACTGTACAAACTGTCCATTTCATTCAATAAAAATTTTTTCAAAATATTTTAACAATCCAATAGAAAAATAGGTACTTTGTATAAAAGCAAATAAAATAGTTGATAGTAAACAAATGAAACTGTGCTTAGTGTCATCAGGATTCCTTGAAAAATAAACTAGAACCACAGTGAGATACCATTTTGCACCCACCAACTTGATGATATTTTAAAATCTGACAGTATTTGACACCATTTCATCACATACTCTGCTGATGCAATATATATGGAAGCAATCACTTTGGGAAACATTTTGGCTTACTTAGTAATGAAGAAATCCATTCTCTGTGCCCTGAAATGCCACTCTTAGAAATATTTCTTTTTAAAAAAAGTATTGACCGTCAAAGATTTGTGGATCTTGTTCATAACAACGGGGTTTGTGATAACAAAAACCTGAAAACCTGAAGATTTACTTATAGAATTATAAATAGCAATATAGTCAAACATGGGTTGAATACATTCATAAAGAAGTAGAATTAGGCCAGGCACAGTGGCTAATGCCTGTAATCCTAGCACTTTGGGAAGTCAAGGCTGGCAGATCACCTGAGGTCAGGAGTGCAAGACCAGCCTGGCCAACATGATGAAACCTCTTCTCTACTAAAAATACAAAAATGAGCCGGGTGCAGTGGCACAGGCCTGTAATCCCAGCTACCCGGGAGGCTGAGGCAGGAAAACCTCTTGAGCCTGGGAGGCGGAGGTTACAGTGACCCAAGATCGAGCCACTGCACTCCAGCCGAGGCAACAGAGCAAGACTCCGTCTGGAAAAAATAAAAATTAAAAAAAAGAGTCCAGGCACGGTGGCTTATGCCTGTAATCCCAACACTTTCAGAGGCCAAGGCGGGCGGATCACTGGAGGTCAGGAGTTCTAGGTCTGGCCGGTGTGGTGAAACCCCATCTCTACTAAAAATACAAAAATTAGAGAGGCGTGTTGGCGGGCGCCTGTAATCCCAACTACTCTGGAAGCTAAGGCATGAGAACCACTTGAACCCGTGGGGTGGAGGTTGCAGTGAGCCAAGATCACGCCACCACACTCCAGCCTTGGTGACAGAACAAGACTCAGTCAAAAAAAAAAAAAAAGTAGAATTTAATGAATTTCAGCTACATGAATACATAGATGAATCTCAGGGGTATAAAGTCAAATGGGAAAAACGTTTCCAAAGAGTACCTACAGTATGCTTCTATCTGTTTGTATCTCAAAAACATGCACAACTAAACCATATGATATTTAAAGGCACAAACACATGATAAAACAATAAGGACAGGAAGGGAATAATTAACACAATTCTAAACACAGAGTTTGAGAAGGGAGTGGAGCTGGGGAAGGAAATGCAATACAAAAGTATACATTGTACTGTATTATTTAAACTTTATATATGTTTCACTAAAATTCTTTCTTGCTCACTTTATTTAACACAAAATTTGGTAAAAAGTGAACCAAAAAGAATATAGAAGGGTAGACTAAGGAATGTGAGATAAAATGCTGAATATGTAAGTTTTTATTATCAATAACAACCTCAAAATCATTATAAAACTCAATTATAAATCTGCCAAATTCTTAATGTGGAAATTTCTCATTTAGAATTATAAGATCACCATGTAATGAAGACAGAACTGAAAGACTGTTAGTGAATAATGTTGTTTATAAAACAATGCACCCAGATAAATGTCAAGGTATTATGAAAAGTATTATTTATTCCCAGCCCATAATTAATTGAATGCCCTGTGGAGGCAAGACGCTCTAGTATAAAGGTTTTTGTCATTTTTATAAAGATGTTTATTTGATCTGCTATTTCACGATGCTTGATTATGTGGAAGTAGAATTCATCTTCCCTGCATAAACTTTCAAAGTCATCAGAAGTAAACAGGGAATGACTTTGGAGGGAGGAAAAGCGACGTATAAGGTCCCATTTTGAAACACCTAATATTCAAATTCAAAGTGTTATTCCTTTCCTTCTGAATACTGATATATGCTTAATGCATGCATGTATGTAAACACGTAAGAGATATCTGGAGGAACTGCATCTGAATCTGAATAATGGATTGCCTGTGAAGGGAGACAAATTCTATTCTGACCTTGCAGCGTTTTGCAAAACCAAAGTCTCCATGTGGAAATCTGCCTAGATTCAGGATTCCACATCCTGACTGAGTTGCCAAGTATTGGCCCAAAGGACAGAGAAACACCATATGTACACTGTACAGTGTGTTCTGGTTTACCTAACAGTGCTCTGGAAAAACATGCAGTGCGGTCTCAGGGAACACATTCAGCCCTGCAATCCTGGGAGAGTGGTTGCCCACCTTCTGGGCTGCTGGGCAAGGGTGGATAAATTACGGAATGTGAGGCTTGGGAGAGGAGATGCAGCCTCTCTGGTAAAATTGCCTGATTTTTGCCCTAATCTTTGTCTGTTCAACAGATGTTTTTGATAAATTTTTTTTGTGATATAAAAACAATTAATGTGAAAGCTACTTTCAGAGATATAGGGTGTATTAGGCCATTCTTGCATTGTTATAAAGGAATACCTGAGACTGGATAAATAATAAAGAAAAGAGATTTAATTAGCTCACAGTTCTGCAGGCTGTACAAGCATGGAGCCAGCACCTCTTCAGATGCTGGGGAGGCCTCAGGGAGCTTTTACTCATGGTGGAAAGTGAAGTGGGAGCAGGTACATCACATGGTGAGAGCAGGAGCAGGGCTTGGGGGAGGTGCTAACATACTTTTAAACAACCAGATCTAGTGAGAACTAACTCACTAACATGAGGACACTACCAAGCCACAAGGGATCCTCCCGTATGAACCAAACACCTACCACCAGGCCCCACCTCCAACACTGGGGATTACATTCCAAAATGAGATTTGGGTGGGGCAAACATCCAAACCATACCATAGAGGACATTTAAATACATTATTCACTGTTAGTAACAGGGATTCTACTGTCTCCCCTATCTTCACATAAGTCCAGAATGCTCTCCCTAGATATGTAACGAAGCCTCTTCACCTAATCCTGATCCTAATGGCCAAGACAGGAATAAAAACAGAGCTATGGACCAACACCGTTCCCCCATGATGACAACAAATACTTGCTGCTCTCAGGTATATTTGGAAAACTCCGTCTCTTTGCTCTGCACACACGACTAATGTCACAAGGATTTATGAAATGGGTTGAATCTTTTAGCCCTTAAATCCTAAAAATCCCAGCCTGGTTAAGTGCTGGGCATACAGCAAAACATAGTGGTTCTAAGCTATTCTGGAAAAGTCACTGAGGCATCAGCAGCATGTAAGGAAATATCCCTCAGAACAGGTCAGAAAAAGCTAGAAATCAAGTCAGTTAAGGCAATATCCCCAATATAGAAACATTTAAAGAGGGGAAACTGGTTTCTACTGAGAAATTAAATGTAGACTTAAAAGATTATCCCTTTCCAGAAATCTACTTATCATGCAATTACTACTAAATGTATTTAGGAGACAATAACTTACGTAAACATGGTAACAGGTCAGCAGAACATCCTCTCTACAACCTTCCAGGAGACACTGCTGAGCACAGCAGGGGTGCAATGCTATACTCCTCCCAATAGGCAAGGATTATTGCTAAATCCCATTAAATTGCACAAAATATCAAAATACAGTAGAAATTCATAACCAACAATGGCACAGGAGCTCTGCATCTGAAGAAATTTGCTGCCTCATTTATTGTGTGTACTATAGCCCTGCGTGCGTGGTCAAAGCAGAAAGAAGACAAAGGGGAAAAAGTTTCAGTACTGTAGCCCCAGACCAGTCACCTAAAACACAAAGTCTGGGAGTTTGCATATTGTATATACAATTTGGTTTACATTGAAACAAGAGTCTCAACTGATGGTAGAAAAGTTGGGGATTTGCAGAGGGTAACAGTAAAGCTTTATTTGAAGCTTAACTTGTAAGTAAAGGTTTCCATTTAAGTAGTGAGTTTCAAGCAGAGCATTGTCTGACCACACAGACTGCATTAAGTATCTTCTTCTAGTTCAAGAGTAGAAAACCTTTTAAAAGATTCTAGAAGATATTGTGAATAGCCTGAAGCTGGAAACCATCATTCTCAGCAAACTATTGCAAGGACAAAAAACCAAACACCGCATGTTCTCACTCATAGGTGGGAATTGAGTAATGAGAACACATGGACACAGGAAGGGGAACATCACACACTGGGGCCTGTTGTGGGGTTGGGGGAGGGGGCAGGGATAGCATTTGGAGATATACCTAATGTAAATGACAAGTTAATGGGTGCAGCACACCAGCATGGCACATGTGTACCTATGTAACTAACCTGCACGTTGTGCACATGTACCCTAAAACTTAAAGTATAATAATAAAAAAAAGATTCTAGAGGCTTCATAGCAGAAACAAATTAATATCTTGTTGAAATTACAGTAAGAACATGACACAATATAGTGCCTTAAAAGTCAGGTTGCATTTTTACATCAAGACCCTATTAAGTTGGCTCAGAGAACAAGACTCCACCAGAGAAAACGGGGTGGAGGCAGATTCCCAAAGACTCTTTAGGCGTGGGGGGAAGCAATCAATAATAAGCAGACATGTGAGTCCAGGTGGAGGTGGAGAGGGTTAAGACGATAAAAAACCTCAACAATAATGGCCAAAAGGCCTACTCCACATGTCTGAAATTGGAAAGTGTGAGAAGGAGCCTTAAAAATTATCCAATGCTGGGGGGGCCAAGGCGGCCGGATCACCTGAGTCAAGAGTTGAAGACCAGACTGGCCAGCATGGTGAAACCCTGCCTCTACTAAAAAAATACAAAAAATTAGCCAAGTATGGTGGTGTGTGCCTATAATCCCAGCTATTAGGGAGGCTGAGGCAGGAGAATTGCTTGAACCCATGAGGCGGAGTTTGCAGTGAGCTGGGATAGCTCCATTGCACTCCAGCCTGGGCAGCAAGAGTGAGGCTCCATGTCAAAAAAAAAAAAAAAAAAAATCATCCAATGCCTCATTTTATAAATCAGGATAAATAATATCAAAGGGATTAACTGAGTTTCTAATCCCCAGGATTTTGACATAGATGTTCTTACTCCAAAACCTTCAGACCCACTTTTAATCCACTCCAACCCAGCAAACACAGACTCTGGAGGCAAACTGCAAAGGTTGAAGTCCTGACTCCTTGACTTGTTAGTAGTCGGCCTTGAGTCAAGTTAAACTCTCTGTCTCTTAATTGAAATACCTAATTCAAAAAGTTATTGTGAGGATTAAATGAGCAAATGTAGGAAAAATGCTTTATGGTTCTGGGCATATAGTGTTATGCTTTATATGGTTAGCAATTATTATCTTTAATGTCATTATTAATTATGGGGACATAAGGAAAATGACAGAAAAGCAAATTACAATTTTTCAAAAATGCTTTCCATTTTAAAAGTGGTAAAGGAGACATCTTCACCAATAAAAGCAAAGCATAAAAATGTGACCACTCTTTAATTTAATTCTTTATAGTTGCATGGAGATCAGAAGTTATTCTCTTCCTGCCAAAAAGCCACTGACATTTATTAAAAACATTCTTAAATTCAAGATCAGGGGTTGGGGAAAGGGAAAGGAAACAAATTGGCAGTGTTCTGTAAGACCAAACTTGGCAGCTGGGAAACTTGATTTTGGAATACGCCGGCTTTCGACAAAGATCATTGGTAAGTTAAGGATTGTGCTGGTTTTCACTGAAATATTTATGATGAAGGTATTTCCTAGGAGAGGCATCTTTCAGTAGAGGTCTTGAAAGCTGCCAGAATCAATGACTTTCTTCTATGTTAATTAGCTTGATTGAGGTAATCACTTCACAGTGTATACATATATCAAAACACAGCGTTGTCCATCTTAAATATATACTACTTTTATTTGTCCATTATACCTTAATAATTCTGGGGTCGGGAAGAAAGAAGGTGTTGTGTTGATCACATTATCTTGTATGCTACTTTAGAGGTTCAGGTGTCATCTGTCATTTCATTTGAACAATTATCATAATTGAAATATATTATCATATGACAATTATCACTCAAGAGGTTATCTGATGGAACAGCTGTGTTAGAAAATGAGTACAGATATATATTTGAAAGGAAATTTAGATGTGAGAAAGTTTTACAAACAGGTCTAAACTATTGTCAGAGTAACTCATGCTATTAAGAGTCAGAACCCTGTGAAGTATTAGAGCTCATGAAAATCTACTAAACATAATGTGAAGCTTTTATTTTTTGGTATATTTTGTTAAAATTTAATATTAAAGCAGCTATTCATCTATTAAAAGTTAACTATAAGTCACTTGTAAATAAAAGAAGAAGAGATCAATGGCTTTGACCTAATCCCCTTGCTTTCTACCAACTATAAAAATGACTACATACGTGTACCTATGCTTGACAGTACAGACAATATAGTGTCTCCCCATGTCCTCAGAGAACAGAAACTTCTTGCTTCCCTTTACTTTCTAGCTCCTGTCAACCTCTCCAGCTTCATCTCCCATGCAGATGGTTTGGGATTACCTACCAAGCCCACTAAGCACATGCTTAGGACACCAGCAATGCAAGCCGCATTCTCCCCTAACCCACCTCCAAAATGAGAAAGTTGAACTCAGTGAATCTATCCATAACTTATAATCAGATAAATCTAGAAAAGCTACTTTAACTTTAGCTTTCAGGTAGTTACTGTATTGTATTGAAAAACAAAATATTTCCCATTCTTTATGCCTTTTATTTCTTTTTCTTACCTAATAAATCACTGGCTAGGGAAAAGTAAAATGATATTTGGCATTACACATGGCAAGGGAGCATGCTTGGGGCTTCTCATGATCATAACTGACTCCAATCATTCTAAATTACTTATGATCCCCAGTGGAATGTTTTCTCAACTCTGACTTTTTTGTTTAATATGCAGCATCCTTAGTGTATTGTTCTTCCTTAAACATTTTACCTAAAAAACTCCAACTCATTTAAAATTCCTCCTTTAATTACCCTAACCCCACTTATTTTGGGTTAGATGGAGTGTCAGTTACCAAGCTGTTGCTTCTCAACTCAAAGTGTACTCTTCATCACCCTGTGATTTTTGTATCTGGACCCTGTAAATATTTTTTGCCACCTGGCATGATGTTCATCTTTGTCAGTGGAGGACACTGGAGGGACATTGCAGGAGGAAGGGGACTCTTTTTTTTTTTTTGAGATGGAGTCTCGTTCTATCACTCAGTCTGGAGTGCAGTGGCGTGATCTCTGCTCACTGCAAGCTCTGCCTCCCGGGGTCACGCCATTCTCCTGTCTCAGCCTCCCAAGTAGCTGGGACTACAGGCGCCCGCCACCACACCAGGCTAATTTTTTGTATTTTTTTTTTTTTAGTAGATACAGGGTTACACCGTGTTAGCCAGGATGGTCTTGATCTCCTGACCTCATGATCCACCCGCGTCAGCCTCCCAAAGGGAAGGGGCTTCTTTTTATGCTTCCCTGTGCTTGCCTTTCTTCTTGCTCCTGTTGCACTTAGACTGTGAGTAGGATACTCAGCCGAGCTCATTCTGGAGCTTTTACATCAGCACCCAACGGGTGGATTCCTGGCATGTTTTGTCAGCACCTCCATGGGTGTTTTCTTGCTTTCCAGCCTCAGCCGGCCACACATACTTCAGTGAACTCCTCTGCCATCAGTGGCCCTATAGCCGTACTTCTCCAATGAGATGTGAATCTCAGCCTTGGATAGAGGGCTTTCTTCCACATTCGTTCCTGACTTGGGTGCTCTGCTTCAGCCTAGGGGTAGAAACTGCTGTCTATTTGCCACCGTGCCTGTGATTTCTGTATTCTTTAGAGTTCTCTTAACACCTTATAGCTAGCTACCTGCCTGTTATTAGTTAAGAATTCTTTACGTTAACCTGTCTCTGTTCAAATTACTGTGTAGTGTCTGTTCTCTGACTGGACCCAGATGATGCAGGTATCTTGTCTGCTGAATCCAGGAGCACCCTGTCCTTGCCCCCAGAATAGCTCTAATTAAGCTGCATATGGAAGTGCCTATGTATGCCCCATCTCCCTGTCCACACTGGAAACTCCTTCCTGGATATCTCTCCTTTTCTCCTCTAGGTTACTCTGCACACTTCTCTAGAGACTGGCCATTCTGTTGTTCACCACGGGTTCTCATGAATTTGGTTAGATTCCAAGTGGGAATCTTAAGAGTAAATTAGAGTAAGAGAGGGATGTGATGCCAAGGCATTTGCATTTATTTCTCTGCTCATTCCCTGAAAGGGACCTCAGCTATCTGGATTCTTCATTGTCTCTCCCAAAGCAACATTCTCTACACAAACTTCTTCCAGGTTGTAGTAACCATTCCCTCACCTTTTCCCTTTGTACCTAGGACAGAAAATAGCTCCTTTGTGCATGAGGTTACTGCAGTATTCCTTGTATTACACCTATGACCCCTTTCAATTCATGTGCGTAAACAGTTCATTTGTGAATATACCCTCCAAAACCTAATCTGAGTACCTTTTCTTTCTTGTGATTCTGATCCATACCCTTTGCCTCCATTCATTCAATAAAAATTATGTTCCAGACACTATTCTAGACATTCACATTCTAGATTCTTGAGAAAGAGAAAGAGAGAGAGATTTAGAGAGAAAGTTCCTGCTAGTGAAATTGACATTTAACATTTTTGACTTTGTCCAGTGTCTGAGCTGAGCAGGTGCTATTTTGAATGGGTGAATATATTCATCTTTTCATTAAGCTTTCTTATTCAATGATATAGTAAAAGTGTTTGCCAGGTGAGTGGGCAAAACTCTACCAGTAACATACGGAGGATATTACTGATGGGAGTAAGAAGAGGACTGGCAATAAGCCATACAAAAGAGGATTCCTAAAACCAGTGACTGCAGGCCTCATAGAAGATCAAACAGCAACAAGAGCAATATTTATTTCATTGTAAGTCCACTTTTTATTGAATACATTGAAAGACACCTACAATATTTTTCCTGAATAAGTGAGATCTTAATAATAAACATACAGGGCCGGGCGTGGTGGCTCACACCTGTAATCCCACCACTTTGGGAGGCCGAGGTGGTCAGATCATGAGGTTAGGAGATTGAGACCATCCTGGCTAACACGGTGAAACTTCGTCTCTACTAAAAAATACAAAAAATTAGCCAGGCATGGTGTCAAGCACCTGTACTCCCAGTTACTTGGGAGGCTGAACCAGCAGAATGGCACGAACTCAGGAGGCGGAGCTTGCGGTGAGCCGAGATCGTGCCACTGCACTCCAGCCTGAGCGACAGAGCAAGAGTCCATCTCCAAAAATAATAATAATAATAATAATAATAGACATAGAAAGTTGGTTTTTTCAGCTTTTCCACCAGATCATATCACTGCACACATCATAACTTCCACCCTCTCCTCAAGAACTATCCCACACATAAATATCCTGGCTAGCTTTTAGAAAAAAAGATATTTTATGGAAAACAGTGACACTTCTTAGGAGGCAGATGTGTTAAGCTAAATGTCTTATTAGTAATATGAGTCACTTAATGTTCTAAGCATTAGTACCTTGCAAAGGCATCTTTTTACATCCGTCTGAGATTTTCTTCAAATAATATTCATGCCAAGAAACCAGAAAAGTCTATTATATCCTGTCTTGTACTCATCCTTTAAAAAAAAACATCAGATTTACCCCCAAGCAAGCAGAAAAGCAAAAATTCTACACTTAAGCCATCTCCAAGAAATAGCACGAGAGGGTGATGATGGCATTGCCATCTGCAATGGAGCATGGTGAATATCAGCACCAAGGTAATCTAATTATGTCTTGACGCCAACACAAATTTTTACTGGCTTTCCCCCAATTATGTCTTAATGCCAACACAAGCTTTTACTGGCTTTCCCCTAGCTGTTCAAAATTAGAATAAATTGCACATATTATGAGAGTGAGTGATAATAATTACGATTCTTAGGTTCTACCATGTTAATGATAAAATGTGAATATATTCACTTAGTGCATATTCTGGGATATCAAAGACCATTCTCACTTCTGATACCAACTGCAACTAAGGATTGCCAAGATCACTTTCAGTTTTAAAAATTTTCTACAAGGATTCAGAACTCACTGAAAGCAGTTAAATTTTTGGTTGCAGCTCATTACAGTGAAAAGGTACAGCTTAAAATCATCCAAGGGAAGAGGTGCATGAGGCAGAGTCCAAAACATGTCCACACACACATACTTCCCAGTGAAGCCATGGACAGTGCCAACTTTCCCAGCAATGTTTGTGACAGTACACATGGAGTATTGCCAACCAAGGAAGCTGACCTGAGTCTTGGTGTCCAGAGTTTTTATTCAGGCTCATATCATAGACAAAGTTGACTATCCATGTGGCTAACCTAGATCCAGCCCTTCCAGAGGTCAAGCTGATATCATGTGACCCAAAGCCCTCCTCATAAATCACACTGTTAAACTATCTGGCTTGGCCCAAGATCCCTGGGAAACAAAGACATTCTTTTTAGGTGGGATATTTGAAGGGCTTAGAAATTACCTCCCAACAGCTGAGGGCAAAGGCCAGACCTGTCTTTGGACAAGGTTAACTTCTTCTTTATCCACTTGGGGAATCAAAAAGATCAGGAATTATAATCAGAAATTCCATTTAGCACTAGCATTATTTATAAATAACTTAGCATCCCATTTTGGTATTGTTAGCATGCTTTTCTTTTAATTTCCAGCTTTGTAGAGTAACATCTATACCACATCTACTTTCTAAAAACATCCAGAAGCAAGACAGAGAGGTATTCAAGAAAGAAAAACCTCTGGGCTATTTCTAGTTTTTAATGCCTAACTCTGTCAGTAATAAGTGAAATAGGAGCAGATTTTACGTATCCTTGAGGAATATCAAAATTGGCACTTGGAGGAAGGGGAACAGACAAGCTAACGGCAACCTACGTTCTATGGTTTTCTATCAGTGAACTCTGGTTTCCACTAAAAGAGAATTTAACTCAATAAAGACTAAACAGGGTCAGATAATAGCCTAACAGTCTAGCGAAGATAATTTTTAAAACAGCAAAATAAAAGAATAAGGAATAAGCATTTAATTCTTGAAACAAAGCAAAAAACCTAGGAAAACAATTCAGTCCATGTACCTGTTAAAAACAGCTTTTGTGGAACCAAAAACTGTTAGGATTTGGTAAGGTTTCTTATTCTTTCTGAGTTATCTATTCTGTTCCATTTTCATTTTTATTGGAATAAAGTCATATAATAAAATATCAATATAAAAAATCATGCTTGGTATCAAGTTCAGTAAAAGTCATTTAAGGAAAATGAAATGCTATTTACTAGTTCTATATAGTAGAATTATATATTCAAATTGGCCGCTGCATTTTTAGAAGGTATTTGTCACGCAGTCAATGTAATTCTTCAAAATTGAAATGTCAACTTCCCCGTTCCCCAGTATGTTTCTTCAATTTCTCTCCTTTTTGCCACAGTTTCTTTTTGTTCATCTACTTTATTTTAAGTAGGATCATCAAGATGGCCATGCCACTCTTTTCCGATGTTCATAAGCTATGTCTTGGAATTTTGTGATAGAATTGTTTTCTTTCATGTTTTAATATCACCTCTTTTGATCAGAATATTCTTCTTTTGCAATTAGTCAATCACTTGACATTTATTGAACATGGATCAGTGCATATACAATGCTAAGCATTGCTAAGCTTAGCTAAGCCATTACATAAATGGTTAAGAGTACAAGGTGGCAATTAAATGATAATTGGAAAATAAATCAGCTAATTATCAGTGATATAAACCTCCTGATAAGGAGCAACTGGTTGGTTTGGGTGGGCAGGTAGAGTATTCAGTCTTGAGAAAGAAATTATTTGGGAGGATTAGAAGAAAGAATATGGGTGTCTGACATTTCAGGAAAACCACAGCAAACAGAAAGTTCATGGTATCCATGGCAGTTTTCAGTAGCAGTGAGGAGTACATCTGACTGGAGCAAAATGCTCAACAAGGAAAGTGCCGAGATAGAAGGCCAGAAAGTGAGTGCAAGGCCACTCAGAGTCTGTGTATTCCAAAAGAAAGACAGAATGGGAGGTGTTAGAATTTGCACTAAAACCAGGCAGATCTTATTTCCAATCCTGTTTCTGCCACCATTAGCACTGGATTTCTCATCTTTGTAATGGAGATGATAATAGCACAGACCTCAGAGTGTATATGTAAATATTAAATGGAAAAACTCTTATCACAGTGCTTAACACATAACAAGGGACAAAAAAAAATGTTTGTTTCTATTATTAGCCTCACCAGGGGAGTCTGGGTCTTGTTGTGTCACTATTAAAAGGTCTTGGTGTGGAATGATATGATGAATCATTCATTTGGAAACAACACCCATTGCCCTGTATAAAGGGAGGAGGACACTCTTTCCCCATTCCATTTATGCAGCCTTTTCATACAGTTTAAAGTCAGCTTAACCACATGAATTTGAACTGGTCTCCTTGTACCTAGCCACATCATTCCATTATGCCTGAGGGACTCTGGACCAAGCCCCCCAACCCCTGTAGTCAGTGGCAGGCTCTCAATAATGCCCCAGCACATTTTCATATATATACTGAACTGTTAGTACAATGAACAAAGACTTGGGGGTCAGGAAAGACCTGGATTCAAACAATAGATAGGAGTTAAAAAATTATTCTTTTAGCCTTGTATTTCTCATATGTAAAAATGTAAATAATAAAAAGCACCTTGTATATGTTGTTGTGATGCTTAAATGCGATAATTAAAGCAGAAGTATCTTACCAAAAGAGAATCAGACACAGTGGCTACACTACAAACACTTCAGAGCCCACTTCATGCCGGGTCCTAGGTATTGTCTGCTTTAATAATTATAACGATCCTATGAGAGAGATGCTGTATAGTCCCATTTTCCCTATGAGGAAGCTGAGGTCTAGAAGGGTTAAGTAACTTGCTGAGTCACAGATGGAGCGTGAAAATATCTTTGGTTGACTTTAAGCCATAATAAAGGGAAAGCCCTCCTGTTTTCTAGGAAGCCATTTACTTATTATTATGTGTTTTATCATTAAGGTCAGAAGCTGCTAGCCATTGCTAGTGGTACAGAGAGGCTTCAAAAGTCATTGCAGCACTATTCACAATAGCAAAGACATGGAATCAACCCAAATGCCCATTAATGATAGATCAGACGAAGAAAATGTGGTACACATACACCATGGAATACTATGCAGCCACAAAAAAAGAATGATATCATGTCCTTTGCAGGGACATGGATGGAGCTGGAGGCCATTATCCTTAGCAAACTAATGCAGGGACAGAAAACCAAATACCACATGTTCTCACTTATAAGTGGGGACTAAAAGATGAGAACACATGGACACATAGAGAGGAACAAAGACACACTGGGGTCCTTCAGAGGGTGGAATGTGGAAGGAGGGAGAAGATCAGGAAAAGTATTTAATGGCTACTAGGCTTAATACCTGGGTGACAAAATAGTCTATACAACAAACCCACATGGCATAAAACTGCATTTGGACCCCTGAACTTAAAATAGAAGTTTAAAAAAAAGAATCAGGCTGAGATCCTGGCTGTTCACCTCACTCTTTTCCTTCCAAAGGAACATATTTTAGTCAAAATTACCATTGTTGGGCATATCTGTCCCCTCTCTCCTAGCTGTGACCTGACAACACTTGTAATCAGGTTGGCTTCATGCCTTAGTGTGAGCCTGAGCTGCTGATGAGCTACTTTCCTAGTCAACCCCTCCCTCCCTAACAACAGTCCTTCCCTCAGTTTCTGTGCCAACAGTAATTTTTCTGTCCTTAGCACCTCCCTTCTTGCACCTATTTTGATATTGCTTTGCTTGCTGTATTGTTTATCCTGGGAATCTCCCTTTTTGTTGTGTTGTTTTTGCTTTGACAAATCAAGACATTTTTCTTTCCCATTGCTATTTCCACAGAACATTGAGGTCCTTGAAGTTGCTCATTTATTTTTCCTTGATGATATACATTTAGCACTAACCAGGGAAAATAGACTTTTCAACTTCCTTTAACATACATTTAGTGCTAATCAGGGAAAATAGATTTTTCAACTTCCTTTGAGAGCCAGGATCCAGTCTTTGTGCCTTTTTATACTGTGAAGACCTGCTATTCTTTCACTCTACTTAAGTGCATAGCATGTCTTAAGATATATGTTGAAACATCTGTTGCCTCACAGGGAAGCCAGAAGCTAGCTGCTAAAACCAGGATTCATTCTGCTGATCCAGGATGACATTTTGTCTTTTTACTCTTCCACATGACTTCTGTATTTCAGGAGAGAGGAAGTGCGATTCCCGTGGGGATGACGTGTTTCTTCTCAACCACCAACTCAGTCTTTCTCTAAAGCCACACACTTTTGCTGACCTAAAGAGTGGACTGATCTGATTTTTCTCCTGGGTTTTAGGAGAGGCAGAGTATTTATTCTATGAATGAACCCTTGACCCCTTCCCAGGATATTAGTCCTTTCCACTTTCACTCATTTTTGTCACGCCCTTTCTTTGGACTGCCTCAGTAACCCAGTGGGGCTGGAGGAACACAAGCTTTCTGGATGATTGTAAACACCAAACTGAAAAAAAAAACCTGTATCATGGAACACGTTATAGAATTATCTGATGAATTAAT
This sequence comes from Gorilla gorilla gorilla, assembly GCF_029281585.2. Lineage (NCBI taxonomy): Eukaryota > Metazoa > Chordata > Mammalia > Primates > Hominidae > Gorilla > Gorilla gorilla. The sequence continues at coordinate 70,914,242 of NC_073234.2, read as the reverse complement.
CTTTCAGAATACACCTCATTCCCCATGCTATTTATGTTGAACTGCCACTAGCAATTTTTTATTATTTCAATTTTTCATTATACTTTTATTTTATTTTAGTAGTTTGTAATTTTTTATTTTGTTTTGCTTTTTTAAACAGCAAAAGCCTTTATAGTAGATATTTATACCAATCAAGGATCCTTCTGCCTTAAGGTATTTAGTGGTTTGAATACAATCATTTAAACTGTCCTGTGATTATGGGAGCTCACCTGGAACCCTCAGGTTATTTCAATTCTGTGTAAACACAGAACATAATGTAGAAGATCTGTTTGTGTGAAAACTCTGCTTCTCAAACATATTTGGACCCTGTCACAAGCATTCATCTATCTAAAGGTTGTTTAAAATGATGAATAATAAATCACCAGTTATATCATGACTGTGGTCCTATCAAATTCCAGAATTAAGTTGAGCTGGAATTTGGCAGGCAGAGGTAAAGCCCATGACAGTGGGAGAGAAGGCTACTCAGAAGGCTGTATGCCCTCAAATAAGGACTAGCCCCCAGAATTTTGCAAGGAGGTACCATTCTTAAATGAAGATTCTGATCGTTGCAGATTTCTCTTTGAATGGGGACATACTGTGGTGGGAATCAGGAGGACCAGAGAGACCTTGGGGTGAATATAGGAGGATCTTTATTGAGTGCACTCAGACCCAGCGGACTTAACATCCAAAAACTGGGCCAAGGACAAAGACAGGTCTTGGCTTTTATACATACTTCAAAAGGGGTTGGCTAGTTTGAAGCAAGCTTACAGTGGCTTGAAAGCAAGGACACAGAGGCAGAACAAAGACAGTTAATCAAATTATGACAGGTTCATAACTCAGGATTACACATGACCATTTCTATGCAGCCCAGATGGCTGTTATCTAGGTTTGCTCTAGTGCCTAGCTCGGGATTATCCCATAACCTTCACTATAGCGCCCAGGTGGCTGTATCTCAGGGCTGCTCAGATGGTTTATGACCTTCACTCCACTGCTTAGATAAAACTACTTGAAGTCACTAGTTGCAGAAAACAGGAATCTATAAACTCATACCACAAAGAAAGGAAAATTTTTCCTTCTTCTCCCTATGTTGAGGGAGTGCTGGGAGAGTCTCCAGAGCACATTCATTTCTGTCCTAGTTTCTCAGATAGTGTTTATCAAGGCTTTTCCTGGATTTGGGCAGTGCCTGTTGCTGCCTCTGGGATAAGTCAGCCTAATACAGGAAGGCTTATTTCTCTTTCTTTTTAATTTTATTTTTCTTTATTTCTTTAATTTCTGCCTCAATACAGCAAACTGATTAAAAGTGGGGGCTCTGAAGCCAGGTTTGATTTTCAGTTTTATGATTTACTCACAGTGTCAACTCCAAACAGTGAGTGTGAGGGTTAAGTGAATTAATATATGAAAAACACTTAAAATAATGTTTGAACATCATAATTCATCAGTAAATGTTATCCATTATATATTATTGGTAATTGTGTGCAATATCTGTTAAAATTCCTGGGCTCAGCCAGGCGTGATGGCTCACGCCTGTAATCCCAGCACTTTGGGAGGCCGAGGCAGGCAGATCACGAGGTCAGGAGATCGAGACCATCCTGGCTAACACGGTGAAACCCCATCTCTACTAAAAATACAAAACATTAGCCAGGCATGGTGGCAGGCACCTGTAGTCCCAGCTACTCAGGAGGCTGAGGCCGGAGAATGGTGTGAATGCGTTGGGGCGGAGCTTGCAGTGAGCTGAGATCGCACCATTGCACTCCAGCCTGGGTGACAGAGTGAGACTCCAAAAAAAAAAAAAAAAAAAAAAAAAACATTCCTGGGCTCTTGTTAGGACTGAGATGTAATTTACATATAAGAAATATGTATCTAAGTGTACCATTCAATCAGTATTGATAAATGGGCATCAAGATACAGAACATTTCCACCATCACTCCTCTTTCCTCTATTCAGGTAACACCTCCCAATAAGTAGCCAATGATGCCATTTCTATTGCTATAGGTTAGCTTTGGTCTATTGTAGAATTTCATGTAAATGAGACCATATAATATGGACTTTTTTTTCTTGACTTCTTTCCCTTGCAGATTTTTTTGGGGATTTACTCATTCTGTTGTAGCAATAGTTTGCTCCCTTTTATGGGTGAGCAGTATTTCATGTATGAATATACAATGTTAGAGACATCTGGGTTGTTTTCAGTTTGGGGCTATGATAAATAAAGCTACTATAAACATTCTGATAGCTTCAACTTCTTTTCAAAATATGAAATTGTCAGTCTTTTAAATTATAGTCAGCTTATGCCTATAGAATGGTATACCATTGTCATGTTCATTTGAACTCCCCTAATGATGGGTTTTTAGCTTTTTCTTATGTGTTTATTGACCTTTTGTCATATTTTTTGTATGCTCTAGTCTTTTGCCCATTTTTTTAAATTGGAATTTTATCTTTTTTATTGTGGAGTTACATGAGTTCTTCACCTATTATGTTTACGAATCCTTCATCAGATATATGTGTTGCCCAAATTTTCTCAAAATTTATGACTTGTCTATTTATTCGATGACATATTTTAAAGAGCTAAAGCTTTAAATTTTAATAAAGTCTTTTTTCTCTTAGATTCAGCTACTTTTTTCTAAGAAATATTTGCCCAGTACAAGTTTGCAAAGATATTTTTCTAAGATTTTGTTCATTAGCTCTATTTTTTAGTATTTACACTTTAGTTATATGATCTAATTTAAATTAATTTTTTGTGTATGGTGTGAGATGGGGGTAGGCTTTTTTTAATCCTGTATTCCAACATGTTTGTTGAAGAGCTTCTCCTTTCTCCATTAGGTTGCTTTTGTGCTCTTGTTGAAAATCATTTAACTGTATATTTGGTCCTTTTTCTATACTCTCCATTTTGTCTAATTAATCTATTTGTTCTTTGCCAATATTACACTGATTTGGATTTAGTAGCTTTATGGTGAATCTTGAAGTCAGGTAGAGTAAATGATCCTTCTATTTGTTTTCTTTTTTTTTTTTAAGATTGTCTTGATTATTCTTGGTCTTTTGCCTTTCCGATATTTTCAAATAAATGTTTCATTGAAATAGCTTTAGATTTATAGAAAATTGCAAAGATTGTAAAGAAACTTTCCATATATCCCACACCCAGCTTTTCCTATTGGTAGTAGCTTACATTAGCATGGTACATCTGTCATAACTAATAATCAATATTGACACATTGTTATCAAAGTTCATACTTTATTCAGATTGTCTTAGTTTTTCCCTGATGTCATTTTTCTGTTCCAGATTCCATTCAGGATACCACACTACATTAGTTGTCATGTCTTCTTAGGCTTCTCTAGACTGTGGTGATTCCTTAGTCTTTCCTTGTTTTTGATGACCTTGACAGTGCTGAGGGGTGCAGGTCAGGTATTATGTAGAATGTCCCTCACTTGGAATTTTTATGACATTTTGCTTTTTGCTAGGCTGGATTTATGGGATTTGGGAGATAAATACCAAAGAGGTAAAGTCTCATTTTTGTTATATCACACAAAGGGTACGTGGAATCAATGGCACTCATCACTGCTGATGTTCACCTTGATTATCTGGCTGGGATAGTATTTGTCAGGTTTCTCCATGATAAAGTGGTAAAGGTACTCTTCCCTTTTTCTTTCCCTATCATGAAGGAAATCACTACGTACAGCCCACACTTAAGGGACTGAAAGGTGGTGGATGCTCCTTGAGCAGGAAGTATCTGCTTAAACTATTTAGAATTCTTCTTCACTGGAGATTTGTCTATTCTTTCCTATTCATTTACTTATGTAAGTATGTATTTCTGTATATATTCAGTCATTACTATTATTATTATATATTTTTTTGAGACGGAGCATCACTCTGTCATCCAGGCTGGTGTGCAGTGACCCAATCTCGGCTCACTGCAACCTCTGCCTCCTGGGCTCAAGTGATTCTCCTGCTTCAGCCTCCTGAGTAGCTGGGATTACAGGTGTGCACCACCACACCCAACTAATTTTTTGTATATTTAGTAGAGACAGGGTTTCGCCATGTTGGCCAGGCTGGTCTTGAACTACTGATCTCAAGTGATCTGCCTGCCTCAGCCTCCCAAAGTTCTAGGATTACAGGTGTGAGCCACCACATCCAGCCCAGTCATTATCTATATAAATTATTTGGAATTCTTCTATATGGGATATTTGTCTCTTATTCATTTATTTTTTTATTCAATTACTTATCCATATCATTATGGAGACAAATATATTTGTTTTATACTTCAGGTTATAGTCCAATACTATGCTATCTATTTGGTTGTTCAACTTTTAGCATTGGCAATTAGGAGCCCTTTTAGTTTGCTTCCTGTATCCCTTTCACATATTCCAATCATTGTTTTGAGCATTTTCTTTCTTTTTGGCACTATAAGATCCTCTAGGTTGATATTGTACATTCCCTGCCTCAGTCCTGAAATTAGCCATTTCCCTAAGAAGTTCTTATTTCTTTTTGCAAAGAATGGCATCAGAAACTGAGATCTGGGCACCAGTGTGCCCACTGATATAGGGTCTTATTTTTTCTAGGCCCTTTCAGCGGATAGTACAAACAAATATATGTGTGTATACTATCTCTCTCTATCTCACTGTCTGTGTGTGTGTGTTGGGGGGGCGGCGGGGGACCATAGCTTTCTTCTCCACCCTGTGTTGCCCCTCTTTCTTTGCATCTGGTACACTTGGGACTATCTATTCTTTATATTACTAGTTTTCAACAAAAGGACAAAACAAATCCATGGCTTGACAATGTTCAGATTTTCAGAAATGGAAATGAGAAACATTTGGTTCATGTCTTAATTTCAATACATTCTATTATTTTAGTCATCAACCTTGATCACACTGTATCTTTTGCTTAAAAGCTAAGTAAGCTTTTCCAAGTGTTTGTTTCTCATCATAAGAAAGTGAAATGCAAAGTATAAAAATAAAAACCTGTGATATTGACAGAACTATCAGAAACATAATACTCCACCAATCAGTAATTGAAATACATTAGTTATTCATTGGGTACAAAGTGCTCATGTAGCTCCAAAGGCAAGACAAACATTAACCATTCTGTTCATCTGATTACAGCAGGAGATTTGTGTGTGCAGTGTGTATGTACTTCTCATGTGCATGTATGTTTGATATAGTAATTGCTTCTATTCCTTAAAAATCCGTAAGTACATAAGTATATTCCCTTTCAACACTTCACCAACGCATTTGGAGGTTAAATCTTTAAGAAGAAATCTCCAATGTCAGTTCCCTTGTGCAAACTGCTTCTTAGGATGACTTCAAGATTGACATTTTTTTACCTTATGTATGAATAATGATTACCATGGTTTGCATAGGTGTAAAAATGCTAAAACTTTTTCAAGTCAACTCACATGAAACACATCTTCTTAACTGGTTATGAAGTTTATCTGTCTAAAGGTTAGAAATTATTTTGATATTCATATTTTGGTTTTCAACCTGTTTATTAACAGATGCCTCTTTATAGTAGGTACTTTACATTGATCAAATGGAGTATTTTAAAATAAGTCAAATTTTACTTTCAGAAACTGAAGAATGTTTATAAGAAAATAATTTTTTCAAGAAACAAATAACTTGTAATGAGGGTGGTATTTATCAATTTAATAGCTAAACCCTTTGGTGAAGAATGAAATGTTAATATAGGAATTCTTTTATCATGTAGACAATGATGGATTTTTCAACATAGCTTTAGATGTTTTTCATTTTCTGTTTCATTATGATCTGCTTTTTTCTTCTAAAATGCTATATTTAAAGGAATAAAATAAAATAAACAAGAGAAGGCAAGACTATATCGTTTTAACAAATTAATACAACAAAACAAAGGGAAGCATTGTAGAAAGTAGTTATAACTAAGAATTTTTCAGCACAAGATTTTGCCATAAAATAAATCTTGAGAGAAATCCTAGCTCTATCACTTACTAGCTGTGACCTGAAGCAAATTCCTCAGTTGCTGGAAGGCTCAATTTTTTCATCTGTAAATGGAATTCATCATAGTTAATATTGAATGCTTTACTCTGTGCTGGGCACCATTCTAATCATTTTTATGTGTTATCTTGCTGCTGTGTTCAACAAGCCTATGGATTTGGTTCTATTATTATTGCCATTTTACTCGTAAACACAGGCACATAGAGGTGAAAAAACTTGCAGAAGATCATGTTGATATAAGTTGGGGAGCAAGATCAGAACTCAAGCACTCTGGTTTGAATTTGTGATCTTCGCCAGCATGTGACCTGACTACAATGGAGGTTTTACTAAGAATTGAAATGTCAAAATATATGTAAAATACTTAATACTATTCCTCCACTTAGTGAGCAACTATCAAAAAATAAAACAAAGACAGCTGAAATTAAAGGAGACCTAATCCAAATTTATTAACTTGTCGGGGAAAGGTAAACATACCAGTGAAGCAATTTATTTACTAGTTTCAGTGAGGTGACAGAATCTGGGATATTTAAGTGCTAGAAAGCAGAGGAGGGTATATGTGTGTGTGTGTTCATGGTGTTATTCTAAATAAAGATTGAAAACTAGTGGTCTGATTAGGAGGGAAGAAGTTCATAGGTCTGAATGTGATTGGCTAAAACCAGTCCCAGTGTTCATCAAATCATGAGAAGTTTTGGATGAAGGCACTAAAGGCATCCTAAGTCACTCAAAGTTAATCTTTCCTGATCAGCTTCAGCTTGTTAGAACCATTTGGGATGCAACGGATATTTCAGTTTTGCTATTTTCCATGCACGGGCTGCTGTGAGTTGAAAATTTCCTTTTATACACGGTAGCCATAATGATGGTCAAAATAGTCATTATGATACTAATTATGACCATGATGTTTGCTATTGGAATGTAATTTCAAAATTATATTTGTGCCATCTTGTTTTATCTCTGTTGAACAAAATGGTCTCCCAAGCTCTTAATGATTTACTTTTAATTTTCAAGCATGTATATGTTATGGATTTGGTCACATGCGTTCTGTAAGGAATAGTACTAGTCAGTGTTAAAAATACATGCCATATAATTTTCAGAGCTACAAACCAGAGTCCTCACCAAGTTACTTGGGATCACAACGTTTACTGTCTGGTGTAGAATGATGTTCTTGGGAAGGAAATATTAATATAGCACTTTTGTGCTTACAATATAAAGATGAGTCTCCTATTATAATCTCTACAACCCCTCAGGGATCTCCATTTTAAAAAAAGAGAAAAAAACAAAAATAAAGACATGAAAGAAAAGGAGAGAGAAGAGAAATAAAGAAAAGGAGGGAAGAGGAAAAAGAAAAAGACCTGCACATTAATGTCCAAACCTAGACATTAGTAGCATTAAGTACAAAACAAAACAACCACAAAGTAAATTTCCAGAATGTGACTTAAGAGCCCTACTTGTATTGTGCAAAAAAAATTGAAAAGTTTGAGATTATTGTCACACAAGCCAGAGGTTGAGAATTCCATATAGTGACTGTTTAGCAGATAGAAGAACATGAGACCTGGGATGTGATCCCAAGAGCCATTTATGACAGTAACCGATTTGCGTGCCAAAGGGAAGTATCTGTCTGTTGATAGTTTTCTGTTTTAACATGTGCCCCAGTGCATCCAACCGAAAAGCAGGTTAGCCTACACCAAGAATTCTAAAACATTTTTCTGTCTGTAATTTTTACACTACTAAAAATTATTGAGAACCCAAAATGTGCTTATTTTTGTGTATCATTATCTATCAATATTGACCAGAAAATTTAAAGAGGTTTTTAAATATTTAACTCATTAAAATAATAATATGACCATTACATGTTAACATAAATGTTTATATATTAAAAGTGTATGCTTTATGCTGTACAAAACAAAACAAAAATTTCAGTGAGCAAGTAGCATTTTTTTGCTAGTCTCTTTAATGTCTGGCTTAATAGATGACATCTAGATTCTCATATCTGTTTCTACATTCATTCTGTTGTGATTTGTTGTCTTAATTGAAATACATAAAAAAAAATCCATCCTTTCACAGATATGTAGTTAGAAAAGGGAGCAGTATTTTATTGCTCTTTAGATAATTGTAGATATTTTTCTTTTTTTACTTCTCTTATTTTATTTTATTTTTTCTTTTTTTATTATTATACTTTAAGTTTTAGGGTACATGTGCACATTGTGCAGGTTAATTACATATGTATACATGTGCCATGCTGGTGCGCTGCACCCACTAACTCGTCATCTAGCATTAGGTATATCTCCCAATGCTATCCCTCCCCCCTCCCCCCACCCCACAACAGTCCCCAGAGTGTGATGTTCCCCTTCCTGTGTCCATGTGATCTCATTGTTCAATTCCCACCTATGAGTGAGAATATGCGGTGTTTGGTTTTTTGTTCTTGTGATAGTTTACTGAGAATGATGATTTCCAATTTCATCCATGTCCCTACAAAGGACATGAACTCATCATTTTTTATGGCTGCATAGTATTCCATGGTGTATATGTGCCACATTTTCTTAATCCAGTCTATCATTGTTGGACATTTGGGTTGGTTCCAAGTCTTTGCTATTGTGAATAATGCCACAATAAACATACGTGTGCATGTGTCTTTATAGCAGCATGATGTATAGTCCTTTGGGTATATACCCAGTAATGGGATGGCTGGGTCAAATGGTATTTCTAGTTCTAGATCCCTGAGGAATCGCCACACTGACTTGCACAATGGTTGAACTAGTTTACAGTCCCACCAAATAACGCCGCATATCTACAACTATCTGATCTTTGACAAACCTGAGAAAAACAAGCAATGGGGAAAGGATTCCCTATTTAATAAGTGGTGCTGGGAAAACTGGCTAGCCACATGTAGAAAGCTGAAACTGGATCCCTTCCTTACACCTTATACAAAAATCAATTCAAGATGGATTAAAGACTTAAACGTTAGACCTAAAACCATAAAAACCCTAGAAGAAAACCTAGGCATTACCATTCAGGACATAGGCGTGGGCAAGGACTTCATGTCTAAAACACCAAAAGCAATGGCAACAAAAGCCAAAATTGACAAATGGGATCTAATTAAACTAAAGAGCTTCTGCACAGCAAAAGAAACTACCATCAGAGTGAACAGGCAACCTATAAAATGGGAGAAAATTTTCGCATCCTACTCATCTGACAAAGGAATATTTTTCTTTGATACTACACCAAAAATGGAAAAGTGGTCATTGCTTGAAGATTAGTTGCAATTTAATCTTAAACCTTATCAAATAAACTTTTAGTGTCCTGTTACATTAAAACATTAGATCTTTTTTAATGCACGATGTGGTTACATCATGCATTAGTCATTTGTACATTATTGGTTCACTGAGTTGTGCAGCTCTTCCAAATGATGAGCCATTTCCCTATATGATATAAAAAATCATATTCATTAATATTCAACCTATGTCATCAGAAAATACTTTAAGTACTAGGAAATTTATGGTGCAGGTACAGATTTTCCAAAATTCTGATTTTCAGTTATGTATTATTCAGGGTTTTCCAGAGAGACAGAACCAGTAGAATGCCTGGTAGGGGATTTATTAGAGGGAATTTACTCACAGGGTCACAGAGACAAAGTCCCACCACAGGCCATCTGCTAGCTGAAGAACCAAAGCAGCTGGTAGCATGGCTCAAGCCAGTAGCATGGTTCAGTCCAGGTTCAGCAGCCTTAGAACCAAGAAAGTCAACGGTACAACCCCCTAGTCAGGCCCAAGAGCCCCCAAGAGGCTGCTGGTGCAAGTCCTACAGTCCAAAAGCCGAAGAACCTGGAATCTGATGTCCAAAGAGAGAAGGAGAAAAAGTGTCTTCCTCCACAAGGGAGAGACAGAGGAGAGAGAGACAAAGAAAGTGCACGTGAATACCACTTTTTCTGTCCATTTGTCCCAGCTGGTCCCCCAGCCCTTTTGAGGTGCCTGCCCACACTGAGGGCAGGTCTTCCTCTCTCAGGTAGACTCACATGCCAATCTCCTCAAGATACTCCCTCCTAGACACACCCAATCACAATGCTTCACCAGCCATGTAGGCATCCCTCAATCTAGTCAAGTTAATACCTAAATTAACCATCACAACTTGAAAGTACAATTTCTGCCTTTGGCAGTAAATGCCATCAGTTATTTTCTTTGAAGTGATGGCACACTTCACTCATTTTCAAGAAAAAGTCTCGCAAATCCCCAAATCTAAACTAAATCTAAAAAATAGTTTGCCTTCCAGTCATTCTTTCAAGTAAAAAGAGTATTCCCTGAAGAAAGCAGCTAGTTTGCAATCCAAGCATTACACAGGTGAATTACAACCATCTTGTTTCAGTATGCAGCATAAGTGGTTTATGTGTACATCTCACTTCACCACACAAAATATTAGACAGAAATTTACTAAAGGGTGAAGATTTAGTAAAATCAATATCTTTATTGCTTCATCAGGGATTGCAAGTACCTGACAGTGAGGAAATACAATGGGTGCCAGTGCTTTGATTTGGGCAAAAGGCAGTTTTACCCACCATTGCTTCGGTACACCACTTCAAATGTCAACATAGTGAAAAAGTCAAATAACATCTTAGTATTACAATAAAAATAGTTTTGACCCTGTGGACTCATTGAAAAGATCTTGGCAATCCCCAGCATTCCAAGGGACCACACTTTGAGAGCCACTGGCCTATTTCGAGAAAAGAAAGAACTCTTCAACCCTTAGCTGAAATTCACACAAGAGACTGAATTTTGCCAACACCAATTCCCAATCCACACTAAGCAAAATCCAAGGACATCAGCAGCTAGGGACTCCACCCACTGCCATCCATAAATTGAAAGAAATTTGCTTCCTTAGCATGTGATTTATTTGGAAAAGCTTTCAGTGCTAAGTTCTGAAATAAGCCAAGAAGCACTTCATTATAATGATCCATTTTAATGTTGAGCTCAGTTCAAACATCAAAGCAATAAGGGTTCATAAAATACATCAAGGTAATTTCTCTTTTACCACATATGGCGGAGTCTGACTTAGAAAGAATCTCAACATTTTCTGCTAGTGGCTAGGAAATATTAGTAATGATTTTAAAACAAAACAAACCAAAACCCTCTTTTTAGCCTCAATAAAGAATAATTTCCTGGAAATCTCTGTATTTCTATAAATACGCAATAATGAAATTAAGAATCCATCTTGGATAAATCAACTAACCTAAATAACGTTAAAGTCGGGAGAGCTCTGTAGGACAAAACCCTGTTCTCTAAAGGCACTCCCCCAAGGAACACAGACCATAATTAAGGAGACTAGCAATACTAGACTAAAACAAACAGCTTTTAAAAGTTTTCCAACAGTCTTTACCATTTCTGTCTCTCCTATTATAAAATGAGGAGATCTGGACACCTTTTCCAGTAAAATATTCCCAACCTCTTCCTGCAGTACCTTAAAATGAACTAAATATGCTTGCATTCCAGTAACACTAAAGAATACTAAGCATTGGCAGAGGCCATCGCCATTTTATTATGTTATTTTATATATATATATATATATAATATATATAGTAAATGATGTAAAGCTTTGATTGCATATGGAACTAAAGATCAGAAAAGGGTATGAAGACATTTCAACTGTATTCAGATGATAGGATCATTGGCATAAACTGACATAAGCTTGTTTTAATAAGTGGTTTTACAATAATTACCATAGTTGGTTTAATATCAAATGTTGCTTGAAAATTACTGTTCCCACAGGTCGTGGCATCATCACCTTCCTGACTCCAAAAAAAAATCAAGTTTCAATGACATAGCCATCGTGAGGTCTATAACAAAAGACCAAAGTGTTTCTACCACACAAGAAGAGGAATAATTCTATGACAATATGTGGTGTAACATATCATTAGACAAAGAAAACTCATATGAGAAAGAATTGAAGAAAGTATTGAGAAAAGAAGAGGAGCTCTTACAAAAGTTGGAAATAACCTTGAAAATAAAATATTAAATTACATCCACTTTCATGAAATGGGGTCTGAGTTAAGAAAAATAGCAAATAATTGGTGAACCACTCTTTTGACATCTATTATTCATGAGGTTAATTTTATCAAGATAATTAATATGATGTGGTGTGAAGGTTATAAACCACCTGTAAATTATTCCATGCTCCTTTTATTGAAAGTGGGGATCTCTGCCTCCTTTCATGCAATCTCAGTGAGCTTGTGGCTGCTTAAGTGCAGTACAGCTGAGGTGAGGTTGCATAACGTCTGTGCGGCAGCCTCAGCCTTGCTCACTGAGAGAGTTTGCTCCTGGAGTCTTGAGCCACCACAAAAGAAGTTAGGCCATTCTACAATGCCATGCCAGAGAGACCACATGTAGGCATCGGCTTGACAGTTCAGCTGAGCCTTCAGTTCCTACCTATTAATTTATTGCCTCTCAACTCTAAATCTACCCCTTTACCCTGCTTTGTGATACTAGAGCTGGATCCTATAAACATTTCTTCTTTGCCAGCTGGCTCAATGCTACTAGAGGCTTTGTTAATAGAAGGCACTGAAAGGACACTGTAAGGCCACAGCAGGATAAAGGGACTTCCTTTCCAATTTGGGTGTGCTACTTATCACCGTGGCAGCCAGTAGAGTGGTGTGTGAAAGGCCTAGTTGTGCTTATCTCAATAGCTCTTGAAGACCAGCTTCAGGGAACTGGTACCCTCTTGCAAGTTTCTCCTCTACCCAGTAGGCCACTCCTAGGGGCCAGCCTGGCCCATGCTCTCTGGAAATTTTCTTCACCACCGGAAGAATGTGTGCACTTAGGGCAGCCAAACCTCTCCAAGAAGGTCTGAATCGTGTTGAAGTGGGTGGTAATGAAAGCTTTATTTTTCTCAGTTCCTCCCTAATTCATCTTCCTTCAGCCCTAGAGGTAGTAGCTGCATTTTTTTGTTTGCTGCTTCCAGTTTGAGAGTTAATCATCAATTTACAAGTTATAATTTTTTATATTAAATATTTCTTGTTCAAATTACTGGTGTAGTTTCTGTTCCCAGATTGAATCCTGATATAGAATTAGTATTTGGAGTCATCTGAGGAGACAGATTTTCAAAAATGGTATTTGGAAATGGGTTCTGCACATAATTAGGTTTGAGGGCAGTACTGAGTTTCTTGCCAAAATGAAATTGGATGCTAATTATCTGTGACATAATGTGGTATTCCAATAAGTTAGATTATCACCTGTGGTTGATTGTGATGAAGTGCTAACTAAAGCAAATGCCTTGGGAGCCCAAGTGACTGCTGAACGTGATTGTTAAAGAAGCAGTAATGACAACGAGGACTGTGGTGTGGACTTGATTTTCTCAAGTGCATTGCTGCACTTTCAGAAAGGAAAGGACAAACTCAAGGTCATAGTCAGAGAATCAGAGTATTTCCGTGGCAGTCATATATATCGTTTCTTGTAACCACAGAGCCACTATTGCTGAAAATCAAATACAAAATTTAACTGTGCAAGCGGCTGGATTACAATAACAGTTGAATTCATGGCCTTCACAAGATTTCCACGTAACCATTAGGGAACTGATTGAGAAATAATGAGGCCTTGAAACTTGGAATTGGGAAATCTGGTAGGATTCAAAGGAAGTTGAAAATCTCAAATCCACAACTCACTATGAGCACCTTTGACCGTGGCAGTAGGTCACTTCTACCATGACTAGCCTTCCTTTGCTGGAACACCCTAGGATAACTTCATCTGGAACAGATGCTTTCAAAGGGATGTTAATTATCCTCAAGACCCACTGCAATTATCCCATATTGTCCTTATACCCACAACTTGAGTCAAATCTCAGCATGTTTCTGGGACTTAGACATACAGTATGACCCTGGAGAAAACAGTCAATATTATAAATAAAATAGTTGCAAGATTTTCTAACATATATATTGACTGAAACCTGGGAATGTGTATGGAAGTGGATTCTAGGAGAGTTAGACCAAAGAGAGTAAAATATAACACTGTGTCAAACTAAATTCATTTATATAAGTTCACTGACTACAGACTCTAAATGTCATATTTTAAATTATGCTGCTGGAAGTGGCTCTAACATCTCACTTAGTTCGTTAACTGAAACTTGAACTCAGCAGTGCCCCCATTTAATGAGGATGAGATGCCAGAACGTCTATGCATGGTGTGGAGGAAGGAATCCAAAGGCTTAGGGAGACAGAAATATTGGTGTGTAACATGCATACCCATCTCCCAGTCACATCTTCTGAGAAAGCTTAGAAGGCCCTCCCTTCACTAAGATGTTTATAAATAGTGAGGGAACACCTGTATCCTTTAAAACCTCAGTGGTCGCTCCCATTCACAGACTAAATGTGACCAGAGGGGAGGCTACCCTGATTTCAATGGAGTTAATAAAGTCCTGGAGTAATGGCAGCCAAGAGGCAGCATGTCACTGATAAAGACAAGGTGGGAATAGTTATCACAAAGGTCAGCAGCAACATACAGGTAATCAGATTGCTTTTGGCCAATAGGGATCTCAAATTGTGGTTAGTTGATCACATGGTAATAAAATACACAGAAAACCTACTAAAAAGTTGCTGGATCTATACCATGCATCAAAAAACTATGATCCAGTCTTTTTTTTTCCAGGTTTTATTTTTCTGTCTTTTTTTAAGGGGCGGGGGGCGGACACAGGGGAGATCCGTGAATTTTTTTTTTTTTGAGACAGAGTCTTGCTCTGTCGCCCAGGCTGGAGTGCAGTGGCATCATCTTGGCTCACTGCAAGCTCCGCCTCCCTGGTTCATGCCATTCTCCTGCCTCAGCCTCCCGACTAGCTGGGACTACAGGCGCCCGCCACCACGCCCAGCTAATTTTTTGTATCTTTAGTAGAGATGGGGTTTCACCACGTTAGCCAGGATGGTCTGGATCTCCTGACCTCATGATCTGCCCACCTCGGCCTCCCAAAGTGCTGGGATTACAGGCGTGAGCCACGGCACCCTGCCAGATCTGTGAATTTTTTATCAAAACTTTCCATCCCAACATACTTGTTTTATTTCTACATGGAAACATGCTGTTCTGTACTGTTTCATCAGCCTCCTTACTAGGAATTGAGAATTTTCTCCTTTTCTGTCTGCGTTCTCTTGCTCAGTTCTTTCTTTATGTGTCCAGTACAGTGCTAAGTACTTACATGATTTTTTAAATTTTATCTATGCAAAACCTTATCAGGTAAATATTACCCCCATTTTAGAGGAAACAAACTGAGGTTCTAAGAACTCAAGGGCCAAACATACAAGGTCACACAAGTGGAAGTCATCATTTGAAACTCAGCAGTTTCACTACAGGGCCTATATTCTTCTTTTTATTGTGGCTTTATTAACATTTTATTGGAAGGTGTAAAGCAAAAAGAGTGTCTGAGACAGATCTTAATCAATTTAAAGGTTTATTTTCCCAAGATTGAGGACATCCCTAGGAAAAAGAGACACAAGCCACAGTTGCATCTGTGGTCCATGCTTTTTGCAAAGAGGATTTTGAGGGCTTCAATATTAAGAGGGAAAAAAGTAAGCAGGGGAAGAAAGGAGAAAAGAAAAAAAAGAGGGAGCATATGGTCACATTCTTATGAAGCTTTGATTAATGCTCACTGAATCCACATGTTGCACGTGAAAAGGAAGGGGTAGAGGAACAGTCCATTATGAATTATGTATTTGTCTCATGCTCAGTAAACCTTCAGTTTACATAAGCTCAAGTAAACATAGAGTAGAGGAAGAAGTTAAATATGCATTCATCTCAGAGTGGACTGTGGGATGATTTCTAGTCTCCTCTTGTCCCATACTTAAGAGAATAAGATGTTAATTTACATTATCAGGGTGAGGGAGACCACCTGGGGAAATATCTATTTATGAAGAAAAGGAAAGGCAGTGTGTGTGTGTGTGTGTGTGTGTGTGTGTGTGTGTGTGTGTGTGTGTGAGAGACTCAGTTTCCAAGCTTACTTTCCCTTTTGTCATAGCAAGTTTGGGATCCTGCGATTTTATTTTCCTTTCACATTTCCCTTTTCTTCTTAAAAATATTTTGGAGAAAGCATTGTAGAAAAAAATGAGTCTTTAGTCACAGGTTTGGTCTGATCCCCAATCATTGGGACAGTTTATTCCTAGATGGTTAGGTTCCACATTGTTGAAGGGGCTCATTGGTAGCAGATTGTAAAGTCTCATGTCCCACAGAGAAAAATAGGGGGAGGAAGAGAGAATGAAAGTGAAGGAGAAAAGATCATAACAACAAAAGTGTAAAGCAATCTTGAAAACCTGATTTAGGCCATACTACTCTGAGGTCCATATATCGGTAGGCAGGTACAAAAATGGTTTATGTATATAAATAAGTTGCTATTATTTCTCCCAAAGTTTAAGTTGTCTAGCTTCAGTTCACAGGGCTTTAAGAAAAGCACAGTTTTAATTTCTAATGATTCCAAGTCAGAGAAAAAATGGGAGAAAAATGAAAGAAAAAGGAGAAAAAAAAAACATTAGTCTGGAGACTTGTAGCCAGGAAAGAATTCAGGATTCAGTCAAAATAAATTGTAGACAATAAAACTGAAAAGCAAAGGACAAGGATCTAACAGCAGGTGTTCTATAGTTTCTTTTGAAACATGTTTTTTCTCTCTAGTCCTCCATTTTTACCAAAGACAAATCATAGTAGGACTAAATTATTTGCAAAATAAATTTTTGTCTTATTTATACATAATCTCATTATTTGCATAATGTTTGGCAAGAATAATTGTTTTCTACATAGGCTTCATTTTTTAATATTGGCTTTGTTGGAGCTCATATAAATATGTGTGTGTGTGTATATGTGTATATATATAAATGTGTGTATATATATATGTGTGTGTGTCTATATATATATATATATGTATACCCTCAGATTCGACTTTTCAAAAGCCTTGAGCCCAGCCAGGGATTTATCTGTGCTGCAGATAGGTGTATGAGTTTGGGTGAAGTCCTCTCTTCTTAAGGTCCCAAGACAACCTGGTATTCCTGGGCCTGTCAGAAAGTGACTTATTTATCACAGATCAAGAACACTCTCAGAAACTGCATAGGTAAGGTATGAGGCTGGTTTTCCTAAGAAGCTTTCACCTGTAAGTCACCTTCAATTTCTCAAAGCAGTCTGGTCAAACCTGAAAATATGCCATTCAGTCAAAGCCTTTGTAAAATACCAGTGTCTAAAATTGCACCCTGTTGTAAAAGAAAGTAGAATTTTGTTGAACTTATGCAATTAACTATTTTGTCATAAGTTAAGAATACTCACAAATAGTTTCCAAATTCTGGAGAAATTATGTTGAGAGAAAGAAATATCCTTCAAATTTTGCTCACAAGAGAATACTTTTACTCGATTGTTAAAAGCTATAAATAGCTCAAAAAAGTTTTCTTCACTCTGAAAAACAAAACAAAATGAATCAGCAATGTTGCAAAAACATAAAAATTATTTCAGTCCTCTATTAGTTCAGTCCCATGTAACTAACTCATTCCACTTGATATTCAGTTAGCAATCCTTATGAACACATCAGCTTTTTAATTACAGTCCTGGAAATTTTTCTAGTTCAATGGCACAATCTCCAAAGTTATTAGAAACCTGCCTTTCAGAGCACTCATAAGAGTCCTATAGCTGATTAGAAACTCCCGTTTTGAAAAGGATCAAAGTAAAACAATATAAATGTCTTCTTTTGAGAAGTGTCTGTTCATATCCTTCGCCCACTTTTTGATGGGGTTGTTTTTTTCTTGTAAATTTGTTTGAGTTCATTGTAGATTCTGGATATTAGCCCTTTGTCAGATGAGTAGGTTGCGAAAATTTTCTCCCATGTTGTAGGTTGCCTGTTCACTCTGATTGTAGTTTCTTTTGCTGTGCAGAAGCTCTTTAGTTTAATTAGATCCCATTTGTCAATTTTGGCTTTTGTTGCCATTGCTTTTGGTGTTTTGGACATGAAGTCCTTGCCCACGCCTATGTCCTGAATGGTAATGCCTAGGTTTTCTTCTAGGGTTTTTATGGTTTTAGGTCTAACGTTTAAAAAAAAAAAAAAAAAAAAGTAAAACAATAATTGTGGATGACAAAAGTCTTAAAATAGTCACAGTTAAAGACACAATGATAAGGACATTTGTTATGGCATATAATAGTGTAACATCATAATGATAATTATTACCGATAACATTTCTGAAGACATTTCAGAATTATAGAAATTTGAAACACATACTCAGTAACACATTTATGTCAATTTACCTCAAAAAAGTTAAACACCATTTTATACTTGATAATGTTTCCTGCATGCTTTTAACACATTAAATAAGCCAAATATGTCTCTCTTGGACTTATACAAAGTCAGTTTAAGGTCAAAAGACTGAATTTAGATTTTAATTTTGGAACATTTGTTAAATATCAAAGGTTTTAAACAGTTGATATCATGAAATAGCATCAAAGGTTACTTTAAAACCATTCATTCATTTAGCCAAATTGACAATTCAAAGACTTTGAAAAAATAAAAACTTTTACTCTTTAATAGTGAAGATACTTGCTTTCCCAAACAATAAGTCCTAATAAAGACAGCATAGGCCAACTGAATCTATCTTTCTCTCTCCCTTTCTTCTTTTTGGTAGTTTATTCAAAGGACAAATTAAAATCTCCCACTATCTGTTAATATTACACAAAAATATTGTTCAAAGAGGAAAACAAATTATACCTTTCCATTAGTGTATGCTAAAGGTAATTTTAGTAAAGTCTTATAAATAAATCTATCAAGTTTTAATCAGTTTGATCATAAGGTAAGATTTCCATAAATCTTTTATAACTTTCCATTAACGAGTAGATCAATGCTGAAAAAAAATCCCTGTTATTTCAACATGGAGGCCCAGATTTTGGCCCTGCCTCAGTGTGGTTTTTATTTTAATGTTTAATTTATAGAAAAACTAAATAATACACTTCAAAGTTTAGCCAACTTGATCACATTTAGAATTCCTTTTACAAGACTTATCTCCCACAATCAATTTTAAAACATGCTTAAATCTTCAGTTTTGTTCTATTATCCCTTAATTTTAAAAAATCCTTAAAAACCTCTAGATAAAATTGCTTTCTCTTTGATGAAAATCACCGTATCACATCTTTTTAACTTTTTATTGAAAATACATCTTACTTTTCTTATACTGTTTGTATGTATCTAGTAGTTTTAATTACATTGATTAATTGTTATGTTAACTCTTAGTGACCATATTTTTAGTGAAAAAGCTATGAGATAAGCAATTTTAATTATGTACCAAATGCATAGTCCAGGTCAAAAGGTAATGCCTGGGCCCTGGCCAAAGGCTCATATCTAAAGACATTAGTTTATACAAAAGTTAAACAAGTATTAAAAGTATTCCAGAAGCAGCATTAATATCTTAAAACATCTAGTATAGATAGTATCCGACTGCTTGACTAATTCAGGCCAGAGAGATGCTTAAATGAAATTTTTGAAGACGTTTCTGTTTTATTTTACCAACAACTTTAGAACTGTCCTCACCAAAGAGTATTAAAGTTATGTGAACTAAAAGGCATTTGAGTTAAAATTTCTATTTCTCTGACAAAATATCTGACTTATGCACTTTTTTCTTTAAACCAATTAATTAGAGCTCTTTTGTATATATTGGCATAGAGGGACAGTCAATTATGTATTTGTTTCACACTCAGTAAATCTGCACTTTACATAAGCTAAAGTAAACATACTGTAGAAGAAGAAGTTAAATATGCATTCATCTCTGGGTGGGCAGTGGGATGATTTCTAGTCTCTTGTCTTATACTTATGATGATAAGCTGTTAATTTACATTGTCAGGGTGATGGGGGCCACCTGGAGAGATATCTGTTTAGGAAGAAAAAGAAAGGCAGATTTTTGTATGTGATTCATTTTCCAAGTTTAACTTTCCCTTATGATATAGTGAGTTTAGGGTTCCAAGGTTTTATTTTTCTTTCATAAAAGTATCATGCATATAAGCTGCTGTGAAAAATAATTTGACAGTTACTCTAAAATTTAAACATGAAATTGCTATATGACCCAATAAATTCACTCCTAGGTATCTACTCAAAAGAAACAATAGCTGGTCAAATACACGTGCATGTATATTCATAGCAACACTATTCACAACAGCCCAAAAGTGGAAACATCACAGATGTACATTAGAAGAGGAATGAAGAAATATATTGTGGTATATACATCCAACAAAACACTACCCAGCCACCAAAAGGAATGAAAAACTGATACTGTAACCATAATAGGTCCATTGCCATATGCACACAGCAAGTCAATACCAGGTTGCAACAGAGAAAGAAGTTTAAGTATAAGGCTGCCTCAAGAGAAGATGGGAGCAAGCCTCAAATCTATCTCCCCAAGGTGTCTGTGGCTAGAGTTTTCGAGGGTTTTGGAGTAGGCTAAAATGTGAAGATTGGTCAAATAATGCAAGGTGAAGGGAGATAAAGTTGTATTCTCATGCTGATTCCGTTCCACTGTGGGCATCTTCAAAATGGTTGGCATTATCTGTTTTACTGGAATTCAGAATTGAGAAAACAGCTTAAGCAATTCTTAAACAAAAGCCTTATGATTCTATGAGAGAAATCCTATCTAAAACAAAAGTCTTATGTCAGAAATCCTATTTATATGAACAAAGGGATGCACGTGTTTTCCAACTTGGTTCCATTCTCCCCATCACTTTCAGGTATACCAATCAAACATAGATTTGGTCTTCTCACATAGTCCCATATTTCTTGGAGGCTTTGTTCATTTCTTTTTACTCTTTTTTTCTCTAATCTTATCTTCTCACTTTATTTCATTAATTTGATCTTCAACCACTGATACCCTTTCTTCCACTTGATTGAATCAGCTATTGAAGCTTGTGCATGCGTCATGTTCTCGTGCCATGGTTTTCAGCTTCATCAGGTCATTTAAGGTCTTCTCTACACTGTTTATCCTAGTTAGCCATTTGTCTAACCTTTTTTCAAGGTTTTTAGCTTCCTTGCAATGGGTTAGAACATGCTCCTTTAGCTCAGAGAAATTTGTTATTACCAACCTTCTGAAGCCTACTTCTGTCAACTTGTCAAAGTCATTCTGCATCCAGCTTTGTTCCATTGCTGGCAAGGAGCTGCGATCCTTTGGAGGAGAAGAGGCACTCTGGTTTTGAGAATTTTCAGCTTTTCTGCTCTGGTTTCTCTCCATCTTTGTTGGTTTATCTACCTTTGGTCTTTGATGTTGGTGACCTACTGATGAGGTTTTGGTGTGGATGTTGTTTTTGTTGATGGTGATGCTATTCCTTTCTGTTTGTTAGTTTTCCTTCTAACAGTCAGTTCCCTCAGCTGCAGGTCTGTTGGAGTTTGCTGGAGGTCCACTCCAGACCCTGTTTTCCTGGGTATCACCAGCAGAGGCTGCGGAAGAGCAAATATTGCTGCCTGATCCTTCCTCTGGAAGCTTTGTCCCAGAGGGGCACCCTCCTGTATGAGGTGTCTGTCTGCCCCTACTGGGAGGGGTCTCCCAGTTTGGCTACACAGGGGTCAGGGACCCACTTGAGGAGAAAGTCTGTTTGTTCTCAGAGCTCAAACGCCATGCTGGGAGAACCACTGCTCTCTTCAGAGCTGTCAGACAGAGACGTTTAAGTCTGCAGAAGTTTCTGCTGCCTTTTGTTCAGCTATGCCCTGCCCCCAGAGGTGGAGTCTATCGAGGCAGTAGGCCTTGCTGAGCTGCAGTGGGCTCTGCCGAGTTCGAGCTTCCCAGCCACTTTGTTTACCTACTCAAGCCTCAGCAATGGTGGACCCCCCTCCCCCCGCCAGGCTGCAGCCTCACAGGTCAGTTGCAGACTGCTGCACTAGCAGCGAGCAAGGCTCCGTGGGCCTGGGACCCACCAAGCCAGGCACGGGAGAGGATCTCCTGGTCTGCCGGTTGCTAAGACCATGGGAAAAGCACAGTACTTGGGTGGGAGTGTACTGATTTTCCAGGTACAGTCTGTCACATCTTCCCTTGGCTAGGAAAGGGAACTCCCTTGACCCCTTGCACTTCCTGGGTGAGGCAACGCCCCGCCCTGCTTCGACTTGGCCTCCTTGGGCTGCACCCACTGTCCAACCAGTCCCAATGAGATGAACCAGGTACCTCAGTTGGAAATGCAGAAATCACACATCTTTTGCGTTGATCACACTGGGAGCTACAGACCAGAGCTGTTCCTATTTGGCCATCTTGGAATGGAACTAGCAGCAGATTCTCAGATACTCTAGTGGATCCCTGGATTTGAGGGATCTTGACTCTTCATCTTTCAGCTCACAGCAGGCACACGACTCTCTGTGCTACTGACATTTAAGGTCCAGCCACTTTTCACACCTTGTCCCAAAGTCAGTAATTTCCCTGGTGACCAGCAAGGGGCTCTAGGGGCTGAGATTAGCAACTTATGACCTGTGTGTCAAAACATTTCAACTTTCTTAATCCTATTGTTACAGGACTGCCAGGTTTGTATGCCTGCTGTGCAGTAACAGACCAATACACTAAAACAGTGGACAGTGGGGTTTGCTGTGGAGGAAGAGTTTTTAATAATTACATGACTACTGAAAAAAGTAATAATAGGAATTCTCAAGCCTTAAATTTGTCGTGTCAAGGAGTTCTGGGCAAGTGTATTAAAGGGGATCATAGGGAGTGAGGGACTGGAAAATGTCTTTGTTCTTATTTTAAGTTCCAGGTTACATGTGGAGGATATGCAGGTTTGTTACATAGGTAAACATGTGCCATGGTGGTTTGCTGCACCTGTCAACCCATCACTTAGGTATAAGCCTAGCATACATTAGCTATCTTTTCTGATGTTCTCCCTCCCCTGCACCCCTTGACAGGCCCCAGTGTGTGTTATTCCCCCAATGGGTCCATGTGTTCTTATCATTCAGTTCCCACCTATAAGTGAGAACATGCAGTGTTGGGTTTTCTGTTCCTGTATTAGTTTGCTGAGGATAACAGCTTCCAGATCCATCCATGTCTCTACAAAGGACATGATCTCCTTCCTTTTTATGGCTACATACTATCCCATGGTGTATATGTACCACGTTTTCTTTATCCAGTCTACCATTGATAGGCATTTGGGTTGATTCCATGTCTTTGCTATTGTAAACAGTGCTGCAATGAACATACACATGCATGTATCTTTATAATAGAATGATTTATTTTCCTTTGGGTATATACCCAGTAATGAAATTGCCTGGTCAAATGGTATTTCTGGTTCTAGGTCTTTGAGGAAATGCTACTTTCTCTTCTACATTGATTGATCAGTGATATTGCACTTTGTGTTTCTGTGTGTGGGGGAGACCAGTTTTATTATTACACAAATCAGTCTCCCTGAACATTCAGGGAGAAGAGTTTTTAAGGATAACTTGGTGGGTTGGGGGAAGCCAGTGATCCAGGAGTGCCGATTGGTCAGAGATGAAATCATAGGGAGTTGGAGCTGTCTTCTTGCGCTCAGTCAGTTCCTGTGTGGGGGCCACCAGATCAGATGAGCCACTTTATTGGTCTGGGTGGGGTCAGCTGATCCATCAAGTGCAGGGTCTGCAAAATATCTCAGGCACTGATCTTAGGAGCAGTTTAGGGAGAGTCAGAATCTTGAGGCCTCCAGCTGCATGACTGCTGAACCATAATTTCTAATCTTGTGGTTAATGTTAGTCCTATAAAGGCAATCTAATCCCCAAGCAAGATGGAGATCTGCTTTGGGAAAGGGCTGTTACCATCTTTGTTTAAACTATAAAATATAAACTAAGTTTCTCCCAAAGTTAGTTCAGTCTACACCCAGGAATGAACAAGGACAACTTGGAGGTTAGAAGCAAGATGGGGTCAGTTAAGTCAGATCTTTTTCACTGTCTCAGTCACAATTTTGCAAAGGCAGTTTCAGTCCCTCCCTTTGGGTTTTATAACACCTCAATCTTAAGGCGTAGGCTATGAAGATGGGAAAAGGCCTGATTGCTCTGGCTTCTTCCTGCTGACAGGGGACATAGTGGGAATGGGAGCGAACCCCAAGGTGAGAAGAGTGGAACTGCTTTGCAACTGTCTGAGTGTACTCATGCAGGCCTGGCTGGGCTTTCAAGGCTTGCATGGCAAAAACATCAGTACTCTCAACTATAGTTTTACCACAGTTTTTAAGTGAACAGCCTACTACAAGGTAAATAATGAGGAGTACAATTCCCAATTTTAAAAGCAAAGATTTGAAAGCATTAGTTTGGGGACCTCTAACCCATGAAGAATTTAGAATTTAGTCTAAACTGCAGAAAAAAAAAACCTCAAGAATGGCTAACAACAGTGTACTATAGTTTTTCTTTTGAAGCACAATTTCTCTCTCTCCAGTCCCCATTTTTATTAAAAACAAATCATGATAGAACTGATTTGTTTACAAAACAAACTTTAGTCTTACTGTACTTGGCCTGGTTATTTGCATAAAGTACAGCAAGAATAATTATTTTTCACTTAGGCTTTTTTATTTGGCTTGATGGAACTCTGTTCGATGAAGAATCTCAGGTAAGACTTTTTAAAAGCCGAGCCCAGCCATGGGTTTGTACCTTCAAATACCAATGAGTTGGACAAATTCCTCTCCTCTTGAAGTCCCAAGATAACTCAGGGTTCCTGGGCCTGTTAGAAAATGGCATTCTTTACTTACCACAGGTTGAGAAGAACCTTGTACAGGGACTCTGTGTGGACAAGGTATGAAGCCAGATCCCCCAGTGGGCTTTAATTGGCTCTATAAGTCAACTTTGATTCTTTAAAGGAAGCATTTCTTTCCAGTCAAAGCCCTGGTAAAATAACCAAGTTCTCCAATTGTGTCCTGTGACAAAAGAAAACAAATTCTTATTGCACTTATGCAATTAACTATACTGCCATAAATTGAGACTATTCACAAATAGTTTCCAAATTCCGGAGAAATCTAGTAGAGAGGAACAATATGCTCCAAATTTTGTTCACAGGAATATATTTTACTCACTTGTTAAAAGTTGCAAATAGCTCTAAAGAAATAAGTTCTCTTGACTCTGAAAACAAGAGGTTTAGCCATGTTTAACACATTAGCTCTCCATGACAGTCTTAGAATTTTGGGATTTTTCCTCTATTCCAATAGCACAATTTTTAAAGTTATCTGAGACCTACACTTAGAGCCCTATATCTGATTATAAACTGCCTTTTGAAAGCAAGACAAAATATCTGTGGATGACAAAAGTCTATAGCCACTATTAAAGCTACAATTGACTAGAAATTTTGTTTACTTCAGTGGCATGTAACAATTTTACACGACAATTATAATTATTAATAATGTACACTATATTATATCAACATTATAGAAGTTTCCCATAATTTTGGAACACATACTAATAACATATTTATACAAATATAGTCCAAAGTAAACCAAACACCATTCACTCTTCTATTTGAAAGATTTTTCTCTACTCTACTGTTACAATCTCCAGCGTTATGAATCAGAATCCTGCATTTAAGAGCACCTGTTAAATTTTATAGCTGATTATAAAACCATCATTTAAAGAGGACCAAAATAAGACAACAATTGTCTATGGATGACAAAACATTTTAGGGAAGCCACAGTTAAAGATATGATTGATAAGGAAATTTGTCACCTCTGTGGCACACAGTCTGTTAACATAATAATTATAATTATTATTGATAGCATATACTAAGTCATATTAGAATTATAAGAGTTTTACATATTCAGAACAAATACCAATAACACGTTTACACAAATGTAGACCAAAGAAAGCCAAACATTATGTCATATTTGACAATGCTTCCTGTATGATTTTTGAACCAAATAAGCCAAATGTCATTTTTGGACTTTAGAGGACCTAATATCTAAAATATTAGGCTAGAAAGAAACATAATTTATAATTTGATTTTGGAAAGTTTGTCAGATATGAAAGGTTTAAAACACTGGATATCATAAAATAGAATCCCAGGTCACCACATCATTCATTTGGCCAAAGTGGTAACTCCAAAATCTTAAAAGAAAACCTTTACACTGATAGGAGACTTAGCTTTCCAAACAAGACCCAATAAAGACAGCAAGAGGCTAACTCAATTTGTCTCTTCTTTCTCCTCCATTTTTTTTCCTGCTATTCACCCAAAGTAGAAAACAAAACCCTTTCATTATCTTTTAACATTACATAAAAATCATCTTCAAAAGAGAAAGCCAAATTTCATGTTTGCATTAGTGCATCTTCAATGTTAAAGCTAGTTTTCTAAAATAAAATTTTATATCTCTATCGGTTTTAATTAGTTTGACCATAAGGTAAGATTTTCATAAACTTTTTAAAACCCCTTACAATGTTCCATCAAAAAGCAGATCAATTTTCTGAGAAAACACTGTTATTCCGACACATGGGCTCAGATTCTGGCCCCACATCGGTATGATTTTTAGGTTTTTAAACTACAGAAAAAAATCTAAATAATTTCTTTTAAATCTTAGCCACCTTGTTTATACCCAAATAACTTTTTTATAAGATTAACCCTTTACAAACCCTTTTCACTTTGCTTAAAGCTTCAGTTTCACCTCATTACTCTTTTAGGTTAAGACAATCTTTAAAGACCCTAAACTAGACAAAATTGCATTCCCTTTAACAAAAGCCATATTCCTATGCCTTCTTATAATCTTTTACCAAAAACACATTCCCTACACACCTTGTATGTAAACTGTTTCTCCAGTAATCTCAATTTCATGTTACAATATTAACTCTTAGCAGCTTTTATTTTTAGTGAAAAACCTGATAAGTAAGCGATTTTGATTATGTACTAGGGGTGGAGTCTGGGACATCAGATAGAAGTGAAGATAAGGTCTGACTCTTTTCGGCGTAGCTAGGGACATGGCTCTCCACATGTCCCAGGCCTCATCTATAATGTAATGCTCCAAAGTGGGTAAATTGAATGATTTTCAAAAGTCAAGGAAACAATTTGACCTTAAAGCATTTAGCAGTTCTGATATCTGACCTTAATTTAGACCAAATGTCTACATTTTGAAGACATTTAATTTTACCAATAATCTTTAAAACTGTCTTTGTTTCCAAAAGATTACTAAAGTTATGTGAACAAGAAGGCATAAAGTTTCTATTTTTCTGACAAAATATTTCATTTAAGCTCTTATTTTTCTAAGCCAATTAATCAGAGCTCCTTTATATATAAACATCACACACACTTGAAACACATATAAATACAGACAAACAGAAGATTCAGCACTTGTAAGATTTTTTATTTGCCAGTTTTTTAATTGGATTACTGGCTTCAGGGTGCAGCCCTTGAAGGAACAGGGCCAGGAAAGCATGCATTTCTAGGGCCTAATCACAGCTAAAGGCAAAGACAGATCCCCAAAATTAAAGGTACCTTTTTATACTGGATCCTGGATCCCCAAAAGGATGGAAATACTACAGGAGAAGACACTTCAGTGCTTTTACCAACTGTGCATTTCACTGCAAGGCAACCCAAAGCCAATCAGCCCATTTTGTAATTAGACCAGCCCCCATGAGAGTCTTATCTCTCAGTGGGGGACAGAGATGTTTCCATATACTCCAGGTGACCAAGAGCATGCTTCTCTGATCCAAGTGTGCAAAGAGTCAACTATCCCTCCATAACTATTATTAGCCATCCCCTAAAGTATATTTCCTACCCAGTTATTATACACCAAGCTCTTTCATAATGAGAAGTAATTTCTGATACCCCTAAACTCAAAACCATCAGATAACACAAGGCAAAACAGAACAGAGCCTTTTATTTTAAGAGGGATCGATCCACTTTTAATTCCTGGGGTTTCATGAGGAAAACAGAGCTTTTTTCCAAAATGGGGCTTGTAGCGCCTCCTGTTTTTCCCAAGGAGTCCCCGGCTACCAGAAGTTATCTTAGGGTCGCTCATGTGTGCATTAAGAGTGACAAGACAAAAACAATGGAGACAAATAATTCAGTCCACTGAGAAGGAAAAAAAACTTTTTTCCAGAAAAACAAGATCCAAGAAGAGAAAAACGTAAAGCCCTTTTAAATACATCTATAGCTTGTTTATCCACTTTTAATTAAGCTGACTTTTAACCATAGTGCTCTTTAAAAAAGAAATCCTTTCACATCTCTTATTACCCAACTTCAGCCATTCCAAGTGGCCAATATTTCTAGCTTCTGAACTTTACCAAAGGTAACCTCCTAGGTGCTTCAAAGACATCGTAAGCAGTTTCTTTTTTTTAAAAGGATTCAGAATTTCCATAAGGTAGTTCAGAGAAAGGAAAATTCAAGAGAGAAAATCAGAAGCTATCTATGAGGGGGGAAAAAAACCTCAATAGATGGCAAAGTTATATAAATTAAAAAACCAGAAAGAATCATTCCAGAAGCCAAGAATAGAACCCAGGCTGCCATTGTCAAAAGGCAAAAACCTTAGCTACTGAGTTACAACATTGAGCAGTTTCTATTGCTCTTCCCAGAAGGAGCCTAGAGAAGCCAATTTCAAACTTGCAAAAGTTTTTAACTCCTCAAGAAAATTTTTAGAGCTAACTATAACATGAATCTCCAAATTCCTGTCTTCTAGATAGCAGAAACCAAGAGAAAGTATTCCCACATGGTCACAATGTTAAGCTCTTAAGGACACAAAACAAGACAGAGAAATTTCATCTGGTATTGGTTTCAGGGACCTGCAGCAAAGTTAGAAACTGAACAGTCTGCTGGGCTGGCTTGAAAGGTGAGCTTCAAACCAATATCAACCTGACAAAGCTCAAAGCTTTTCCAATCGGTCCCTGTTGTCTTTGATGCACTCCAGGTGGGGAGGGACAACCTCCAAACAGTAATTCACAATGAGGTCTCTGGGCAAGGTGAAGAGCAGATAGTCACTCCAATATAGGCTTGTTGAGCCTTCTTTAGGGCTCATTGAATGTGACCACACAAATAAGGAGGGTTCTCTGAGTTGGGCCTGCAGAACTTCCATCAGCAAACCCTTCTGTGATCCCTTCTACATATACAACCCACACACAAAGACAAGATGGACAGAAGGCCTTCCAAATCAGATCCCTAACCAAGAACTCCAAGAGTATCCCTTGCAAACTATCCTCCTACTCTTCATCTAAGAAACCTTCTCAAAATCTTCCTGACTGAGAAGTCTCCCAAACCAGGACTCTTCCTACTAGTTAGAAAGAGCCAACTGAGACTCCCCAGGTGCCAAACAGACACCCTGCAATGGGGCTACAGACACAGATACCCTATGGTGGAGCTACAAACAGACACCCCACAATGGTACTACAAACACCCCACCATAGGGCTACAGAACCAGTTGGGAGAAGGAAGGAGGCATCGGCAGGGCCTAGGATACCCACCAATCCAGACATCCCACAGTGGGGCTATGGACAGACACCCTGTGATAGGGTACAGTTAAAGGACATCTCCTCATGACTATTTCTCCTTTGCAATTAAATTCACGCACATTGGGTCAGCAGTGCCCTGCCAGTAGAGAGAGTACCAGAGTCAGCCAACAGTAAAAGAGAACTAGGTGGCCACTTGGGTTGGCTTCTGAATCCATTGCTGAAGGGGGGCCACTGAACCATGGGCAGGTAGCCACAAGGGCAATCCCAGATGAGCTCCCAAATTGGTAACTGCCCAAGGGGTCCACATGGCCCACTGCGTAGACAGAGCTGATTCATCAAGGCAGAGGAATCGCAATAGAGAAAGAGTAATTCTTGCAGAGCCAGCTGCGCGGGAGACCGGAGTTTTATTATTACTCAAATCAGTCTCTGATGTTGTGCTTTTTTTTTCATGTTTTTTTTTTGGCTACATAAATATTTTCTTTTGAGAAGTGTCTGTTTATGTCTTTTGCCCACTTTTTAATGGGTTTTTTTTCTTGTAAAGTTGTTTAAGTTACTTGTAGATTCTGGATATTAGACCTTTATCAGATGGATAGATTGCAAAAATTTTCTCCCAATTTTTAGGCTGCCTGTTCACTTCAAAGACAGTTTCTTTTGCTGTGCAGAAGCTCTTTAGCTTAATTAGATCTCAGTTGTTAATTTTTACTTTTGTTGCAATTGCTTTTGGCATTTCCTCATGAAATCTTTCCCTGTGCCTATGGTTTGAATGGTAGTGCCTAAATTTTCTTCTAGAGTTTTTATGGTTTTGAATTTTACATTTAAGCTTTTAATATATCTAAATTTTTTATAAGGTGTGAGGAAGGGGTCCAGTTTTAATTCTCTGCATATGGTTAGCCAGTTCTCCAAGTACCAGTTATTAAATAGGGAATCCTTTACCCATTGCTTGTTTTTGTCAGATTTGTCAAAGATCAGATGTTTGTAGGCGTGTGGTCTTATTTCTGAGTTCTCTATTCCATTCCAGTGGGCTATGTGCTGGTATTTGTATCAGCACCATGCTGTTTTGGTTACTGTAGCCTTGTAGTATAATTTAAAGTCAGGTAACATGATGCCTCCAGCTTTGTTCTTTTGGCTTAGGATTGTCTTGGCTATTTGGGCTCTTTTTTGGTTCCTTATTAATTTTAAAATAGTTTTTTCTAATTCAATGAAGAATGTCAATTGTACTTTAATGGGAATAGCATTAAATCTATAAATTACTTTGGGCAGTATGGTCATTTCACAATATTGATTCTTCCTATCTATGAGCATGAAATGTTTTTCCATTTGTTTTTGTCCTCTCTGATTTCCTTGAGCAGTGGTTTATAGTTCTCCTTGAAGAGGTCCTTCACATTCCTTGTTAGCTATATTCCTAGGTATTTTATTCTCTTTTTAGCAATTGTAAATTGGAGTTCATCCATGATTTGGCTCTCTGCTTGTCTGTTGTTGGTGTATAGGAATGCTTGTGATTTTTGCACATTGATTTTGTATCCTCAGGCTTTGCTGAAGTGGCTTACCAGCATAAGAAGCTTTTGGGCTGAGACAATGGGGTTTTCTAGATATAGGATCATGTCATCTGCAAATAGAGACAGTTTGACTTCCTCTTCTCCTAATTGAATACCCTTTATTTCTGTCTCTTGTCTGATTGCCCTGCCAGAACTGCCAATACTATGTTGAATAGGAGTGGTGAGAGAGGGAGAGGGCATTCTTGTCTTGTGCCAGTTTTCAAGGGGAATGCGTCCAGCCTTTGCGCATTCAGTATGATATTGGCTGTAGGTTAGTCATAAATGGCTCTTATTATTTTTAGATATGTTTCATTAATACCTAGTTTATTGAGAGTTTTTAACATGAATGGATATTGAATTTTATTGGAGGCTTTGCCTGTGTCTGTTGAGATAATCATGTGGTTTTTGTCTTTAGTTCTGTTTATGTGATTAATTACATTTACTGATTTGCATATGTTGAACGAACCTTGCATCCTGGTGATGAAGCCAGGTTGGTCTTGGTGAATAACCTTTTTGATTTGCTGCTGGACTCAGTTTGCCAGTATTTTATTGAGGATTTTTGCAACAATGTTCATCTGGGATATTGGCCTGGTTTTCTTTTTTTGTTGTATCTCTGCCAGGTTTTGGTATCAGGATGATGCTGGCCTCATAAAATGAGTTAGGGAAGAATCTCTCGTTTTCAATTGTTTGTAATCATTTCAGAAGAAATGGTACCAGCTCCTCTTTGTACACCTGGTAGAATTCAGCTGCAAATCTGTCTGGTCCTGAGCTTTTTTCTGTTAGTAAGCTATTTATTACTGCCTAAATTTCAGAACTTTTTATTATTCTATTCAGGGATTCAACTTCTTCCTGGTTCAGTCTTGGCAGGGTGTATGTATCCAGGAATTTATCCATTTCCACTAGATTTTCTAGTTGTTGTGCATAGAGGTGTCTATAGTATTCTCTGATGGTTGTTAGTATTTCTGTGAGGTCACTGGTGACATCCCCTTTATCATTTTTATTGTGTTTATTTGATTTTTTCTTTTTTCTCATTTATTAGTTTAACTAATGGTCTATTTTATTAATTTAAAAAAAATCAGCTCCTTGATTTGTTGACTTTTTGAAGGGTTTTTCTTGTCTCTGTCTCCTTCAGTTCTACTCTGATCTTGGTTATTTCTTGTCTTCTGCTAGTTTTAGTGTTTGTTTGCTCTTGGTTTTCTAGTTCTTTTAGTTATGATGTTAGGATTTCAATTTAAGATCTTTCTAGCGTGTTGAAATGGGCATTTAGTGCTATAAATTTTCCTCTTAACACAGCTGCATCTCAGTTTCTGGTACACTGACTCTTTGTTCTCACTGGTTTCAAAGAACTTCTTGATTTTTGTCTTAATTTCATTGTTTACCCTGGAGTCATTCAGAAGCAGTTTGTTCAGTTTACATGTGGTCGTGTAGTTTTGAGTGAATTTCTTATTCTTGAGTTTTAATTTGATCGTACTGTGGTCTGAGAGACTGTTAAGATTTTAGTACTTTTGCATTTGATGAGGACTGTTTCATTTTCAATTATGTGATCAATTTTAGAATAAGTGCCATGTGGCACCAAGAAAATGTATATTCTGTTGTTTTTGGATGGAGACTCCAAAAGATCTCTATCAGGTCCACTTGATCAGGTCCACTGATCCAGAGCTGAGTTCAAGACCTGAATATCTTTGTTAATTTTCTGTATCAATGATCTCTCTAATATTAAGAGTGGGGTGTTAAAGTCTCCCACTATTATTGTGTAGGAGTATAAGTCTCTTTGTGGGCCTCTAAGAACTTGTTTTATGAATCTGGGTACTCCTGTATTGGGTCCATATACATTTAGTATAGTTAGCTCTTCTTGTTAAATTGAATCCTTTACCATTATGTAATGCACTTCTTTGTCTTTTTTCTTTTTTTTTTTTTTTTTTTTTTTTTTTGAGATGGAGTCTCGCTCTGTTGCCCAGGCTGGAGTGCAGTGGTGTGATCTCGGCTCACTGCAAGCTCCCCCTCCCAGGTTCATGCCATTCTTCTGCCTCAGCCTCCCAAGTAGCTGGGACTACAGGCACCCACCACCACGCCTGGTTAATTTTTTTGTATTTTTAGTAGAGATGGGGTTTCACCACATTAGCCAGAATGGTCTTGATCTCCTGACCCCATGATCCACCCACCTCAGCCTCCCAAAGTGCTGGGATTACAGGCATGAGCCAAAACACCTGGCCTGTCTTTTTTTATCTTTGTTAATTTAAAGTCTATTTTTTTTTAGAAATGAGGATTGCAACTCCTGTATTTTTCTGCTTTCCATCTGCTTGGTAGATTTTCCTCTATCTCCTTATTTTGAGCCTATGTATTTCTTTGCATGTGGGATGGATCTCTTGAGTACAGCACACAGATGAGTCTTGACTCTTTATCCAGCTTGCCATTCTGTGTCTTTTAATTGGGGCATTTAGCCCATTTACATTTTTGGTTAATGCTGTTATGTGTGAATTTGATGCTGTCATCATGATGTTAACCGGTTATTTTGCAGACTTGTTGATGTAGTTGGTTCATAGTATCATTGGTCTGTGTACTTCAGTGTGTTTTTCTAGTGGCTGATAATGATTTTTCTTTTCCATATTTAGTACTTCCCTCATGAACTCTTGCAAGGCAGGCCTGGTGGTGACAAATTCCTTCAGCATTTGCTTATATGAAATGGATTTTACTTCTCCTTCACTTATGAACTTAGTTTGGCCAGATATAAAATTCTGGGTTGGAAATTATTTTCCTCAAGGATGTTGAATATGGACCCCCAATGTCTTCTGGCTTGTAGGATTTCTGCTGAGAGGTCTGCTGTTATTCTGATAGGCTTCCCTTTGCAGATGGCCTGGCCTTTCTCTCTGGCTGCCCTGAACATTTATTCCTTCATTTTGATCTCAGAGAATCTGATGATTATGTGTCTTACGGTTGATCTTCTCATGGAGTAAATTACTGGGGTTCTCTAGACTTCCTGAATTTGAAACTTGGACCTACTTGCTAGGTTGGAGAAGTTCTCCTGGATGATACCTTGAAGTGTGTTTTCCAATTGGGTTTAATTCTCCCTATCTCTTTCAGGTATCCCAATCAGTCATAGGTTCAGTCTTTTTACATAATCCCATAAACTTGTCTGCCTGTCTTATTTCAGCAAGATAGTCTTCAAACTCTGAAATTCTTTCCTCTGCTTGGTTCAGCTATTGAGACTTGTGGTTGCATTGTGAAGTTCTCATGTTGTGTTTTTCAGCTCCATAAGGTCATATGTGTCCCTCTCTAAGCTGGTTATTCTGGTTAACAGTTCCTGTAATGTTTTATCATTGGTTCTTAGCTTCCTTGCATTGAGTTAGAGTATGCTTCTTTAGCTCAGTGAAGTTTGTTACTACCCACCTTCTGAAGCCTTCTTCTGACAGTTTATACATCTCAGCCCCAGTCTTGCACCCTTGCTAGTGAGGTATTGTGATCATTTAGAGGAGAAGAGGCACTCTGGCTTTTTGAGTTTTCAGCATTTTTTCATTGATTATTTCTCCTCTTCCTCAGTTTATCTAGCTTTGACCTTTGAGTCTGCTGGCCTCGGGTGGGGTTTTGTGGGAACTTTTTCTTGATGCTGTTGTTGTTGTTGTTGCTTACTGTTTTTGTTTTTTCCTTTAATGATCAAACCCCTCTTCCATAGGGCCATTGTGGTTTGTTGGGGGTTCACCCCAGACCCTATTTGCCTGGGTCCCTCCCACGCCTGTAGAGGTCACCAGGGGAGGCTCCGGAATAGCAAAGATGGCTGCCTGCTCCTTCCTCTGAGAGCTGTGTCCCAGAGGGGCACCAACTTGTTGCCAGTGGGAACATTCCTGTATAAGGAATGTTGTGGGGGGATCTCACCCAGTTAGGAGGCACAGGATCAGGGACCCATTTAACAAAGCACTCTGGCTGCCCCTTGGCAGATGGGGTGCACTGCACTGGGGTAAATCCAAATCCCACTTGTCCGGACTGCCAGGATTCCTCAGAGCCAGGAGGGGAAAAGACTAAGTCGGCTGATCCACAGAGACTGGCCAGCCGGCCCCCACTCCCAGGGGCTCTCTGTCAGGGAAATCAGAGTTCTGTCCATAAACCCCTGGCTGGAGTTGCTGAAATTCCAGCAGGGTGGACCCAACTGATGAAGAGAGATGGGTCTTGTTCCAGCCTAAAGAAGCAGTCTGGCCACAGTCTGCCACAGCCACTATGCTGCACTTTGGAGAATTACTCCTGGGTCCAAACCTCCCAGACCCCCAAGTACCAGCAGGGAAAAATGGCAGACTGGAGCTGCAGTGATGGCTGCTGCCTCAGTCCCTGGGAGCTCCATCGTCTTAGGCAGCAGGCACCCACAGTCATGGTGGCCACCCTTCCCCCTGGGAACTCTGGAGTCTTAGGCAGTCTCCAGCTGGGCAGCCACTGAGAATCTGCACAGCTTTGTGCTTGGGACCCAAGGCCCTTGTGGTGTGGGCTCACCAGGGGATCTCCTCATCTGTGAGTTACACAGATCTGTGGAAAAAGCGTGGTTTTCCAGGTGGGGTAGCACAATCACTCACTGCACATCTTTACCTATGTAACAAACCTACACATCCTGCGCATATACCCTGAAACTTAAAATAAAATAAATAAAACAAAATAAAATAAAAATACTCCAGAGCATTCTGGGATTTTTTTTAAAAAACAACGTCTACCCTCTGGAAAAACTACTTAACCAACACATAACTTCTGGGAGATTTTATCAGAGACTAACTGATCTGGGGGAAGGGAGATACCCAGCTCCAGCTTGCTCTAGCCCGCCCCATGGGACTGAGGGCTGGGACACATCAACACCCTGAAAACAAAATCACATGATCATATCAATAAATGTACAAAGAGTATTTGACAATATCCGATACCTGTTTGTGATAAATACTCTCAGCAAACTACTAATGAGGCGAACTTCCTCAACTTGATAAAGAACACCTATGAAAACCTACAGCTAACATCCTCTTGATGAGAAACTAGAAGCTTTTCTGCCAACATCAGGAGAAAGACAAGGATGTTCCTTCTCACCACTGCTTTTCAACATCATACTGGAAGTCCTAACTTATGCAATAAGACAAAGAAAGGAAATAAAATATATTCAGATTGAGAAGAAAGTAATTAAATTGTCTTTGTGCATAGATGACATAACTGTCTATGCAAAAAATTTGAATAAGTCAGTAAAAAAAACTCCTGGGACTCATAACCTATTATAGTAATGTTGCAGGATACAAGGTTAACATGCAAAAGTCAATCACTCTTCTGCATACCAACCGTGAAATGGAATTTGAGATTAAAACCCCATACCATTTACTTTAGCACCCCCAAAAATAAAATACTTAGGTATAAACCTAACAAAATAAGTACAAGATTTACAAACTTGGAATGAATAAAACTGCAAAACTCTGATGAAATTAAATAGCTAAAGAAATTGAAAGATATTCCATGTCCATGCATAAGATGACCCAATATTGTCAAGATGTCAGTTCTTCTCAAGTTGATCTATAGATTCACAGCAATCTCAACTAAAATCTCAGCAAGTAATTTTGTGGATATTGACAAACTGATTCTAAAGTTTATATGAAGAGGCAAAACTTCCAAAATACCCAACCTAGTATTGAAGAAGAAGAACAAAGATGGAGGACTGATACTATTCAACTTCAAGACTTACTATAAAGCTACAGAAATCAAGGTGGTATGGTATTGATAAAAGAACAAATAAATAGATAAACGGAGCCAAAAAGAGTCCAGAAACAGGCCTAAGTAAATATAGTCAACTGATCTTTGACAAAAAGACAAAGGCATTACAATAAACAAAAGATAGCCCTTTCAAAAAATAGTGCTACAACTGGACAACTACATGTAAAAATCATTCTAGACACAGACATTACACCATTCACAAAAATTACCTCAAAATGAAACAGACTTAAATGTAAAATGCAAAACTATAACAATCCTAGAAGATAACATAGGAGAAAATCTAGCTGACCCTGCATTTGATGATGATATTTTAGATATAATGCCAAAGGCATGATCCATGAAACAAAACATTTGATAAGCTGTACTTCATTATAATTAAACATTTCTGCTCTGTGAAACACACTGTCAAGAGAATGAAAAGACAAGCCACAGAACTGAAAGAAAATATTTTGCGAAAGATACATCTGACAGGCCAGGCGTGATGGCTCACTCCTGTAATCCCAGTACTTTGGGAGGCCTAGGAGTTCAAGACCAGCCTGGGTAACATAGCAAGACTTCGTCTCTATAAAATACATATATATCTGACAGAGGACTCTTATCCAAAATATACCAAAATCATTCAAATCTCAACAATAGGAAAACAAGCAACACCATTTAAAAGTAGGCCAAAGAGGATCCAGGTGTGGTGGCTCATGCCTATAATCCCAGCACTATGGGAGGCCAAGGTGGGTGGATCTCATGAGCCCAAGAGTTTGAGATCAGCCTGGGCAACATGGCAAAACCTAATCTCTATAAAAAACATACACAAAATTAGCCAGGCATGGTGGCTCATGCCTGGGGTCCCAACTACCCAGGAGGCTGAGGTGGGAGAATCACTTGAGCCCAGGGAGCAGAGGTTGCAGTGAGCCATTGGGCCACTGAACTCCAGCCTAGGAGATGGAGTGAGACCATGTCTCAAAAAAAAAAATGGGTCAAAGACTTTAACAGACATCTCATCAAACAAGATATACAGATATAGCAAATAGGCGTATGAAGACATGCTCTACATCATATGTCATCAGCGAAATGGAAATCAAAACAATGAAGTAACACTACATGCCTATTAGAATGGCAAAAATCTGGAATACTGATACCACAAAATGCTGGTGAGGATGTGGACCAACAGGAACTCTCATTCATTGTTGGTGGGAATACAAAATGGTACAGCCATTTTGGAAGACAATTTGGTGATTTCTTACAAAAGTAAACATTCTCTTACTATGTAAATCATCAGTAGTACTCTTTGATATTTACCCGAAGGAGTTAAAAACTTATGTCCACGCAAAAATCTGCGCAATGATGTTTATAGCAGATTTATTCACAATTGCCAAAGCTTGGAAGCCACTTAGATGGCCTTCAGTAGCTGAATGGATAAGTAAACCATGGTGCATCCAGACAATGGAATATTATTCAGCACTAAAAAGAAGCTGTCAACCCAGGAAAAGACATGGAGGAAGCTAAGTCCATATTACTAAGTGAAAGAAGCCAATCTGAAAATGCCACATACTGTGTGATTCCAACCTTATGACATTCTGAAAAAGGAAAATCTAAAAATCTATGGAGACAGAAAGATCAGTGGTTGTCAAGAATTGGAGGGAGAAAGGGATGAATAGGTGGGACACAGAGGATTTTAAGGGCAGTGAGACTACTCTGTACACTAGAATGATGGATACGTACCATTATATATTTGTTCAAATGTATAGAATCTATAACAGCAAGAGTGAGCCCTACTGTAAACTATGGACTTTGGGTGATATTGATGAGTGAGTGTAGGCCCATCAGTTGCAAGAAATGTACCACCCTGGTAAGGGATGTTGATGTAGGGAGGGAAAAATCTTTTTCCTCTACTTGCCTAGGTTCTCACCTGGAGGCCTGCAAATTAGGCTGATAATAAAAATAAATAAATAAACAGATTAACAAGAGAAAAAAACAAGAGTTTATTAACACCTGCAGCATACATATAGGTGGGAGAAACTCAGTGGTGAGTAAAATTTCATCTTAACAAAAGAGTAATAACTTTGTAGAGAAATGACAACACAAAAGAAAAGGTTTTAGGCTTCCAAGGGAGACAAACTGTGGGAAAGTAAATCTATGGAAGGAAATTAATGGATGATAAGTGTTATTTCATAAAGCTTGTTTGTGTAGACTCCTTTTGTAGTCATGTCATCTCCGGTGATAAATTTGTTATTCCTTTCCTGGTACAGAAATTGTAGTTGGAGGGGGAACACCTTCAGAGGGAAATTTTTGTTCTATTTTCAGGCAAATAGGGGGAGGGCAAAGAGCTCATCCTGTATGTGCTTTTTCTTAATCATTTTCAGTTTGAAAAGATCTTTATGCCAGCTTGCCATATTTTGGTGCTTGTACTCTGAACCCCTTTGTTGATAATGTGGGAAATTATGCATGTTTGAGGGCAGAGCACATATGGGAAGTCACTGAACCTTCCACTCAATTTTGCTGTGAACATAAAACTGCTATGAAAAAATAAAACCTATTTAAAAAAGCTAAAGAGTAAAAAATACAGTTTCTGGAAGTATAAAAACTGAATAAATGAATCTGAAGAAAAACCATTCTGAAAAGTATTATGATAATCAAAATATCACATTAATAATGTATTATGATTTTTGTATTATATAAAATTATGACACCAAAAATATTTTGTAAGTTTATGTATCACCTTTACACATATTACATTGTATAAATAATAAAGTATTTTAAAGAAAGAAACTTTATATTTTAGTAGTTTTAACTACACTTTTTTCTGACATTTTGAACACAGGTATCTACATTTTCATTTTGCATTGCAAATTATATAGCTGTCCTGGGCACATGTTTCCTTTCTATATGCTTCAGTGATGTCACTCACCACTTTTGTTTACCTTATTGACTTTGAGGAAGGAGGCCAAATAACCTATAGTGTCTCCAAAGTAACTGAGTTTAACTTTTTCCATTTTAACTCTAGGACTTTATTTGAGATTATCAGAAGACAAGTTTCCCACTGATCCCCCTAACGCCCATTGGACTATTTGAAGCAAATTTTTGATATTATATCATTTTATACATATACATGTTACCACGTATTTCTAAAATACAACATACTCAGTGTGCTATTAGTGTATTTAGTATGTCCATCCAAAAGCAAGACTGAACAAGAAAGTGATAAGCACTAGATAGATACAGCTTGATTTAAGTGTTGGTAAGCTGGAAGAGGACGGGGGATTAAGCAGCAGTGGCACAAACCTCTATTGAAAGTAACATGCCCTTCCCCAGTAAGGATGCAAGTTATGGAATGAATAGGCCCAACCAACCACAGCCATGTAGAATAAAAGGATTTGTAATAAAAGAAGCAGAAAAACCCTTTGTCTCTGAGCAGGAACATTCTCACATAAAACAAAGAAGTGCTGCTGTTTCTGTCGCAGAGCATTAGTTTTTCATAGATAATATTATAGGCATATTTCTAAGATAAGAAAATGCTTTAGCTTTCTGCTATTTATTAAGTGAAAAGCAAAGCCACGAATATCTTTTTGCACATAAATAATTCTGAATTTTTTAGATATTCTTAATAAAAATGAGGGCTTGAATTTAAAGAGTCGCACAATTTCATTAAGCGCCAGTTGATGGATGCCGCTTCTCCTACAGGGTTTTCTTTCCTTTTCTTTTCTGTTAGGAAGCCTCTTTACTCGTGCTAGGCTAAATAATAAAAATACAAGACTAAATTGCTTAATTTGAATTTCTGGGTTTTAGTGCTACCTATTCCATTTTGTTAGCAAGACGTCTTCCCATTAGTAGAATTCATAGTAGAAATTGGTAAATTATTCATCTTGTTTTTGCTGTTGTATTTAAAAAAAAGGAGAGATCCTACAGGGCAGAGATTTTCAACAGATTACTGAGTTTCTGAATTGTTCGCAGAATTAAACGAGGAGTGTTTGAAAAGTAATACATAAGTCAATATGTTAAAAAGAAATATTTTAGTTACTGATTACAGCTAGCTTCATGAGAACTCCTCCCAAAAGCAATTAGTCTTTGAATTGATTCCAAATGCCTTCATTTCCACTTAAAATTGCCAAAAACAAAAACAAAAAACAAAAACAATGTGCTGCCAGCTTTTCCAGCAGTGTTTAAACAATTAATTTGCAATATTGATCTGAATGCAAATGAAGTAGAAGACAAAGAGTGTCTGTTAGTTTCCATTTAATATGCATTTTTTTAAATGACACCATTTTAGGTGTCAAATAATCTTGACTCTATAATATTAAGGAAGGCCCTTTTAGCGCTTTTGTTTTATTTTCTTTCTTTTTTAGTTTTTTTTTCTTTCTGGACTGCAGAAGTAGTTGTGTAAAAAATTAGCAATGCAGGCTGGGCACGGTGGCTCACGCTGGCAATCCCTGCACTTTGGGAGGCCAAAGTGGGAGCAAATCATTTGAGGTCAGGATTTCTAGACCAGCCCAGCCAACATGGTGAAACCCCATCTCTACTAAAAATACAAAAATTGGCTGAGCATCGTGGCAGGCACCTGTAGTCCCAGCTACTCAGGAGGCTGAGGCAGGAGAATTGCTTGAACTCAGGAGGCGGAGGTTACAGTGAGCCAAGATCGCGCCACTGCCCTCCAGCCTGGGCAACAGAGCAAGACTCCATCTCAAAAAAATAAAAAAATAAAAGTGACGCATATATTTTATTTAAAATATCTACTGAAATAATCCCATAGAGATTGTACCTTCTTAAAATACAGTCTTTATATTTGCCCTTTTCAATAAGATGATGCAAATATAGAACAGAAAAAGGGACTGAGGATGACATACCTCGGTCCAAAGGTATGTCCACAAAACAGAGCTTAAAATTAAAATGAATACTTTTTCACATAGCCTAAAAATATTCCATGGTTCAAGCTACAACTAGATATAGAATAAGAAATGTTTATTTTGAAATCCTGTTTTCCATATCCCCTATTAAAAAAACATTTATTATGGAAAATGTGTGATTTGTACAATGGTAGAGGGAACAGTACAATGAACTTCATGGACATAATGAACAGTATAATGAACTTCAGCAGTCATCACCATGTGAGCAATACCATTTCATCTATATTCCCCCCACTCATCACACCCCTATTGGACCACTTGAACCAAATTTTTGACGTCATATAATTTCATACATGTACATTATAGTACGTATTTCATTTTCTTTTCTTTCTTTTTTTTTAAACAGTACCAAGCACTGTTACCCAGGCTGGAGCGTAGTGGCATGGTCTCTGCTCCGTGCAACCTCCACCCCCCAGGTTCATGCGATTCTCCTGTCTCAGCCTCCTGAGTAGCTGGGACTACAGGCACGTGCCAACAAACTCGGCAATTTTTTTCACCCAGCTAATTTTTGTATTTTTAATAGAGACAGCATTTCGCCATGTTGGCCAGGCTGGTCTCGAACTCCTGGCCTCCACTGATCCACCTGCCTTGTCCTCCCAAGGCCACTGCACCCTGCCTAGTATGTATTTCTAAAAGACAAGAGCTCTTTTAAAAGTACAACCTCAACACAATTACAACACTTTAAAAAAAGATTCCTTATTGTCATATATCTAGTCAGTGTTTAAGTTGCTCTAATTATTATCTCATAAATGTTTTCTAATAGTTGGTTTGTTCAAATTTGGATCTGAATATTTGTTTGAAAGGTCTCAAATCATTTTAAACTTAGAGTTCCTCCTGTATCTTTATTTTTCCTGCAATGCATCTGGGAATGAAATAGAGTCATTTGTTCTGCAGGTTCCCACATTCTGGATTTTGCTGGTTATATCCCCAGTTTTCAGGGATTTGGACTTTTGTTTCCATTTTTACTATAAGCTGGTAGCTAGACCTAGAGGCTTGAACAGCTAATGTTTGCTTTCTTGGCACAAATACATCATAGATGGTTTTGTGTGCTTCCATCAGATGAGTATCTGGTTTTCCACTGAGTGGTGCTAACATTGATAAGCCCATTCCGGTGTTATCAGACTGATCCAACCCCATCAGCTTTGGGCCTAGTATTCATATCAGCCTGTGATGATCATTGCAATAGATCCATTATTTCAAGAGGAAATTGTAATTTTTTAAAGTATGTTTTTAAGAGTCAGGGTGAGGCTGGGCGTGGTAGCTCATGCCTATAATCCCAGCACTTTAGGAGGCCAAGGTGGGCGGATCACCAGGTCAGGAGATCGGGACCATCCTAGCTAACACAGTGAAACCCCATCTCTACTAAAAATATAAAAAATTAGCCAGGCATGGTGGCAGGCGCCTGTAGTCCCAGCTACTCGGGAGGCTGAGGCAGGAGAATGGCGTGAACCCAAGAGGCGGAGCTTGCAGTGAGCCGAGATGGCACCATTGCACTCCAGCCTGGGTGACAGAGTGAGACTCCATCTCAAAAAATAAATAAATAAAATTAAATTAAATTTAAAAATACCCTGATGTGGTGGCAGGCACCTGTAATCCCAGCTACTTGGGAGGCGAGGCAGAATCGCTTGAACTCAAGAGGCAGAGGTTACAGTGAGCCGAGATTGCACCACCGCTCTCCAGCCTGGTGACAGAGCATGACTCTGTCTCAAAAACAAAACAAACAAAAAAAGGGTCAGGGTGAAAGTATGACAAGTAACAAAGCTGTCGTCTTCCTTCAAAGTTTGATCATCACGAGAGCCTTCTCTAGGTAGGTAGGCACATAGCATGGGCCAGGACACTATACAAAAGCTAGCCTTACTATCAGAGTGTATTAGGCCACCCTTGCATTGCTATTAAAAAATACCTGAGACTGGGTAATTTATAAGAAGAGAGGTTTAACTCACTCATGGTTCTGCAGGCTATACAGGAAGCACAGCACTGGCATCTGCCTCTGGGGAGGCTTCAGGAAGCTTACAATTATGATGGAAGGCAAAGGGAGAGCAGGCATGTCACATGGTGAAAGGAGCGAGAGCGCCAGAGAGAGTGTGTGTTTGGGTGTGGGGGCAGGGGGCGCCGCACACTTTCAAATGACCAGATCACATTAGAGCTCACTATCAT
Source organism: Gorilla gorilla gorilla (assembly GCF_029281585.2). Lineage (NCBI taxonomy): Eukaryota > Metazoa > Chordata > Mammalia > Primates > Hominidae > Gorilla > Gorilla gorilla. The sequence goes on along the minus strand of NC_073234.2, from coordinate 70,870,658 downwards.
GAAGACAGCAGCAAGCCATGAGGGATCCATTCCCATGATTCAAACACCTCCCAATCAGGCCCCACATCCAACACTGGGGATTATAACTCAACATGAAATTTGGGTGGAGACAAATATCCAAGCTATATCACAGAGCACGCAAGGATAAGCCAGACGCAAGTCCCAAAGGGAAAACACAGGAAAAGGCAACAGTCAAGGTTTCAGCATACACTGCACTATTTATACTTTAACATTTTACAAATGACATTTGTAGAGAAAAGAACAGGGGAAAAATGCTGAAGTATGCCCATCTTTCCTTCTTTCAGTGTGTTTCTCCACTGTGGCTTGAGACGAGAGGAATGAATCTCTCTCCCACTGACCCTCACCCTGATACTTATTTGAAGACTTTCCACTACCAACTCTGGAGGGATGGAGAGATAGAGAGGAGACCAGGAAGGAGGAGTTGGGAAGAGTGTTTCAAACCAGTAGCTACTGGTACTGAAACCTATCCAATTGTCCCATAGAACTGATGTTTATTGTTTCTTTTTGATAAACATAGAAATTGACCCTCCCAGTCTTGAAACCTGAGAAAGTTGTATTTGTCTTATCTGGGTTCCTTTCTCAGGAAAGCAACCACCAGGACTCCCAGATAGTATTAAGGAACTGAAACTTACCAGATCACCACATGTGGACAATGAGGTATCCCTCACCTGTCACAATTGCCTAAGCAACCACTTGCTTCCTATTGATCAACTCCTCTTCCTTAGTTCTCCTTAATTCTCTTTCCCTGCACATAGTTACATTTTTGTTCTATAAACCCGTTATTTTAGTTAGTTAGGGAGATGGATTTGAGACTGATCTCCCATCTCCTTTCCTCAGCTGTAGCACCCAAATAGAACCTTTTCCCTGACAATCTTCATGTTCTCAGTGATTGGCATTCTATGCAGAGACAGCAGGACCCAGACCCAACCCCTGGTGTTTCGGTAACAAATTTTGATTCTCTAACTGAGACCACGTTGCTTGTGGCTCAGCTGAGTTGTGCTGAGAGTTTTGGAAGCCTTCCTAAGCAGCCTTCTGACCCTATTTTGGCTGAAGGTGGGTATTTCTCTGTCCTTATGGCCCCACCACTGCTGGCCTCAACCACATTCCTGGTTGCCTAAGACAAGCAGCTTTTGAAATTTGACATCTGCATCCAGATAGGTTAGTGTCCTTTATTGGCTCAGATAGCGGGATCTACTCCTCTTAATACTGGAAATTTTAAAGGAATTTCTCTCTACATTTGGGACAAGCCCAACTGACTAAGAAAGAGAAGCACACTGACTGTTTCAGTTTAGAAATGCCAGGGAGCTTGTTTTCTGAGGCAGCAGTTACATTGTGTTTTGGTGATTGTTTCTGTGTGTGTTGATATAGTCATGGGAAATTAGAATTTAATAAGCTGTTACTCTTTTGTAATAATGTTTAGTTCCAGTGTTCTTTGGAACCTGGAGTTTGCTGTTGAATGGGAAAGTGAGATGGAGTTCTGTGTATTCAGGCTTTTATTCTGCTGTTCTAAGCAGAATTGGGTCTGGTTAGTAGGTTCCAGGTGATGTTCTGTGGTGCTGTTTGGCCTCCAGTGTTCTCTGGAATCTGGGAAGGTTTGCCTTTACAAATAAAACTGCCATGGAAATCACTTTACCCAAAATTTTGGTTCACAGCTTTCATTGGATTATCTATCAGGACAAAGTTTGGCCATCTGAAAATGTTCATAGACCAGAGAGTTTGTATTGCTATCTCATGGCTAGAATTCTGAGGTAAAAGCTATTGGTTCCCCTCTCCCTCTCCCCCTCCCCCTCCCCCTCCCTCTCCCTCTCCCCTTTCCACGTCTCCGTCTGATACCGAGCCAAGGCTGGACTGTACTGCAGCCATTTCGGCTCACTGCAACCTCCCTGCCTGATTCTCCTGCCTCAGCTTGCCGAGTGCCTGGGATTGCAGGCGCACGCTGCCACGCCTGACTGGTTTTTGTATTTTTTGGTGGAGACTGGGTTTCACAGTGTTGGCCGGGCTGGTCTCCATCTCCTGACGGCCAGTGATCTGCCCGCCTGGGCCTCCCGAGGTGCCAGGATTGCAGACGGCATCTCGCTCACTCAGTGCTCAATCGTGCCCAGGCTGGAGTGCAGTGGCGTGATCTCCGCTCACTACAACCTCCACCTCCCAGCCACCTGCCTTGGCCTCCCAAAGTGCCGAGATTGCAGCCTCTGCCCGGCCGCCACCCCATCCGGGAAGTGATGAGCGTCTCTGCCTGGCCACCCATCGTCTGGGATGTGAGGAGCCCCTCTGCCCGGCCACCCAGTCTGGGAAGTGAGGAGCGCCTCTTCCCGGCTGCCATCCTGTCTAGGAAGTGAGCAGTGTCTCTGCCCGGCCGCCCATCGTCTGAGATGTGGGGAGTGCCTCTGCCCCGCCGCCCTGTCTGGGATGTGAGGAGTGCCTCTGCCAGGCTGCGACCCCATCTGAGAACTGAGGAGCATCTCTGCCCGACCGCCACCCCGTCTGGGAGGTGAGGAGCGTCTCTGCCCGACCGCCACCCCGTCTGGGAGGTGAGGAGCGTCTCTGCCCGGCCACCCGGTCTGAGAATTGAGGAGCCCCTCTGCCCGGCAACCGCCCCGTCTGGGAAGTGAGGAGCCCCTCCGCCCGGCAGCCGCCCCATCTGGGAAGTGAGGAGCCCCTCTGCCCGGCCGCCACCCCGTCTGGGAGGTGTACCCAACAGCTCATTGAGAACGGGCCATGATGATGATGGCGGTTTTGTTGAATAGAAAAGGGGGAAATGTGGGGAAAAGAAAGAGAGATCAGATTGTTACTGTGTCTGTGTAGAAAGAAGTAGACATAGGAGACTCCATTTTGTTCTGTACTAAGAAAAATTCTTCTGCCTTAGGATGCTGTTAATCTATAGCCTTACCCCCAACCCCGTGCTCTCTGAAACATGTGCTGTGTCCACTCAGGGTTAAATGGATTAAGGGCCATGCAAGGTGTGCTTTGTTAAACAGATGCTTGAAGGCAGCATGCTCTTTAAGAGTCATCACCACTCCCTAATCTCAAGTACCCAGGGACACAAACACTGTGGAAGTCCTCTGCCTAGGAAAACCAGAGACCCTTGTTCACATGTTTATCTGCTGACCTTCCCTCCACTGTTGTCCTATGACCCTGCCAAATCCCCCTCTCCGAGAAACACCTAAGAATGATCAATAAATAATAATAATAAAAAAAGAAAGGGCAAGATAGACCAATGGATTTTAATGTAACACAGTGTAAAAGTTCACCTATAAGGCTTCAGATGACACACTGTGACTAACCTTTAAGAAACTGCCACTTGTGGCCTGGCATGGTTCTTCACGCGTGTAATCCCGGCACTTTGGCAGGCCAAGGCGGGCAGATCACCTGAGGTTGGCAGTTTGAGACCAGCCTGACCAACATAGAGAAACACCATCTCTACTAAAAGTACAAAATTAGCTGAGCGTGGTGGCACATGCCTGTAATCCCAGCTACTTGGGAGGCTGAGGCAGGAGAATCGCTTGAACGCGCGAGGCAGAGGTTGCGGTGAGCCGAGATCAGGCCATTGCACTCCAGCCTGGGCAACGACAGCAAAACTCCGTCTCAAAAAAAAAAAAAAAAACTGCCACTTGCAGGCCAGGCATGGTGGCTCACGTCTGTAATCCCAGCACTTTGGGAAATGGAGGCAGGCTGATCACCTGAGGTCAGGAGTTTGCAACCAGCTGGCCAACATGGGGAAACCCCATGTCTACTAAAAATTAAAAAAATTAGCTGGGCATGGTGGTTCACACCTGTAGTCCCAGCTACTCGGGAGGTTGAGGCAGGAGAATCGCTTGAACCCAGGAGGCAGAGGTTGCAGTGAGCTGAGATCGTGCCACTGCACTCCAGCCTGGGCGACAGTGAGACTTTTTCTCAAAAAAAGAAAAAAGAAAAAAGAAACTGCCATTTGCTAAATTTTGTACAGTATGAAAGGAGAGTGTCTACAGTTATCTGAAAAGGCAACTAAAATATTTCTCTCTGCTCCAGTTATATATTTGTATGAGGCCAAATTTTCTTCATACACACCAGCCAAAACAGCATAACAAAACAGTTTGAATCCTGAAGCAGAAATGAGAGTGGTTTTTTCTATTTCTATTGAATAAACTTGAAAAAACATAAAATAATGCTACTCTTCCTATTAATTTTTTTGAGGCAAATGTAATTGTTTTCCATTAAAATTATTATTTATGTTCAGAAAAAAAAAGCTATTGGTTCTTTGTGTGTGTGTGTGTTTGTGTGTGTGTGTGTCTAGATGTTATGTGTTGTTTTACACAGTACCAGTATGGCTTATAAGTAAGAGTGCTTATAAATAAATAAGTCCAAGCAATTTAAAAGTTCATGTGACTTAAGTAAATCTTTAATAAACAAGCTGGTTTAAAATTATTGGTAAAATAAAAATAGGAATATCTTCAGAATTGTCAGCATACATTTTTCCTGGGTTTATATTTGTGTCTGCTAGATATTTTGAGGTGTTAGGTTTTGACACACAAGGTTATAAAACTATGAACCCAGCCAAAACATAATGATTTTGTTTGTGTGACTTTTTGGACAAATAAGACTAAATTATTATTGTTAGCTTAATAAAAACAGCTGAATCTTCTGAGTTATCACATTAGCAAAATACCTATATATTTAATTTTAAGGTTCTTATTTAGGTGAACATCTGATATTCACAGGCTATTAAAAATCATTAAGAAAGAAATAACTTGAAACAATGATTAGCTTTGTTTAATATTTTGGTTTTCAGAAGAAATCTAGATAAGCTGTTTAAAAATGAGAGAATTGAGTACATGTAAATGGGATAAATGCTGCTGGTGAACTTTCTGTGTAATTTAAATATGAAAGTTATTTTGGATTGAATAATAGGCGCTTGTAGGATGTCTGAGTCATTGCCAGTTAAGAAGGAATTGTGATACAGGGGGAATATACCTCTAAAAACTGTGGAATGTTCTCGTCTATAAAATACTAATATCTGATAGTTCAAGATTTCTTGCTTCTTAGGTTTTCACTAAAATTTAAGGTTATTAAGAAAAAGAATTCTAGTTAATATATAATTCTGTATATAAAATGTGCCAAAGAAGATGTGTTTTCACTGCAAAAAAAGAATAATATCTTCTAATTCAGAAGTTGTCTAAAGGTTAATTCAAATTATGGAGTTGAAAAGGGATATTTATAGAAACAGAGTAGAAAGGAATCAGTACATAAGGGAGAGAGATGTGGAGAATGTTAGAAATATGAAGATATATTTACAGTAAGGAAAGTTGTAAAGGAAAGAGAATAATTTTGTACAAGAAATGAATTTGTACGGTGAATTTTAGTCCTAAAGTAAAATGAATGGTTATTTAAAAAAAAAATTAGGACAAAGCAGAAAGTACAAGCATATCATAGATGATCTATATAAGTCATACATAGTTTTTTTCCTATTTCTGTGTGTCTATCTTCATGCATATGTAGAGAAAATAGAAAGTTGAAAAGATAGTAATATATTAGACAGTAAAATATTCTTTAAAACTTCACAGAAAATTGGAAAAATTTGGTCAATTAAAACTGCTCATAAAGCTCTTAGTCTTGATGACAGTAAGTTAAAAAATATTGTAAAGAAATACATTGGCAATTTGGCAACTCTTTTTAATATAGGTAAGCATGAAGCCAGACTTAGCATGGAGCTGAATTTCACGTAAGTGCTTGCATTGCTTCACACTATATTTGCGATTTTGCATAGATAGGACTACCACTAAAGTACTTACTGGTCACATACCTAAAGTGAATTCCTGAATTGCACAAAATATATAGTAGTATTGGTGGACTTAAAGACATTAATATGCATATCAGGAATAAAATATTCATCCTGTGCTTTTCAGGCTCTGGGTAACATTGTAGACTCCAAGGTGAATTGAGTAGGAGAAAAATTGGGGGTTGGTTTCCTGTTTATTTGTTTTTGCTTCTAATTTTCATTTATTTGCTGTTTGTTTTCCTTTGGGATATATATATATCCTTCCATTAGAAATAGAAATCCTTCCATTAGAAACTAAGAAACACGTATATATAAAATATTATATAACATATATAAAAACATATGTATGTTTTTTAGTTTCTAATGGAAGGATTTTTTATTTAGTTCTATGAATAGTCACTTTGTTTCCTATGCATTTCCAACAATTTATCATTCGCTTTATTTATCTAAAATTCCTAATCTGTCTTGCCAAACCTCCAAAAATTGATAGAGTTTCCCAGCTATTTAAAACTTAATTCATTTTGCTGGCCAGGCATGGTGGCTCACGCCTGTAATCCCAGCACTCTGGGAGGCCGAGGTGGGCAAATCACCTAAGGTCAGGAGTTCAAGACCAGTCTGGCCAACATGGCAAAACCCTGTCTCTACTGAAAATACAAAAATTAGCCAGGTGTGGTGGCATGCACCTGTAATCCGAGCAACTCGGGAGGCTGAGACAGGATAATTGCTTCAACCTGGAAGATGGAGGTTGTGGTGAGCCGAGATCTCACCACTGCATTCCAGCTTGGGAGACAGAGCAAGAATCTGTCTCAAATAATAATAATAATAATAAAATAAACTTAATTCATTTTGCTTATCTCTGATGATCTAGATAGCTACAAGAGCTTTAAGTTCCCCAACAAAAAATAATGAATAAATAAATAAATAAAAATAAATAAATAAATAAAGACATTTTTAGAAGTTCTGAGCAGAAATAGGACTTTTGTTTTGAAATGGAGTCTTGCTCCATCACCCAGGCTGGAGTTCAGTGTTGCCATCTTAGCTCACTGCAACCTCTGCCTCTTGTGTTCAAGGGATTCTCATGCCTCAGCCTCCCCGAGTAGCTGGGATTACAGACGCCTGTCACCACACCCAGCTAGTTTTTGTATTTTTAGTAGAGATGGGGTTTCACCATTTTGGCCAGGCTGGTCTCAAACTCCTGACCTCAGGTAATCTGCCTGCCTCAGCCTCCCAAAGTGCTTGGATTACAGGTGTGAGCCACCTCACCTGGCCAAAATAGTACACTTTTTGTTATTTGAAAAAGAAGGTGAGAGTACAAATGTTGAAATGGTGTTTATTTCCACAGTAATTCAATTCGATCAATAATTTGAGTTGGTTTCAGATGTTTTCCTTTAGGTAATGAGGGAAAACTGTGATATGGATACAAAGTTTTAATGTTCAGCAAAGACTGGCCTTGTCGTTAAGAAAATTATATTGATTGGGATTTCTCCTAAACTACTTTAGTTGTGTTTACCAATATTAACATTAAGTGATATTCATTTGGATTAAGTAGTAATTTTAAAAATGTGAGACTTTCTAGTGATTTTTGAACCCAAGCCATTTATCACTGATATGCCTTCATATGTATACTTAAAAACAATATATGTACAAGCATCACACTGGTTTGAAGATTCTAGTGGTAAAATTTACCTAATCAGTTGTCAGTACCTTATCTAGAAACCAATCTTGAAAAGTGTTATGATACTCTTTTAAATAGCTGAAATGTCTCACACTTGTAATCCCAGCACTTTGGGAGGCCAAGGCAGGCAGCCTGCTTGAGCTCAGGAGTTCAAGACCAGCCTGGGCAACCTAGCGAAACTTTGTCTCTACAAATTAAAAATTTAAAAATTAGCCGGGCATGGTGGTGTGTGCCTGTAGTCCCAGCTACTCTGGAGGCTGAGGTGGGTGGGTCAGTTGAGCCTGTGAAGTTGAGGCTGCAGTGAGCCAAGATTTCATCATTGCACTCCAGCCTGGTTGTCAGAGTAAGACCCTGTCTCAAAAACATAAATAAATACAGACATAGAAGAAAAGAAGTTGTGTAATGGTTCTACTTTGGCCCTATTTTGTTGTACAGAATCTCAGTGGAAGATTATTCATCCTCCTGCTGAGTTTCTAAAACTGATATTTGTATTTACCATTTTTTTAATGATGGAGAGAGAAGATAGTTATCTTACTTTGTTTGGCATAGGACCTATCATATTTGTGATGCTTGTAGTCATAGTTCTGTCACTAGAATGCCAGCAATTAGACATATGCAAAGAGTAACCTAACTATTTTAATACAGTGTTTGAAGTGCTGCAGGCAGTAACTGCTAAACACCTAATCACAGTGTTTTAATTTGTGACATATCAGAGAGAATTATAGGACTTTCTGCAGTATAAATGTCCTATTAACTAATTATTGTACTAAGTTATAGGGCTTTAACCCCTGGATCTAACAAAGGCACTGACTCCTATTGCATTGACACCAGTCATCTTCAGACCTGTCAGAAGGTGGCAATCAAAATGAAACCCTTTTGTGAGACAAAGGGCCAGAAATTTAAACTATTCAATCCCTCTATGCTAAGACACTATTACAGAAGAAGTAGACGTGAGAGATAGTAAGGGTTGATGTTGAAAGATAAGATTGTCGCTGGGACGTGTGGGGTCCTTAGTACTTGTCTTCTCAGAAGAAGGAATTCAGCGAAGGGACAGGCAGCAAGGGCTAAGTAGTAGTAGAGTTTATATAAAGTGACAGTACACTCTGAAAGACAAGGCAGAACAAGCTGCTTGGGAGAATGAGCTAGCATTGGCTGAAACAGGGAAATCCCCTTTATGGGGATCTTACATGATTATTCACTAAGGTGTAAAGGGGTGCCACTAGCAAACATATTTTTGGCAGTTCTCTGGGTGCACTTGAATTATGGCCATACATGCTAGTACATATGTTGTGTGTCTCACTGTCATCTTAAATTTCCTCCCAGGGGTGTATTTTTTACTATTATAGTGAGCAAAGGCTACTTTAGGGTGAGTTATTTGAGGAGTGTGCATGCTTGTCAGGGGTTAAAGATTCTGCTGGTTATCTCCGGCCAGAGCCTAATAAGTCCCAGTCAAGACCAGATAAGCCCAACCACAAGGCCAGATGCAGCCATTGTAGCCACTGTTTTTTGCTGAGTCTCATTTAGAAGTATCTCCAAGGATGCCTTTCCCAGGGCTGCCTTTCATGCTCATGTCTATCTATCTGCCTACTCTAATGTTCCCCCCTCAAGCAATTGACACGTTGAAAATCTTTGGATATAAGGATGTGCAGGTCTTCTATAATTATTTCCTGCTGACATAAGATGAAGAATACATAACAGAGTCTCACTGTCTTCCTGTCTTGGAAGGAGTCCCTCCATTGTTTCCTGAAACTTTTGCCCATTGGCATCCAAACCAAGGTGTGTGCATAGGTTTTGGGGCCGCCAGGTATAATTGATTGACATCCCTGCTGTAGTATCATTTGCAGACTGGTAGCCTGAATGTGGGAGAAAATAAATTTAGTTAATAAATTGATGAGGCAAGGACCTAAGAGGAGAAGGATCACAGTGGAGAGTGGGCCCACAGAGGAGGCCAGAATCAATTAAGGATGTTCCATGTCCCCAAAAATTGGCCTGTAGATGTTTACCTCTTTCTTGTAGCCATTGAATGCTGTCCTGTATGACTTCTGACTAGTTCACATAAAAGCAACATTCTCTTTTTACGTATAGCAGAGGTTCCTCCCTGAGCTGAGATGCTGATGTCTAAGGTGTGGTGGTTTTGGTGGACCATCCTCATGGGATAACATGGCATGCTCTTGTTGAGAGCTTAAAATTTCTGCAGCTCCTGTTCCCACTTCACCTAATCTGGTTTCTAGCCCCAGAGCCATAAGTAAGGGGAGAAAAGCTATGGCTACTCTTGAGATGCAAACTTGGGAGGTAAGGGGGATAGGAACCGACTGGTTGGTTTAGGAAGGCCACATCACAGGAAAGACAAATCAGAGAGAAACTTCCCCTCCAATTGTTAGGGAGGAATAGATATACAACCACAAATAAAGTCTGACTCTTGCCAGCATAGCTAGGGGAAATGGCTAACTGCACATGTCCCCAGGCCTTACTTAGAATTTAATGGCTCTATATCAGGCAAGTTGAACACTTATCAAAAGTCACAGAAGCAGTTTATGACTTTAAAGCATTTAGTAGACCTAATATCTTACCTGCATAATTTATACCAAATGTCTAAATTTTGAAGACATTCTCATTTTATGTTACAAATAATATTTAAAACTGTCTTTATTTGCCAAAGATTACTAAAGTCACATGAACTAAATGGCACTGAAGTTTCTATTTTCCTGAGAAAATATTTGATTTAATCACTTTTTCTTTAAGCCAATTAATTAGCATTTTTGTATATACATCACAGACACTATATGTGTGTCTGCATATGTGTGTATATATATACACACATACATACATATAGACAGAAGAAGTTTCAGTAGTTGTGAGATTTTTATTTGCCAGTTTTTACATTTTTCTTTCCCATTTTGCAACTTACACAGACCATCCGTAACATGCTTGAACTTTCCAGCTTGTCCTAAACTTCCCTCTTTTCTAAGTATTTAGTCATTTTACTTTAGGACAAGAATTTACCATACAAGATCATTCCTTATATAAAACTTATTTCATTTATAACCTTCTTTACCAAAAATGCATCTTCATATTCATAACTTTTTTATATCACTTTCCCCTACTTTGTGTTTTTTCTTTCTTTTTACCTTATTTTCATTTTCTTCTGTTCCCTATAAATAAGATTCCCAATATGGAGGCTATTTTATGTTAATGCAACATTATCTGTTTGATGTTTTGGATCTGAAAACTCTGAGATGAGAAAGGAGAAGGCATTTACTTATCTTTTTGTTTGAAGAGAAACTTCAGGTCCTCCAGTGGTTCATAAAAGTAACTGGGTGTTGGTTCTGTTTCTAGTTATTTGGAGCCTTTCTAGGTATTTATTTGGGAATGATGGATCCAACTACGGATATCAGAAATCTTAATTGTTGTTGGAGTGGAAAGTAACACATGAAAATTCTTCTCCATAAAGGGATTTGTTGGGATTTAGGGGACCCATTTTTCAGATTTTAATAAGACCTGAGCCAACTATGGCCAACTTTTAAAATATTTTTCCTAGTGTCTGAGGCAGTTTGGGTATTGTAGTTCCAACTGGGACCCTGATGAGGAATGCACATGGCCTCAGCAGGCCTACATGTAGGTCATCCCCACAGTGGAGTGCTGCCTCACTGATGGTTTGACTTTTTATCATGAGAAGGCTTGTCCTAGCAGATATAAATAACCTTTATTAATCTAAAGGTAAATGTCAATTTTGAAAGCCCTTTATGAGTCTCTTGGGGTCACCCAACAACTTTCCTAGGTTTTCCGTAACTTGGCAAAAGTCCTACCTGGTAAAGAAGACCTGAACCTGGGTTTGTCTGGTTGGTTCACTTACCTCTTGTAATGGGCAGAGCCTGGAGGAAGAGCCAGGGGTGGCTGTTTCTCCCTCTTTGGCCTCTGGAGGAGGAGGCTGAGGGGAGTGTGCATGAGAGTTTCCAAGTCTTCTCCATGGGCTCTGGATCAGGTGTCTAAGCATAGTTAAGACAGTGGCATCTACTTTACAAGCTTTACAAAGATAAGGGTCTTCCCTTAAGACCATGAAGGTTTGTAAATAGGGGACCTCTGACTATTTGTCCTGATGGTGGCAGAAAAGGTCCATCTGAAGGATAGTATTAAAATTTGTACTTCCATTCTTTGGCCAGGATTTTTATAGTTATGTAAAGGAAAATTAGTTTTATCTTTTTAGTTTTAGGGTTTGAAAGTCAAATTTATTACAATTTTTAAGGGTACATTTGAGTGGGGGAAATCCTGGGGTATGGAGATCTGGATTCCTGGTGACCTGGTCTATTAAGAGGCCCATTCATCGTGCCACTGTTACCAAAACACCAGGAGTTTGGTTTAGGTCCTGCTACTCACCACACAGAAAGCCAACCACTGAGACAACAACAATTTCCAAGGAAGAAGGCTTTAATAACATGCTGCAGCCAAAACAGGAGATCAGTCTCAATTACATCTCCTTGATTAACTAAAATGAGGGGTTTATACAACAGGGAAGAAATGTAACAATGTTGGAAAACAGGAACTAGGGAGGGGTAAGGAAATAATCATGACCAATGAGGGGTGTGTCATCTCATATCTGGATGATTTTCAGATCTGGTGAGTTTCAGTTCTTTGATACTATTTTTGAGATGCAGGAAAGTCATTTCCTGAGGAAGAAACTCAGATAATATAAATTTCAAACTTTAAGATCAGAAAGGTCAATTTCTGTTTATCCAAGAAAAAAAAATCTGTCTATGGGACTATCAAGTGGGTTTCACACCCACTAGAGCTTGCAGAGAAAGGACCTCAACAAAGTGCCCTTTGATCAGTCTACAAGTTCTGGCATTAGGAATCTCATGGTTCAGATGTGTCCTTGACATAACCCAAATGAAAGAGAGAAGGAAATCAGAAAGGTCCTACCTGAAAAAGAAGACAAGGGAATCACACTTGTTTTCTCATTCAACCTTTTAGCCAGGGGGCCTGGATCCTGTAGAAAAATATTACTCATCTGAAAGAGAAGAAAAGGGAGTATTCCTGTTCTCTCAGACTCACCAACCTGCACCCAGGCCTCCCTGGGGCCCACATGGACCAACTTCCCCGGAGGGAGTGTTTATGGAGCAGCTCCCATCTCAAGGGAGTGCTCATTGCCCAAGAATCTGCAGCCCTTTGGGCTTTGGAAAATAGAAGGCTTCCTGAGTCATGTAGGACAAGTAGTAGGCCTGATTTTATGACAGGAATATTTGTGTCTAACTGAATTGATTCCCATCTTTATTTTTCTTGTGATGTGTGAGTAGCCTTACCCATTAGGTTTTTTAGGTCCCATAAAGGGATTCTGGCTGAAAATGTGTTTTACCCAGTAACTAAAGTCTTTCTCTGCACAGAGGAGACAAAACTCCATTTGCCCTGGATAAGTGCAGAGGAGTCCTGACATACACAACAGAAAGGACCTCTAAATCAACCTGGTGGATCAGAGATAAAAGGGCAGAATGGACAAAAGTCTCCAGATACAAGTGTGCCAGTAAAGTAAGAATATAACTGGGGTGTCCTGAGATCTGTGAAGGACAAAGGGCCTAAAGGGCAAGGGACCTGGAAAATACTTCCCGAATTTGGTTTACCATCCTGTTTTAAAATGAAGAAATAGATCAAATAACGAGTCTGTCCCATGTATGCCTTTGAGCCCCATATGTGCAAATATAAAAAGGAATTAAATCCCAACTCGAGGAGATCAGGTAAAGAACCAAAAGACAAGAGAAAGGACAATGCCTAACTTTATTACTGGGGAAAAATAAATGTAGAGTTCAAGGGAGGGCCCACTGACTTAGACTACATGGTGTGGACCTGGAAGCCCTCCCAACTCTGCTTGTCACCTATCAGGGTGACCTGAGAAATCCAACGTAGGGAGCAAAGTCACAATGACTGAGGGAATTGTCCTGGAGATTTGCAAGTAAGTGAGAGAGAAAAAACAAAAGCCTTGCCTTAAAACAGCAAGAATGGCATTAGGAGTAGGAGGTTTTTCTCTAATCTTTAGTAAAGCAAAGAAGCAGAGGTAGTCAACCAGGTAGTCTGGGACCACCATAGCACTTACCCTGAAGAACAGTTCACAGGTTAGGCAATCAGTCATGACACCAAAATATGTTTCCAGGAAGTGTGGAGTCCTTAGTTCTTATCTTCTTGGAAGATAGACTTCAGCCAAGAGACATGCAACAAAGCTGAAGTAGTAGCAGAATTTATTTCAAGTGACACTATGAAATAAAGGAACCTTCTCTGAAAGACAAGGCAGAGCACGGTGCTTGAGAGAATGAGCCAACATTGGCCAACACTGAGGAAGCCCCTCTGTTGGGGTCTTAAACACGATTATTCATGAAAAGAGTGTTACTACCAAGCATGTTTTGCATGGTCCCCTGGCACACATGTGTTATGGCCATACATGCTAGTACACATGTTGCATGTCTCAGTAGCATCTTAAATTTCCACCCATGGGTGTATTTTTTACTATTATAATGAGCAAAAGGCCACTCTAGGGTGAGTTATTTGAGTATTGTGCATTATTTTCAGGAGGTAAAGTCCCCACCATGCTTATCTGCAGCAAGGGCCTGCAGTCCCAGTCAGGGCTAGATAAACCCAAGCACAAAGCCAGATGTAGCCTTTGGAGTCCTTGTATTTTGCAGACTGTCAGTGGGTTGCAACCACAGAGATTCTTTTCCCAGAGCCTCCCTTTCACAGGGCTGCCTTTCCTGCTCATGTCTATCTATCTGCCTACTCTAACAAGACTAGTGCAGAGTTTTTCTATAAATCAAACATTAATATCAAGAGCACACTGCTTCAAGGTCAGTATTTGGGCCCCTGTGTTGGAATAAGAGGATTTTCTTGCAGCAGTGACCTGCTCTTTAATAGAAAATTGTAAAATATTTAAAAGGTTTTTGGAAATCTTACTTTGTGGTTGGCCAAACTGATCAAAATTAGATAGGATTTCTTATAAGATGTCATTAAAATTAGCTTTACCCTTAATAATACACCATCCAAAAGTATAATTTGGCTTTCTCTTTTGAACAAAGCTTTTGTATATTAATGAGATAATAAAATATATTTGTTTATCTTTTGAATAAACTGCAGGGAAAAAATGGAGGGAGGAGACACAGATGTGGTTGGCCTCATGATGTCTTTATTAAGTCTTAGTGTTTAGGAAACTAAGTCTTCTCTCTATCAAACAGTAAACATTTTTGTTTTATCACTTTGGCTAAATAAATGACTATTTTATAGTGATTTATTATCTATTTTTGTAATGTCAAGTGTCTTAACCCTTTCATATTTGACAAACTTTCCAAAAGCAAAATCTCAAGTTCCAAATTTGGTCTTTTTGGCCTCAAACTAACACTTTTTGGATATTAGGTCACCTTAAGTTCAAAAGAGACATATTAGGCTTATTTGGTATTTTAGAATTATACAGGTAGCATTGTCAAATGTGAGATGGTATTTACCTTTTTGGGGGTTATATTTAGATAGATGTGTTGTTAACATATGTTCCAAGATTGTATAATGTTCCAGAAATTCTGATATGTTTTAATATATATCAGTAATTATTATAATTATTATGGTAAATTGTTGCATGCCACAGAAATAACCAAATTTCCTTGGCAACTGTGTCTTTAACTATGGCTGCCCTAAGACTTTTGTCATCCACAATTGTTGTTTAGTGTTGATTCCTCTCAAAGAGTGACTTATAATCAGCTACAATCCAGGGCTTGCTTCTTTGGGGAAGCTCGTGAAAAGGACTTGAATGCAGATTTATGATTACTTTGGAGATTGTGCCATAAGATTAGAGAGAAAACTTTCAGTACTCTAATTAAAAGGCTGATGTGTTCACAAAGATTACTAACTCAATATGAAGGAGAGGAGGAGTTGATTGCTTGACTTGAAGTAATGAATGATGGAAATGATTTTTAATAGCTTTTTTTAGCTTGAAATATTACTACATTTTATTGTTTTGTTTTTCAGAGTCTAGAGAATTTTTTTCTTTTGAAGTATTGATAGCCTTTAATGATAGAGTATACTCTGGTAAACAGAATTTAAGGCATTTTTCTCTCTGCCTAATTTCTCCAGAATTCATAAACTATTTGTAAATATTAATTCATGGCAATGTGTTTGTTTCCATAAATTCAATAAGAACTTATTTTCTTTTATAATGAGACACAGTTGGAGGAATTGGTTATTTTTACAGGGCTTTGACTGAAATGACCTTCCAAGAAGTTGTAGCAAAGTCAATTTAGGAGAGCCAAGGTGGACAATGATTCTTGCTGCACTTTGTGTGTGAAATAGGGCCGGGTATATGAGACTGAAGCTCGTTTTGCAAGAAGGTTTGTCTGGATGTGATTTATCTTCGGTGGAAGTATAGGGCTGGAGAGAGAAAGGTTGTTTTTCAGAAGAAAACTATAGTATTGATTAATCTTTGATTGTTAGGTGGCCACGAGGTCACCCATAATATGGAGCTGCCCACAACATCCCTCCAGCATGAAGCAGGCAGAAAATCAATTCCCCAGGATTGAGGAATAGACAAATAGAAAGAGAGGGACTGAAACTGGGCCAACTGTCCTATTGAACTGATGTTTATGGTTTATTTTGAATAAACATAGAAATTGACCCTCCCAGTCTTAAAATTCGAGAGAGTTGCAACTGTCTTATCTGAGTTCTTTTCTCAGGAAATCCACCATCAGGCCTCCAAGATAGTATCAAGGATCTGAAACTTACCAAATCCTTGCATCTGGACTACAAGGAACCAGACCCCTTATCCACTGATATGATTTGACTCTGTCCCCACCCAAATCTCATTTTGAATTCCCACATGTTGTGGGAGGCACTCGGTGGGCGATAATTGAATCATGGAGGCAGGTTTTTCCCATGCTGTTCTCATGATAGTGAATACGTCTCACAAAATCTGATGGTTCTATAAGGGAGAATTTCCCTGCACAAGCTCTCTGCCTGCTGCCATCCATGTAAAATATGACTTGCTGCTCCTTGCCTTCTGCCATGATTATGAGGCCTCCCCAGACACGTGGAACTGTAAGTCCATTAAATCCTTTTTCCTGTATAAATTACCCAGTGTTGGGTATGTCTTTCTCAGCAGCATGAGAATGGACTAATACACCCACCATGATTGTCTAAAAGACCACCCGTTTCCTGTTAACCAACTCCTCTTCTTCACCCCTCCCTGATACCTGTTTTCCTGCATATAGTTACATTTCTGCTCTATAAACCTTTAATTTTAGTCTGCTAGAGAGATGGATTTGAGACTGATCTCCCATCTCCTTGGCTGCCAAATAAAACCTTCTTCCCTGGCAATCCTAGTTGTTTCAATCACTGGCTTTTTGTGCTATGAGGAGCAGGACCCAGACTGAACCCCTGGTGTTTTGTTAACAGTACCTTATGTTCAATTGGATGTTAGTCACCTTTAGTCATCTTTTTTTTAACCTGAACTATGTACAACCTAAAAAAACAACCAAACTTGATAGCATCATGAAATGTTAATAATGAATGTGCATTATTAGAATCTGGCCTTCACTCATGGTTTTGCATGTCTGCTATATTGAAACTCATCTGTAGGAGCACATGTAGTGGAGTCTGGATAGGGATGTCAGTAAGGATTTTTCTTTTTTTCTTTTTTATACTTTGAATGTTTATTTTAGATTCAGGGGGTACATGTGCAGGTTTGTTACATGGGTATATTGCATGTTACTGAGGTTTAGGATACAAATAATCCCAAAACCTAGGTAATGAGCATAGTATAAAATAGCATAAAGTAATAGTTGGATCATGTCTTTCTACTGTCGCTTTGCTACTTCGCCACTCTGCTACATGTTTTTCCTGCTGTCTAGCAGTTCCAATGTCTATCGTTGTCATCTTTACATTAAGGAGTACCCAAAGTTTATGTCCTACTTATTTTTATTTTTATAATTTCAACTTTTATTTTACATACAGAGGAAGTATGTGGAGGTTTGTTACATAAGTATCTTGTGTGATGATGAGATTTCGGGTATGGCTCCCATCTCCCAGATAGTAAACATGTACCCAGTAGGTAGTTTTTCTTTTGATGCCCCCTCCATATCTGACCCCTGTGTTAGGGCAGTGTTTATCATTCCCGTCTTTATGTTCATGAGTACCCAATGTTTATCTCCCACTTATAAGTGAGAACATGCAGTATTTTGTTTTATGCTCCTACATAACTCACTTAGGATTAGGGCCTCAAGTTGCATCCATGATGCTACAAAGGACATAATTTCATTTTTACGGCTGCATAGTATTCATGGTGTATACATACCATATTTTCTTTATCCAATCCACCACTGATGGCCTAGGTTGATTCCATGTATTTTCTATTGTGAATAATGCTGCATTGAACATATAAGTGCATATGGCTTTTGGTCAAACAATTTTTTCTCTTTTGGATATATACCCAGTAATGGGATTGCTGGGTTGAATGATAGCTCTGTTTTAAGTCCTTTGAGAAATCTCCAAACTATTTTCCACAGTGGCTGAGCTAATTTGCATTCCCATCAGCAATGTATAGGTGTTCCCTTTTCTCTGCAGCCTCACCAGCATCTGTTATTATGTGACTTTTTCACAATAGCCATTCTGACTGTGTGAGATGGTTCCCTACTGTGGTTTTGATTTGCCTTTCTCTGATAATTAGTGATCTCAAGCATTTTTTCATGTTTGTTGGCTGCTTGTATGTCTTCTTTTGAGTGTCTGTTCATGTCCTTTGCCCACTTTTTACTGGGGTTATTTGTTTTTTGCTTGTTAAATTGTCTTTTCTATAGATTTTAGATATTAGACCTTTTTCAGATGCATCATTTGCAAATATTGTCTCCCATTCTGAAGGTTCTTTACTCTGTTTGTGGTTTATTTTGCTGCACAGAAGCTCTTTAGTTTAATTAGGTCCCAATTGTCAATTTTTGTTTTTGTTTCAATTGCTTTCAGAAACTTATCATTCTTTTTTCTTTCTTTCTTTCTTTTTTTTTTTTTTTTTTGAGATGGAGTCTCGCTCTGTCACCCAGGCTGGAGTGCAGTGGCACAATCTCCACTCACTGCAAGCTCCACCCCTCGGGTTCATGCCATTCTCCTGTCTCAGCCTCCTGAGTAACTGGGACTACAGGCGCACGCCACCATGCCCGGCTAGGTTTTTTTTGTATTTTTAGTAGAGATAGGGTTTCACCATGTTTGCCAGGATGGTCTCGCTCTCCTGACCTCGTGATCTGCCCGCCTCAGCCTCCCAAAGTGCTGGGATTACAGGCATGAGCCACCGTGCCCAGCCAGAAACTTATCATTCTTTCCCAAGGCCAATGTCCAGAATGGTGTTTTCTAGGTTTTCTTCTAGAATTCTTATAGTCGGAGGTCTTACATTTAAATATTTAACTCTCCTAGAGTTAATTTTTGTATATGGTCACAGGTAAGGGTCCATTTACATTCTTCTACAAGTAACTAGCCAGCTATCCCAGCACCATTGATTGACTAGGGAGTCCTTTCTCCATTGCTTATTTTTGTCAACTTTGTTGACGATCAGATGGCTCTAGGTGTGTAGTTTTATTTCTGGGTTTCGTATTCTGTTCCATTGGTCTGTGTATATGTTTTTGTACCAGAGCCATGCTGTTTTGGTTACTGTAGACTTACAGTATAGTTTGAAGTTGGGTAATGTGATGCCGCCAGCTTTGTTGCTTTTTCTTAGGATTGCTTTGGCTATTGAAGCGCTTTTTGATTCCATATGAATTTTAAAATAGTTTTTTCTAATTCCGTGAATAACGGCATTGGTAGTTTGATAGGCATACCATTGGATCTGTAGATTGCTTTAGGCTCTATGGCCATTTTAATGATATTTATTCTTCCAATCCTTGAGCATGGAATGCTTTTGCATTTGTATATGTATCTTTCAATGGTGTTTTGTAGTTCTCATTGTAGAGATCTTTCACCTCATTGGTTAGACGTATTCCTAAGCTTTTTTTTGTATGTGTGGCTATTGTAAATGGGATTGCATTCTTGATTTGGCTCTCAGCTTGAACATTATTGGTGTATAGAAATGCTGCTAATTTTTGTACATTGATTTTTTATTCTGAAACTTTCCTGAAATTGTTTACCAGTTCCAGGAGCCTTTTGGCAGACTCTTTAGGGTTTTCTAGGTATAGAATCATATCATCCACGAAGAGAGAGAGTTTGATTTCTTATTTTCCTATTTGGTTGCCTTTCATTTCTTTGTTTTGTCTGATTGCTCTGGCTAAAACTTCCCATAGTATGTTGAATAGAAGTGGTGAGAGTAGGCATCCTTGTCTTGTTCCATTTCTCAAAGGAAATGCTTTCAACTTTCATCCATTTAGTATGATGTTGGTTGTGGCTTTGTCATAGATGTCTCATGTATTTTTAGGTATGTTCCTTTGATGCCTAGTTTGTTGAGGGTTTTTATCATGAAAGAATGTTGAATTTTATCAGAAGTTTTTCTGTGTCTATTGAGATTATTATATGGATTTTGTTTTTAATTGTTTTTGTGGTGAATGACATTTATTGATTTGTGTACATTGAACCAACCTTGCATCCCAGGAATGAAGCCTACTTGATTATGGTGAATTAACTTGTTGATGTTCTGCTATAATTTTTTGCTAGTATTTTATTTAGGATTTTTGTGTCTAAACTCATAAGAATATTAAATAGGCCTGTTGTTTTAATTTTTGTTGTCTTTGCCAGGTCCTGGTATCAGGGCGATGGTGTCTTCATAGTATGAGTTAGGCAGGAGTCCCTTCTCCCTGAGTTTTTGGAATAGTTTCTGTAGAATTGGTAGCAGCTCTTCTTTGTATGTCTGGTAGAATTTGGCTATAAATCCTCCTGGTCTGGGGCTTGTTTTTTTGGGGGGGGAGTGGTTTTATGGTTTGTAAGTTTTTTTTATTACTGATTCAATTTTAGAACTCAAAATTAGTCTATTTAGAGTTTCAATTTTTTCCTGATTCAATCTTGAAATTTGGGTGTTTCCAGGAATTCATTCGTTCATTTCCTTTAGATTTTCTGGTTTATGGATATGAGGTGTTCATCATAGTTTCTGAGGATCATTTTGTCTTTCTGTGGAATCAGTTGCAATGTCATCTTTGTCATTTCTGATTGTGTTTATTCAGTTCTTCTCTCATTTTCCCTTTTTAGCCTTGCTAGTGGTCTATTGTGTGTTTTTGATACATCTTCTTGGCATTGACTTCTATTTTTATTCTACTGTCATCCACAGGTATGGGTGGTACGATTTTGATTTTTCTGAATTTATTGAGATTTGCTTTATGGCTGAGCATGTGGTTGATCTTGGAGTATGTTACGTGTGCAGATAAGAGGAATATGTACTCTGTAGTGTATTCCGTAGATGTCTACTAGGTCCAATTCATCAACTGTCAACTTTAAGTCCAGAATTTCTTTGTTAGTTTTCTTTCTCAAGGATCTAATGTTGTCAGTGGGATCTTGAAGTCTCTCTCTATTTTTGTGTGGCTATCTAATTGTTTTTGTAGGTCTAGAACTAAGTGAGGGTTTTTCTTAACTCCTTTCCAGCTAATTAAGGAGAGGAACATGTCCCCATAGGCCTCCATCTCAGTCAGGTGTGTTAAATATGGGCCTTAGATGGCAATAGACCACACATTCAGGGAATCCTTGGCCCTCTCCACAGTGTGCGTGAATGAAAATTTCCTCCTTCAAATGTCATTAAGTTAGTGTGTGTGGAATTTGTTGTATAGATTCTTTAATGAAGCATGGACAAATTAGCAAAGTATTTCAGCTAAGGTAATAGTAAGATTTAGCTTTTCTGTGGTGGCTTTCATCGAAAAAATTATTTGCAGACATTAACTAATCCATCTGGCAATCCTTGGAGGCCAGTTAGACTATATATTTTGTTCTTTCAGAGTTTAGAAAAAGAAGGCTGGCTTCTGTCTCATGGTTTTGTGGCCTGTTCTCTCTCTTCTTGGTCTTTTTACACACTGGAAGGGAGAAGGGAATCAGCTCTTAAAAGCCAGATTCTTCTGCTAGTAAGTAAAATCTTGAACCAGGAACAACTGACACTTTTCTTCATGATGACTAGTTACTGAGGACAGGATCTTAAGTAGCGAGCTGTGGTCCCCAACCTTTTTGGCACCAGGGACTGTTTTTGTGGAAGACATTTTTCCAAGGATAAAGGAGGAGGTGGTTTGGAGATGAAACTGCTCCACCTCAGATCATTAGGCATTAGATTCTCATAAGGAGCATGCAACCTAGATCCCTCATATGTGAAGTTCACATTAGGGGTCACACTACTGTGAGAATCTAATGCCACCACTGATCTGACAGGAGGCAAAGCTCCGCCGAAATTGTCACTCATCAACCACTCACTTCCTGCTGTGTGGCCCCATTCTTAACAGGCCACAGACCGATAAAAGTCCATGGCCTGGGGGTTTGGGACCCCTGATATTAAGGTTTCAAACTCTGAGACGATAAATAGTAAACTTTTATGAAAATAGAAGTCTTGCTTTAAGAGCATATTTTTTCTATAATAAAAAAGAACAACATGGGCCAGACATGGTGGCTCACGCCTGTAATCCCAGCACTCTGAGAGGCCGAGGCAGGTGGATCACCTAAGGTCAGGAGTTCGAGACCAGCCTGGCCAACATGGTGTAATCCTGTCTCTACTAAAAATACAAACATTAGCTGGGCATGGTGGCCCATGCCTGTAATCCCAGCCACTAGGGGACTGAGGCAGGAGGATCGCTTGAACCCAGGAGGCGGAGGTTGCAGTGAATTGAGATCATGCCACTGCACTCCAGCCTGGGCAAGAGAGTGAGACTCCATCTCAAAAAAAGAAAAAAAAAAGAACAACAAATGAGATACATGCAAAAGCACCTATGTAATATTGCATCTCTGTTGATCTAGAATGTTTTCTAAGTAATATATGGACTATATTGGTAAGAATTTCTTTGAAGTGATCTTATAACCCCAGCTACATCCTTAATTTTTGAAAGAGTGCATAAGGGCCTGGTGCAGTGGCTCACACCTGAAATCCTAGCACTTTGGGAGGCTGAGACAGATGGATCAAGAAGTCAGGAGATCAAGACCATCCTGCCTAACATGGCGAAACCCCATCTCTACTAAAAATACAAAAAATAAGCCAGGCGTGGTGGCATGTGCCTGTAGTCCCCAGCTACTCAGGAGGCTGAGGCAGGAGAATTGCTTGAACCCAGGAGGCGGAGGTTGCAGTGAGCAAGATCATGCCACTGCACTCCAGCCTAGGTGGCAGAGCAAGACTCCTTATCAAAAAAAAAAAAATAGTACATAAGAACAGTTTGTTATTAGAAAAACTCATTCTTATTGAATTAGCAAGCATATACATGTAGATATACATAGAATTCAGAGAAGGGTGCAAAATATTTCTTTTATTTTGTCCTTGTGTTGAGTCTCAGTTTTACTTAATTCATCTTGATTAATAATCAGGGGAAATCTGTCCTCTATAGTCTCACTCTTCCTTCCTATCACATTCACTCGATACGGATTGAGTGCCTGTAATAGGCTACATACTTTCTCAGTTGATGGGACTTAAACAGTACGCAAAAGAAAGGGTCTGCCCTTATGGTGTTCATAGTCTAAATAATAAATGACTATAAATATTTGTGTATATATTCATATTCAGTACATATATAATAAATGTATTTATTCATGTAAATATTTATTTACATATATATTTGTATTCTGTAATGAATATGTCTGATGTTGATAAGTGCTATGAAGAGGTCAGGGAATGCCTCAAAAATAAGGTGACATTTGAGTGGAGACGTGAAGGAATGAGCCATGTATTTGGTAAAGGACATTCCAGAAAGGAAAAGCGAGGCCTTGAGGCAGGAAAGAGCTGGAATGTTCGCAGAGCAGAAAAAGCGGCTGCAATGGCTGGAACAGAGTGAGATGTTATAGAACCATATAAGATAAGGTCAGAGCCGGGCACAGTGGCTCACGCCTGTGATCACAGCAGTTTGAGAGGCCGAGGTGGGAGGATCACGAGGTCAGGAGATCAAGACCATTCCGGCTAACACAGCGAAACTCCGTCTCTACTAAAAATACAAAAAATTAGCCGGGCGTGGTGGCACGGCACAAGCCTGTAGTCCCAGCTACTTGGGAGGCTGAGGCAGGAGAATTGCTTGAACCCGGGAGGTGGAGGTTGCAGTGAGCCAAGATCGCACCACTGCACTCCAGCCTGGGTGACAGAGTGCGACTTCATCTAAAAAAAAAAAAAAAAAAGATAAGGTCAGAGAGATGGGGGAGTGTATGAGTGAGGGGTGTGTGTCTCTGCATGCACACAGGCATGCAGGGCCAAGCCTCCATCTCTTTAAACTTCACTTACTCTTCCCTCTCCTGCTATGCTTCCTTTCCTACTAGACCCTTGGCTTTGTTGACAGTTGGTGGTTTTGTCCAGATATTTTTTCTTGATGGGGCCAGGCCATAGAGGGTGTGGGAAAAGACTGGGGAGAAAGAATTTGGGGTTTTTAAACTGCTCTCTGTATGTTTTCAGGGAGTGGGGATGGGAAATGAAAAAAAAAAAAAGGCTTTGAGTTAATAAAGAGCCTGCAAGACATACAAATCTTTCCTTTGATAAAATCAAACAATTCTTCATGCCTAACTTTGGTGCAATTTTTTTTTTTTTTTTGAGATGGAGCCTCACTTTGTCACCAGGCTGCAGTGCAGTGGCACAATCTTGGCTCACTGCAACCTTCACCTCCCAGGTTCAAGCGATTCTCCTGCCTCAGTCTCCTGAGTAGCTGGGATTACAGGCACACACCACCACGCCCAACTAATTTTTGTATTTTAGTAGAGACAGGGTTTCACCATGTTGGGCAGAATGGTCTCAATCTTTTGACCTTGTGATCCACCTCCCTCGGCCTTATTTTTATGCTTGCAATCTTTGTCTAATTTATGTTTAGTTTTAGTATTTATTTACTTTTTACTAATATTTAAATAATCTATGTTTTATAAAGCTACAGAGTAACACATACAAAACAATTAACAATTAACATAAAATAGCAGGTACATTATCTTTCTTTCCCAAAACCCTACCTTCCATGGGCCAGTAAGGAATATTTGTCTCATACATTTTTACACTTACTGAAAACAAACACAATTTCTATAGGTTTGAGAAGCAAATTAGACATTGTTCTGGTTGCAGAATATTTTGGGCTTTTTAAACATCAAGTTGGAGGATTAATATAGGTAAATGACGCAAGCATAGATTTTTGAATTTGCCAGAATTTTGTACAGAGTTGAGAAGAGTCAGTATTTAGAATTCAAGATTTTGTTACTTAATATAAATAATTACAAGACAAAGTTAGAAACTGATTCTGATTTTTTATTTTTCATAAGAAACTGGCTTGAGTGGTAGTTTGTTATTTGCCAGAAAAAAAAAATCTGTGCCAATTATTTGTGAGAATATAACTACTGAAGAATTTGGTACATTCTATGCCTCTCCATCATCTACTACTATTCACACCCCGGATACACTGGGGCTGGATTTAATCTTACGTGATGTAGAGGTTCATTTAGAAACTCAATATTGAACTAAATCCTTTGTAAATAATGAATTTTAAAATGAACTAATTTGTTCTCAACACTTGAGATTAGGGTAATCACTCTGTCAGAATGTATGTACAGTAGAGATAAAAGGCATTTAAGCAGTGAAAGCTGATAATTCTATTTTCTTCTATGAACCATTAATGTTTATGCCCCAGTAGGACTGTAGTATGAACATCCACTTGAGGTTTCCTTTATGACTCTTGCAGATTCAAGCTGGACTGTGCATGTTGGCTTACAATAAAGAGTGACATAAATCAGGAAAATCACCAGTCAAATTTTGATTATTTAAGACAATTAATGCCATTGGTTCTATTTTTTATAGCATAGTTCTCTATTTCCCATGTCCTCTAACTTAGCTTCCCAGCACAGGAATAAAAATTACTGAATTTTATTAATGGGTAGTGTATTTGGTAGTGGATTTTCATTACATTTTCACAGGGTGTCTTGAGATTTAATATTATTTTTATTATTATTTTACAACTGTGAGACATGCTCGTAAATGGAGAAACTTGGGTGGGGTTAAGAGTGAGAGAGAAAACTGACTGGCTTAGTAATGACCACGACAAGATGTCCTTTGTGCATGGATGCAAAGCAGTGAAGCAGCCCCAGGCAGGGTGACTTGGAGGCTTTTTCTTTTCCTATTGGAGGTGACTGTCTGTTCCAATTCATCCATCTATCTATTCATCTTTTCTTACATCAGTCCCTCAAACAACACAAATTATGAGTTGAGGCTCTGGCACCTGGAAAACAAGCCTAGTTCTCATGTCCCCCTGGGGACAAATCTGCAGCCTGACCAATGGGAGTATCACCAATGAAGGTGACAATTTGGTAAAAATGGAGGGATGGGGTAGGGTGGGGCTAGTGCATCTCCTCACTTAAGCAGGGGCTGCATCGTCTCAGGGATCTCCATTCATGCCTGTTCTCAGCCTTGTTATTGATTTGTCATCATGCCAGTCCATGTCACACCCCCCATCAACCTACTCACAAAAAGAGCACAAAGATAGCTGTTAGAAAAACAGAGATTGTCAAACAAGCATCTCTCTCTTATACTTACATTTGAACAAGAAAGTAAAAATAGAATGTGAGCTATTATGTATTGTGTGTAACAAAGTACCACAAACTTCGCAGGTTAAAACAACACGCAATTACTATCTCACAGTTTCTGTGGGTTAGGAGTCCAGGCATAGCTTAGCTGGGTCCTCTGTGAGGCTACAATCAAGGTGTTGGTCAGGGCTGTTCTCATCTGAAGGCCTGATTTGGGATGGGTCCATTTCTGCATTCCTTCAGTTCTTGGCAGAATTCATCTCCTCGCAGCTGTAAGATGGAGGTCCCTAACTTCTTGCTGGCTGTCAGCTGGGGTCACACTCAGCATCTAGAAGCCGCCCACAGTTCTTTACCACATGGCTCTCTCCATAGGCCATCCCACAGCATGGCAGCTGACTTCTTCAAAGCCTGTAAGGAGAGGTGGGGATAGTTAATGGGTATGAAAAAATAGTTAAAAAGAATGAATAAGACCTACTGTTTGAGAACACAATAGGGTGATTATGGTCAATAGTAATTTAATTGTACATTTTAAGATAAAGAGTGTAACTGGGGGCTGGGTGCAGTGGCTCACGCCTGTAATCCCAGCACTTTGGGAGGCTGAGGCGGGCAGATCATGAGGTCAGCAGATCGAGACCATCCTAGCTAACACGGTGAAACCTCGTCTCTACTAAAAATACAAAAAATTAGCCAGGCGTGGTGGCAGGCGCCTGTAGTCCCAGCTACTCAGGAGGCTGAGGCAGGAGAATGGCGTGAACCCGGGAGGCGGAACTTGCAGTGAGCCGAGATCGCGCCACTGCACTCCAACCTGGGCAACAGAGCAAGACAGTGTCTCAAAAAAAAAAAAAAAGAGTATAACTGGGTTGTTTGTAATTCAAAGGATAAATGTTTGAGGGGATGGATACCCCATTCTCCATGATGTGCTTATTTCACATTGCATGCCTGTATCAAAACATCTCACATACCCCATAAATATATACATCTTCTATGCACCCACAAAAAAAAGAAGCCTGTAAGAGGGAGCATCTCCACTATCAGCCTACTAGCAACATGAAAATTTAAATAATGTACCATAATCACAGACATGATAACCCCTCACCTTTGCTATAGACTAAAGGCTACAAGTCCAGTTCCTCTTCATCACTTAAGGGGAGGGGATTGCACAAACACACAAACAACAGGAGGCAGGGATCATGGCAGCCACCTTAGTCTGTCTGCTCAAAATTTACTGTAAAATGATTTTTTTGCTTATTATACCTCATCTTCTTCCCCAAAAAGATGTGGAGTAGATTATGGATAAGACAGACCCTTGCACTGTCATAGATACGTACAGTAAACTGAGCAGTAATTTTTGTTGCATATAGATCACTCTGGAATACTTTGGCCAATTCCAGAAAAAGTAATCATGAAATTTAGTGGAATAAGCATCATGTTTTAATATACCAAATGGAAAATAAAGTGGGACTTAGGCAATTAAGATCACATTGAGTAGTGAATGGCTCTATGCCAATCCTAATCACTTTTTTTTCCTAGACCACATTTCACTTCTCATTTCCTACTCTCCAAAAACCATGTTCTCCATCCCCTTCATGACCTCATGACAGGAAAATCCCCTTCATTCTACCATTACTGCCCATACCAGCATGGGTTTGGCATCAAGACCACACAGTCACTCATAGAATAGACGCTGATCATATATTGCCATGGGCCATCTATCCATGACTACCACTGCCCTGGGCATTGCCATTGTCACTCTGTCCAACCTGGGCTTCGGTGAGACCACTGTCTCAGTCTTAGCCAGCCCAGTTGATTCAACCTCTTCTCACTACTTTAACTGGTTCCTCCACATGCTACCTATTTACCTATGGTGGCAACTTTCTGCTACTTGCTTATATCAGTTTTCCAGTTCAGTAACCTTGACTAACTTTGGAATTCAGGCCATGCTCCAAAGCTGAGATTTTTTTGTATATGTCATTTCAATACAGTTTGTAAATGGGCTTACTGATACATTTCAGACTGTGTTGGAAAATACAGAATTTAGATTTACCTGAAATTGGATATTTAAAGATCCATTGCTATTGCTAATGCTTTATCCCAGGTATTTTTATAACCCAGCTACTTTTATGTCATTGGTTTGCTATATGTCATGCAAATTATGATTCATGTTCTATCACTGTAATTTCATTTGGTAATCTCAGTTTAAATTCATGACCACCTACATTAAGTGGACCCTTGATATTGCCATGCTATTCTGCTCATTCTCTAGTCAATTTACTCTCTCATTTCATAGACAACTATTTCTCACACCTTCTTCACTCATCTCAAACACTTCCTTCCCTATTATTCTCAGTGGATGGCTGGGTTTTCTATTTCACTGAGAATATAGAAAACATTAGAATAAATCAGCCACAAATTCTCACCACATCTCCCAAATTACCTTGTGCCTCTAACCCTGGACTCTGCCTTCCTTCCATTTGCTGTGGATAAACTGTCTGTGCTAGACCCACCTCCTCTTATCTACTCAAAAATATTACTCCAGCAATGGCCATTCTTTCTCCTGCATCATCCATTTTTCCCACTCTATTGAATCATCTCCACTGGCATATAGCCAAACTGTAATATCTTTCATCTTTAAACATCTTCCCTTGTTCCCACATCTGCCAAAAGCCACTATCTTATATCTATGCTCGCCTCTCTTACAAAATGCTTCAAAATACATGTCTGTACTCATTGCGCCCATACCTTTCCTCTGATCTTGATCCCTGTCCAGTTAGGCTTCTAATCCCATTACTTCTACCCATCAAAATTCTTGTCAAAGGGTCTAGTGACCACTTCATTTTCTAACCCACTGATCGATTTTAAGTCTCCATCTTCTTTTGCCTGAGTGATATTTGACAGAGGTGACTCCTACTTACCTCGTTCACTTGGCTGCACTCAATCTTGGTTCTCCTCTCACCTCGCTCGCCCCTCCAACTTCCTTTTCTGGTCCCTCTTCATTTTTCTTTCCTCTAAATGTTGGAGTACCCCAAAATCTCATCCTTAAAATTCTTCCTTCCCTATCTCACTGTCTTGATTATGTCTCTTGGCCTTAAATACAGTCACCTGGCTTTAATATCATCTATATACTTACAAGTAAAAAAATTCAGTCTCTGGCTTGAACTTCTTGAACTGCACACTCATATTTCCAGACAACTTTCTGACATCTCTGAATGGATGTCTAAAGAGCATCTCAAACTCAACATATCCAGGACAAACATTCTGGTTCCTACCACCATCGAACATTCTGAAACATCTTGAAAACTCAGTAAATAGCAAGCTCATTATTTTAGTTCCTCAGGCTAAAAACCTTGCCATCATCTTAAGTCCTGTTCCCCTTAAGTCCCACAACTATCCAATAGCAAATTCTGCTGACTTTTACTTTTAAAATATGTCCAGAATACATCCAGCTCTGAACACTTCTCTCCACTTCCCACAATCCAGTCCAGGTCTATGTCATCATGAAAGCTTCCTAATGGC
This sequence comes from Gorilla gorilla gorilla, assembly GCF_029281585.2. Classification (NCBI taxonomy): domain Eukaryota; kingdom Metazoa; phylum Chordata; class Mammalia; order Primates; family Hominidae; genus Gorilla; species Gorilla gorilla. The sequence goes on along the minus strand of NC_073234.2, from coordinate 70,841,064 downwards.
TCTCCCTCCTTCTACCCTAGCCTCCTTGTAACCTATAGCCACACACAGTCAGAACTGTTTTTTGTTTGTTTGTTTGTTTGTTTTTTGCCGTGTAAGTCAAAGAATGTCACGCTTCTGCTCAAGACTTTCAGAAGGCTTCACCACATTCTGAATAAAAGCTAAGTCCTTCCAGAGCCTAAGCCTCTCGTTTCCTACCCCTCTTTCCCTTTCTCACTATGTTCCAGCCTGTTTTGAAACACTCTTCCCCCAGATAGCTACCAACTTGCTCTCTCACTTCCAACAAATCTCTCTTAAATTTCACCTTAGCATAGGTACCTCCCTAGGCCAACCTATATACAGTAGCACTCCCCATCCCACACCATCTTTCTTAACCTGCCCCCTTTTTCTTTATATCATTAATTGCCACCTGACTCATTTTGTTTATGTGTATATTTCTGCCTCCTTCAACTACAATATAAGCTCCACAAGGACAGATCTTTGTTGTATTCAGCACTGTAAATCCAGTGCCTGGAAGAAATAGTAACATGTACAGCAGTAGCCATTCAATGAATATTTGAAGAATGAAAGAATTCAGTAACACATTACATTTGAAAGAATATTCCATTCATCAACGACAAAAAAAATAAATATCAGTTGTGCCAGCCACCTAAAGGAAAAGTAGAATTTAAATGAATCATCACTACAATGTTTCTGACTCTCTAGACAAGAATAGGAAACAAGCAAAGACATGAAATTGGATATTTGTGACATGTTTGGGTAAAATTAGGAAGCCAATTTCTTTACTCACAGCCTTCGCATATGGAAGTGAAAGATTACAGAGTTGGAAAGGTGGGGGCCATATGTGAAAGGCTAAGAAGCTGGGATTTGATTTCTCATCTCATAGGTCTATTAGGAAACAAAGAGGATCCTCCTTCATGGTCCCATCACATCCATTGCACATCTTAGTCTTTGCACTTCCCATTTATCATGTTAGATGTAACAATAATCGAAGGTCACATATGTGTGTAAACTTAAAGGATATCTGACTCCACCAGAATGTAAACTCCCCTAGCATGGGAACTATGCCTTGTCTACAGTTTTCTTTGATTTACATAGTAACAACACTTGAGTTGATAATCAGTATATAAGCCCCAACTATACATATTCATTTAGTTAGCTGAATGAATGCACAGCTGGATGAATGAATTAAGACATTCACTAAGTGTTTGTTCATTTGAACTGAAAGCAGCTGAAAGTCCTTTACCTGCAGAATACCTTTTTGATTTAAAATACATTAAATATACACACATATAAAGCAATAAGAAAATGGAGATACTTTTCAAATCAACAATAATACAACTCACAGGCCATCTTAACACGTAAGTGTAGAACAGCTCTGTGAGAATTCATCTTCAGCTCAGTCCAGGATGTCTTGGTAATTTACAGGACTCATTCTCCTCATGTTTGCATGAACCATAATGAAATTTGCCACCAAATGTCTTTGGATGTTTTTAATGAGAAAAAATGGTTGTGTTGGTAATGGCTCAGCTGTTTTCTCGCCTGGCACTGTACCTTGCCTAAAATAGGTACTCAGTAATAGTCAGTGGAATGAAGTGAGTGAGGGAAGGGAATAAGTGAGGTCATGAATTTGCCTGCCTGTGTCTCAACCTTCCTGTACCTCAGCAGAGAATTCTATGCGGGAAGGGCTGTGATGATGGAAACAATCCATCCTCCCTGAGGATTTAGCTTTTTGCTGCTCAGAGATGAGTTAACACTGACTAATTACCCAGCTGAGTGGTGACTGTGACTCATAAGTGAGGGGCAGATGGAATTTAGGCAGCAGAAAAACCAGGAGGGAAAAGTTTTCAAGGGTTAGGCTGAGGGTGAGGAGTCAGGTGGGCATGTGAGAAAGACAGAAACCCAACTGTGGACCTGTGAGCCGGGGGCTAGGCCATCCCTTACACAGTGCCAAGTAGAACACAGACGCAAAGCTTAGGAAAGTGTCAGCGAATGTTTCCACAAGTGCTCCTTAGTCACCTCAAGGCTTCTGGACACACTCATCATCTTCCCTCCCATAGACGGCCCATCACTGTTGTCTGCAGAGTGATTCATTGTCAGGGTGAAAATCTTAGGAAATTGTCTTCACACAAAAAATCTGCTCTCTAGCTCAAAACATTCAATAACTCCTCCACTCCAGGAGACACATTTTTTTTCTCCTATCCATAGTCTTCCATAGTCTTTTTTTTTCAGTGATTTGTTTGATCACATACTACATATATTACCTTCAAGTCTGTGCAGCCTTTGTCTTTCATCCTGTTGAGCAGCTTTTCCCTCAACCTTCTTGTGAGCTTCTGTGTAAATCACTCCCATTCTCTTTCCAAACACTGCATTTGAACTTAGTAAAGTGTAGCTGTTTCTTCTTTTCCTTCCTTTTTTTTTTTTTTGAAGGGGTGCATATTCTGAAGAAAAGTCTACAAATCATTCCTCTATCTAATTCAAAACCCAACATGTCACTTTACAGTTGGGTTTCCTCAAGAGGCTCTGCTGTGGACCCACGGAGGACGGGATGTGCAGGTCCTGAGGTCACTCTGCGATATGTCAGAGGAGAAGAGTAAGGGTACCTGGGATCATGGGGCAGGATTAATGGAGTCCAAAGGAAAAATTGGCAGGCAAAGGGGGAGAATTCTGTGATTGGATGTGTCAAAAGTGGGAGAAGTATGAACAAACTCTGGGAGTGACTAAGAGAGAATCTGACTTGACACAAGAAGGCATTTTTTAAAAACTAAACATTTTTAGAGAAGCTATAAATTCACTGGGTATTTTTTAATATGGCAAAGATGATTTAGCCAATGTCCATTCAGCCAGGTCCTTGTCCTTGTGTCTCTTTTTGCACATCCATTCATAGCAAGGTCTCTGGTTTGTTTATTCTGTTCTTCCCATTTCAATGAGATGTTAAGTATGGGCAAGTCATTTCACCTCTGAGGGTTCCCATTTCCTCAGCTGAAAAATGAGGGAAATGGAGGATTGCTTGCTAAGATCCCCTCTAGTTTGTCAGTTAATTGATGTTATCATGACAGGCATCCCCTGTCAGATCCCCAGAGTGACAAAGTGGATTTCTCACCACTTATTCTCTGATGAGCCCAGGAACCAGTCCCCTCCATGTTGGGGGCAGCCCCTGTGTGCATGTGGAGTTGAGCTGCGTGGGTTCCAGTGCAAGACTCCCAAGGCTGAGGGGAGGGAAGCTTGTGGAGGGGAGTGATTAGAACTGACCTGAGTCTGAGGACAGGCTCTGCCGCTGCCCAGATGTGTGAGCCCTCTCAACGAGCCTCCCTGCTCCATCATGTGAGGCTGGACCACGGCAAGCCACATGAAGCACTCAGTACAGTAACCAGCACATGGGGAGCAATGAATACCTGTCACCTGTTTCCATAGTCTTTGTAATGATCATCATCATCACCATCATCATGAAATTGTCGCAGCTTAAATCCAGGAATACTAAGAAGGGCTTCTGTCTCCATTTTGTAGAAATGTCAGACTTTAATAAAAAGAAATCCAGGGGAGCGTAAACTAGTTCAACCATTGTGGAAGACAGTGTGGCGATTCCTCAAGGATCTAGAACTGGAAATACCATTTGACCCAGCAATCCTATTACTGGACATATACCCAAAGGATTATAAATCATTCTACAATAAAGACAAAGGCACACCTATGTTTATTGCAGAATTATTCACAATAACAAAGACTTGGAACCAACCCAAATGTCCATCAATGATAGACTGGATTAAGAAAATGTGGCACATATACACCATGGAATACTATGCAGCCATAAAAAAGGATGAGTTCATGTCCTTTGCAGGGACATGGATGAAGCTGGAAACCTTCATTCTCAGCAAACTATCACAAGGACAAAAAACCAAACACCACATATTCTCACTCATAAGTGGGAGTTGAACAATGAGGACACATGGACACAGGGAGGGGAACATCACACAGTGGGGCCTTTTGGGGAGTGGAGGGTTAGGGGAGGGATAACATTAGGAGAAATACCTAACGTAAGCGACAGGTTGATGGGTGCAGCAAACCACCAGGACACAGGTATACCTATGTAACAAAACTGTGGGTTCTGCACATGTAACCCAGAACTTAAAAGTATAATAAAAACAATAATAATAATAATAATAATAATAATAATAAAAAGAAATCAAGTTGACTACCTCTTTTGAGTCTGTATATTTGGAGAGCTAGGCATGATCAGAATCTATGTGTGATGTAACTGTTGCTTATGAAAATTAATCCTCCCCACCTCCCTTCATCCTCCATCTCAGGTGACAGACAGGGAACTTCTTTAAATTCTTGTCATAAGAGCTAATGGTAATAACATACTTTCAGATTTTTAAAACTGAAGCATAGTTTGGGAAGTCAGTATCTTCAAATATAACAGAAGGGTAGACTATAACATAAAAACACTCTATTAAAATTAAATGTTTATCAAGGGGAAAAAAGAATGGGGATATTCAGTGAGTTACTTAAAAATGGATGTTGTAGTTATTACCTGAGCATGAAAATACAGAAGGAAAACATTAAGACCATTTTAAAGGAGTTTGGAAATTTAGCATAACATAGGCAGGAAATAGGAATGAATCATCATCTTTTTTTGTGGTTGTTCATAAAACATCTTGCAACCTTTGCTGGATTTTTTTCATTCTCCTTGGTGGTGGGGTTGGAATAAAACAGACAATAGAAATGCAACTTTTTGTTCAACAGCAAAGTCGGAAAGCAAACTCTTTGTCAAGGCATTTATTTTAGTCGATTATTAATATGTCATCTGTGAAGTTATTCTCCTTGCTCTAGGCTCGATCTTGTACTAATCCCTCTTCCTAAGATTATGCTGTGGAGCCCTAAGGAGTTAAAAGAAAAAAAAAGTGGGCTTAGCTGGCAGAAACAAAAATAGGGGTAGAGAGGAGTGAAAGTTCTGATTAATTAGGTCACCGCAAATAGTTGCACTAGCACCTAAGCATCCTGTTACAGCACCTAGCTCACAGCCCACCTGCACCCAAGCATTCTGTCTGCAAGCATTCAGCTTAAGCAGCACAACCTTATAAGATTCCCCTCCAGCCTCTGCCTCTTGGTAGATAGCCTTCTTTCTGCTATCTTGCCCACTGCTCCCTTGCAATGTATCTCCCTCTTTTCTCTGAATAAATTTGCCTTTCTAAACTCATTACTGTCTTGGTAAACCCCTTTACTGCCTGTGCATTGGCCTCAGACAGTCATTGACCATGTCAGCACCTGGAACATGGTACCTGGTTGTCTTTTGATCCAGGGCCAGCAGAGTTTTTCCACATCACTTAATAGTCGAATATTTACTATTTACCTTCCTGGAATAAATATATTTTCCAGAGGCAAAGTATTCCATAACAAAATGACTTACTAGAGTTGCCTCCTCATATTTATTCTGAGTCCTTAAAGAGTTACTGACATTATTGGTGGAAGAATTAGATCATTGGATTATGAAGAGAAAAAAGCCCACCTTTTTTCCTTTTTCTTAGTTTCTGCTCTTTTTTCAAATTTTTTGACTCTTTATGACTCCCAGCAAGATTTCATAATCTGTATTATTATTTCAGTGTGCCAAAAATAATTGCTACATTTTAAAAGTAGAATTGGCTTTTCAAGTACTATTATTTTTAATGCTCCATCATATTTTTATAAAAGGACCTATTATCACTTAGTCTCGCCATATTTCTGAATTTTTGAAAACTGTTTTAAAGGTGGAAAGACTTTTCCTGTAATACTTAAAGCCATTCTTCCTATTTCTACTGAGAACGTGAAATATGTATTTATTATCTATTTAAAGGAACACACCCTTTTCTGTCCTAAGAAAATCATGGAAAGTAAAATTAAGGATAAAAGCAGCTAAAGCAAGTTCACCACACAGAAAGCCTATTGGAAAGGGCTTAATGGATTGGACACTGACGTGATTAATGGCCAGATCCTTACATTGTTTCTATTTAGCCTTAAATATGCTGCCTAAAGTGTCTATGAAGGAAAGGTAAAGATGACCGACCCAAGACCAGGCGCTGTGGCTCAGGCCTGTAATCCCAGCACTTTGGGAGGCCCAGGTGGGCAGATCACTTGAGCCCAGTAGTTCGAGACCAGCCTGGGCAACATTATGGCAAAACCCCATCTCTACTAAAAACACAAAAATTAGCCAGGTGTGATGGTACAACCCTGTAGTCCCAGATAAAAGGGAAGCTGAGGTGGGAGGATGGCTTGAGCCTGGGAGGCGGAGGTTGCAGTGAACCGAGATTGCACCACTGAACTCCAACCTGGGCGACAGGAGTGAAACCTTGTCTCAAAAAAAAAAAACAAAAAAACAAAAAAACAGACATACCCAAATGCCTGGAGAAGAATACCCCACCAACAACAATTCCCAGAAAACATTTGTTTTAAAAGTATCTGCCTAGCATAAAGGAAAGAAAGAAAATTTGGGTTGGTGCTTAACTCTGAATCTTTAGACAAATTATATAATTTCTGTATGTGTCTGTATGTGCTACTTTTTACACTTGGAAACCCTGATGATTCCATGGTCTCCTACCTTTTTTCCTGAAACGTTATAAGAAAAAATTAGAAGTAAATGTAAGAGACCTGAAGGTTTTCAGAAATAAAAGTGCTGGTAATGCATCTGTACTTGGATGTCAGATTCATCTCCAGCTTCACGGGGTCAAAACTGTGCTTCCAGTCCTTCCTCATGACCCTACACCCCCACCACAGGCTTCTTGGTTGATGGAAAAACTATACCACCAGTTGCTCAGGCCAAAATGTTTGACATCTTTCTCTCAATCCATCACTAAATAATTGTCTAGTCTGCCCATCAAAGTATATCCAGAATCTGTTCACTCCTCACTGCCACCCTGGTCCAAGTCTCTGCATTCTCTCCTGATTTATCTCCTTGCTTCTAACCTTTTGCTCTCTCTCCAGTCTATTCTTAGTACAGCAGCCAGAATAACACATCAAATTGTGTCACTTCTTTGCTTCACATCTTCCAGTGGCTTCCTATTTCTCTCAGAGTAAAAACTTAACAACGGCAAACAAGAACATAAAATTGGCCCAATTGGCCCACAGAATTAATGTTTTAGGTAGCCCTCCCAGTCTTAAAACTTGAGAAAGTTACTTTGTCTTATCTAAGTTCCTTTCGCCAAAAATCAACCATCTGTCTTCCCAGAGAGTATCCAGTAACTGAAACTTACCAGATCACTGCATCTGGACAATGAGGAGCCAGACCCCTCACCCATCACAATTGTCTAACCAATCGCCTGCTTCCTGTTGATCAACTCCACTTCCTTATCGGTGCTTAATTCCTGTTTTCCTGCATGTAGTTACATTTCTTCCCTGCTATATAAACCCCTGATTTTAGTCAGTGAGATGGATTTAAGACTGATCTCCCGTTTTCTTGGCTGCAGCACCCAATTAAAGCCTTCTTCCCTGGCAATGCATATTATCTCAGCAATTGGCTTTCTGTGCAGCAAACCACAGGACCCAGACTGAACCTCTGGTGTTTCAGTAACAGATTTTGGTTCCCTGACCTGAGAGTCTTTCCTTGTGTCTCAGCTACTGTGGGCCAGAAGAGTTTCAGAAGCCCTCCTTAGCAGCTGTGCAACCCTTTTTTGGCCAGAGGGGAGTCTTGGTCTCTCTCTCTCTCTGCAACCCCACCACTGCCTGGCCCCAACCTTGTTCCTAATTGCCTAGGAAGAACAGCCTTTTAAACTTGACATCTGCATCCAGATAGGTGAGTGTCCTTTGTGGGCCCTGACAACAAGATCTGCTCCTCTCAATTTGGAAAAATTTTAAAGGAATTTCTGTATGCAAATTGACAAGCCCAATTACTGAGAGAGAGAAGCACTCTGACTGTTTCCATTTGGACACTCACGGAGGTTTGTGTGTAAATGTTGTGTGTGTGTCCAGGCAAGTGAATGTCTTTTGTGGGTACCAGACAACAGGATTAGCTCCTCTCAACTTGGGAAATTTTTAAGGAATTTTTGTTTGTAGGTTGATCAAGTCCAACTGATGGAGAGAGGAAGCACCCTGACTGCTTCAGTTTGGGTACTCTTGGCGCTTGTTTTTTGCTAAGGCAGTGAGATTGTGTTTTGATAATTATTTGTTTGTGCATTTGTCAATATAGTCATGGGAAATTAGAATTCAATAAACTGATATTCTTTTGTAATACTGTTTGGTCCCAATATTCACTGGAATCTGGAGTTTGCTGTTGAATAGGAAAGTGGGATGGAGTTCCGGTATTCAAGCTTTTATGCTGCTGTTCTAAGCACAGTTAGGCCTGGTCAGTAGGTTCCAGGTGGTGTTTTTCTGTGATGCTGTTTGCCCCCAGTGTTCTTTGGAGTCTGGGGATGTTCGCCTTTCCAAATCACACTACCATGGAAATTGCTTTACCCAAAATTCTGGTTCGGATCCTTCATTGGACTACCTATCAGGACAAAGTTTGGCCATGTGAACATGTTCACAGACCAGTGAGTTTGTTTTGCTGTCTCATGACTAGAATTCTGAAGTAAAAGCTATTGGATCTTTGTTTGTATGTGTGTGTGTACGTGCATCTGGATGTTGCATTGCTTTTATAGGATACTAATATGGCTTATAAATAAGAGTGCTCATAAATAAATAAGTCCAAGCAATTTTTAAGTTCACATGATTTAAGTAAATCTTTAATTTAAAAGCTGGCTTAAAAATTATTGGTAAAATAAAAAACAGAAGTGTCTTCAGAAGAAGGTCCAAATGATATGGACAGGAGACAGGGAAATACTGGGTAGAAGAGGGTGGTTCCCCAGCAAAGACCCCACCCTCAAACCTAGAAACCTGTGGCCCTAAATAAGGACAGGCATTCCTGTTTTTGTGCCCAAAAGTTGCCTTCTTGCCCACCATGCCCCCCTATCCTTTACTCATATAATCCCCAGACCCTAGGCTCCAGCAGCAGGAGACAAGCAGACAAACAGAAGAGCAGAAGAGTGGCAGAGAAGGAGAGAAGGGAAGGAACATCAGGAGGAGTTCAGCTGGGGATGGTCAGAGAATCAGCACTGGATGGCCAAACTCCAGGGGAAGATCGTCTTCCC